>NC_135572.1:164571788-164874819 GCF_965152235.1 Eretmochelys imbricata
GTAGCTCACAAAAGCTTATGCTCAAATAAATTGGTTCATCTCTAAGGTGCCACAAGTACTCCTTTTCTTAGAGAGACAAGGTGGGTGAGGTAATAGCTTTTATGGGACCAGCTTCTGTTGGTGAGCAAGACACACTTTCCAGCTACACAGGGCTGGTCTTCAGGTCTGGATTCTATGCAGGCACTGTGCATATGTTACAAGCTCAGGAGTATGGAGGATGTAGAAATTGTGTAAACCTGAAAGCACCCTAGCGGGAGGGAGGAAGAAGTGACAGATTAAACTGGGGGAGGCCCGATAGCCTTGCAAAATTGTGTTTGTCCAGACTGTGTATTTTGGGGTGAGTGCAAATATCATTACACATTTCAATATAGTCAGTCATCCTGATAAAGTTCAAGTGATTATATTTGGTGCCTGGGAGAGTAATTTTTCAAAGCAAGGCTGATTATGGACAGTTAACCCTGCCCTAAGCGACATCCCAGGGACCCACCTATCAATTGCCTAGTAGAGGTGGTCTTTAAATGTAGTTCGGACAAAACTGCAGTGAAGCCCGAGGGGGTGGGGGGGACTCTGAAGGGCTGGCTTAGGCTAGGGGGTTGCTTGTCAGTTGCCATTCTCGGTGCTGGTGTCACTGCATATAATATCCTGTAGCAAACCACAGGCAGGGAGCTGAGTGCATTATGCACAGGGCTGCTGCCGCTGCCCCCGCAGTCGGTGTTTGCGGCGGGGGTCTGAGGAGCACCAGCAGCCGCACATGGTCTCTGCCTCTGTGTGTGTGTTGTGGCGGCCGCGGCATCCCATTGACACTTGGGCTCTTTACAGTAGCTCCGGCGGCAGCGCCCGGGCCAATTCCAGGAGCCCCCGGACTGGAGCCGCGCCCGGGCTGATACCGGAAAGGGATCTGATTGGCCGGCGTCCTCCCCATATGCAAAAGAGCTAAGGGGATGACATTCCTCCGCACTCTTACAGTAAAAGCAAATTCATTTCCAGTCAATCTCCATTCATAGAGCCAGAAGGGCGCAAGGGAGGAGGGAGGACCAGGCTTTCCAGATCAGCATGAGCAAACAAACAGCTCCTCACAGAAGGTCGTAAAGCTGTGTAGCCAGTGTTCAGTAGGCAGCCAGGAGGAAGCTTTCCCTTCGAGTCCTGTGGACACGTGAAGACTTTCAAGATCTCCCCGCTTTGGAAATGGGCTTTTTTTCTGAGCTATCTCCTGGGCTGGATATTTTAACTTCTGCCGCGTCTGTGAACTTCTGTCGTTGTTCTGTGTGAGCGAGGGCTACAGCTCCCCTCTCTTTTTGGAAGGGACGCTCGCAGTCCTTTGCAAGCAGACATTAGTGTTTGCTTGCCAGCTTTCGGTATCGATCTCGTTGAGTTGAGGCGAAAAGAGAAAAAGCGTGTCTCCGAAAGCACAGTTCCACCTGCTGTGGTTAAAATATTGTCAAGCAGCTGGCTGCTGCGGCCGAATTAGAGGAAGATTGTCTCAGAGATTGCCAAAAAAAAAAAAAAAAAAGTTGTCTGACTCACCAAACTGCTGCAGATTGTTGGTTGACTTCTGAAGAGAGAGTGTGTTTGTATGTGAGAGAGAGAGAGAGAGCGCGAGCTGTTGCACACCCCAAACCACAGAGAGAACCCACAATTTAACCAACATCCCCAAACCCACGTTTTCATGTGTGGACTTTTTAGCCTCAGAGCTTGAGATCGGCTGCGACCTTTCCAAGACTTTATGAGAGACTCTGTACCAAAGGCATTTCTGTCGAGACTGAATTCCATGCACTGAACATTTTTTTTTTTTCAAAATTACTGACAGATCATGACACGAGTACTTCTCGAGCAACGCAAGTCAAACTACTGACGCTGATTTTCAAGGCTACTTAAAAAAAAAAAAAACCCTGCAGAGACCATTAATGGATTTCTGTTGTGTTTAAATTCTCTACAGATTATACTGTAAATATTTGATGAAGTACAGTATATGTGTGTGTCTGTGTATAGATACATTGTTCTAGTCAGCTGACCTTTGAAAATCCTAGCTCGCGCATTGTATTCTTTGAAGACTGAAGCCGATTTTCGCCATTTTAGAGAGCGGCTGTTGTCTATGGATACTGATGTATTTTGTATTCTATTGGGACTTTAGAAAAATCACCTGGAAAAAACTGATAGGGAATTAACTCCTGGGAAGCCCTAGGTTTTGCTTGTGTGTCTGAACGTGTGTCTTAGCTTTCCCTTGCCTACACATTTCCTCGGTGTGCGGGATTTTTGGAGGGAGTTTTGCCTCTGATAACGCTTGTACCAACCAAAGACTAAATGTGCAGCCTTCACAGTAAACCCCCGTGCGGAAGATTGTTTCGATTACTGGATTAACTCTTCTGTTTCGCAGGCCCAGGAAGCCAAAGAGTTAAAGCTCAGTTTATTCGCTGCCTCAAACTGATCAGCAAAATTAACTTTGGGGCCAGGCATAGAAACGACCCCCCCTCCCCAGTGCTAAGCCTGTACCCGTTTAGCCTGGTCTCCAGAGGGTGATCGCTGAAGAGTTACACTCCTGTCGCTGCTTTGTAAGAACTCTTGGGAGATTTTTCACTCAACAGGCTTGTTGTGATGCGTATCCCCGTAGATACCAGCACCAGCCGCCGCTTCACGCCGCCCTCCACCACTCTGAGCCCGGGGAAGATGAGCGAGGCGCTCCCGCTGGCTGGCCAGGAGAACAGCGGCGCCCTGGTGGGGAAGCTGAGAAGTGCAGACCGCAGCATGGTCGAGGTGCTAGCGGATCACCCCGGGGAGCTGGTCCGCACTGACAGCCCCAACTTCCTCTGCTCCGTGCTCCCAACGCACTGGAGGTGCAACAAGACGCTGCCAATTGCTTTCAAGGTATTTGGCCTTTCGACACTTCTCTGGGGGAGGTATTAAACCGGGGGGAGAGGGAGGATCAATGGGAGCCGGCTAGGGTGACCAGATAGCAAGTGTGAAAAATCAGGACCGGGATGGGGGGTAATAGGCCTCTATATAAGAAAAAGCCCCAAATATAGGGACTGTCCCTATAAAATCGGGACATCTGGTCACGCTAGAGCCGGGGGTGAATTGGGACAATGTACAAACTCCTCTGCTGTGCACACGGTAAGACCAGAAACGCAGCGTGCATGTCATGTAACTGCTTCCCGGATGGGAGGCTGTTCATCTGGCCCCCTTGGAGCGCGGCTCGCAGAGTTTGGAGATGTGTTTTAGGCGTAGTCCCACCTAAGGAGGCCGGAGTTGCTGTAGGGACCGGCTCTGTGTATCCTGATTCACTGTATTGCCCTTTATGCACTGGTGAGTATAGCGGGCCCTCCTGTTTAACAGTATTTAGCCTATTGATTTGCTAACATGAGTCACTTGGTAGAGCTGGGAGAAGGGGAGCTGGGGGCAGGACGCTGACTTTGGGGACTCTCTCTCCAACCGGTCTGTCTCTTCATCTCATTCATAAACATACCATTCAGGAGTGGTTCTATAAAAAGCAAAGAACAAGGAGCTGAGTGTGTCTCTCTACCTTGTGTAACAGGATGCAACACAATCAATCACAGGGTGGATACAAGTATCAATAGCCTAAAATGACCCTTTCTGGACTGTAGTGTGTTTTGTACATAGAAATAACCCACGACAATGGGAACGGGACACTTTTAAAACATCGGAGTTTGGGGTACTTCTGGATTAATATGTTTGCAAGACCATAAAGTACTACAGGCCACAATGTTCAGAGTCTCGTGTCTAAAGTTTCGCACTTACACTGTGTTGAAGGCGCCTAAATAATGGAAGCTCAGAGGTGCTAAGCCCCCATTTGTATAGAGTGGCAGGTCCTCATCCCTGTTAGAAGTCAGGTCTTTTTTATTTTGGTACCTAATTTAGGCAGCGGTTTGTTCTGGGCGGATAGTGAGTTAGAAAATAATCCGTTTGTTGTTAAATATATCAGTGTTTTTCCAGATTCTTTTTTAACTAAGCCCACCTTTGGCAGATCTATCTATGAAAAGTGCTGGCTTTTCTTCTGCTGGAAGTCACTAAACCTCAAAGGTTCGAAACACTAGCGTAAGGCCGCTTATTGAGGAATGCTCAGTTCGCACGAAAAGGATGCATGATCTTGCGGTTTCATAGACCATCAACTTTCCACCGGGGGTGGTGGTTTAAAATTAACCGGAGAGAAGTTTAGAAGCTTTTTCTCTTTTGATTTTTTTCATACTTGGAGTTGCTGTAGTACACTTACCCAGCCTGTCTTAAAACATCTGACCTTTCCCTTAAAACAAAAACAAAGAAACAAAAACCCGCAAGTGTAAAACTTTAGCACGACCCCATCTAAGACAGATGCTTGTTCTATGTGCTGAAATCGACCCCACTAAAGTTTTGTGTCTGCCTCCCTGGATAATCAGTACAATGTGTCTTTACAATCAAGAAGAGTAATGAATGTAGATTACATTTAGAATATAATTGCTGCAGCTTTTCTTGTCTACATGGTCCGATTTCCTCTTATTTGAATTCAAGTATTCAGTCCCCCTTGCCCGCTTTGAAAAAAAAAAAGACTTTGGCCTATAAATAATTTCTTTATAATGCTGAACTCCCTGCCGTTGATTTATATGTTTCCAACCATGAAAAAAAAAAAGGTTTTAATTGTCTCCAAGGATGAGCCCCTGTTAGGGTGTAGCTCCCCTAAAGCCTTTAATGGCGTCAAATGGTTACATTTAAGATTGGGAGTAGGACAGTCTGAATCAGCCTGTTCCTTTCCACCGGACAGGCTTCTTTCCACCAAGTTCACCGCTGCCAAACCAGATCAGAGCAGTATCCATTTGATTATGTGGGATAATCAGTTGAGCTCTTAAAGCCTTAATACGTATCAGAACAGGGCTTTAGGATAAGTACAAGTGTTTATTTTGCCTACTGAGGGTTTTGTTTAGGAAGAGAGGGGAGAGGTGGGAGAAAGGAAGGTCAAGTCGGAATGATCAATTCCGAAAACCAAATCCCCCTTCACACACTTCCATGAATTTTTCTACCATTCACAGTACACATAAACTGTACACAACTGCAGCGGAGTAGCTGGGACGCTGTAACAGGACAACGTTATTGCTTTAAAATAGACTGAACCCCCCGCTCCCCGGGTCCTAGAGAAGCGAAGTCTGGAAATCTGGCTGATATTTTAGAATTCGCTTCTTCTGTTTCGATGCGCTCTTGGGCGCAGGCTGCAGAGCAGATGGGGGCTGCCCAGCGTGGCGCGGTTGAAACCTTTTCATCTTACCCTGTATTGGAAGGCGAAGGAACCAATAATGTGACTAATACCCAACGCCTGCCCCGCTCCTTCTAAACAGGCCCAGTGTTTCCAGCCAGCCACCTTCTCTCCCCTAGCGCCTCTGAAATGTTGCGGTCTGGTCCCAGCTAGAGCGGAGAGCTCAGCTGCTGAAAGGGATCCGTTCCGCGCTCCCGTGTCTGAGCGGCTGGTTGTTAATGGGATGTTTGAATGGAGAGAGCAGCTCTTCTCAGCCAGGTGAATGGCCAGGCTTGGAGGAGGGGAAGGGAGGGTGGATTGACGGGGTAACCGGCCCTCAGCTTCTTTTCTGCTGGGAACTCGCGCGTTATGTTTTAAATGGCTAGCCCCTTGCTACTTTTGCAAGCAAAGTAGGGGAGTCAAACGCTCAAACCAGACAAGATTATTCCTTTCTAGCATTAAACCACACACCCTCCCAAGGAAAGGTACAGCGTTTCCTGGTGAACCTCTGAACTCCGACGGTTTGACAGGTTTCAGAGTAGCAGCCGTGTTAGTCTGTAGCCGCAAAAAGAAAAGGAGGACTTGTGGCACCTTAGAGTCCACCTGCTTTCTGACTCTCTTTGCTGCTCCGCCCCCCTGCTCACCACCGCCCAAAGTCACCGGCTAGTGGGAACTGCAGGGGAATGAGACCTGAAATATTTGACTGATTATAAAAACAAACACAATCCCATTGTAAAGATTACTGTGTGTTTTCCAAAGGTCCCTTTTGAAAGTATTCCGATCCATCTGAAAATAATCTGTATCGTGCGAGAACTGGGTAACACATAATAGCTAGTTACACAGAGTTCGGTTCAAATCATCTATATACTGCCAAGATCCTATGCTCAAATGTAGCAGTGGGATTTGTAAGGTACTTGGTAATATTCATTGTACCAATACAAACCAAGAGATTTCTACAGATCGATATGCCCTCTTTCCCCCTATGCTTACACTCCAAACAATAAAATAAAATAGATTTTTTTAAAAAAGAATCACTTATTGCATATAGTCTTTAGAATCACAATTCCATTTTAAACCAAAAACATCCAGGATTTTCTTTTAAAATAAAGGAAAGTTATAAGGAATTTAAATATTGTAAATTGCAATTATTGATGCAGATTAATAATAAATTGTAATATTGGTTAATTGTTCAACATACTGTTAGGAAATCATCTGAATCCTAATTTAAGAGACCAACTTTGTTTGGCTGATGGACCAAGATTGGGAGGTTTAGGTGTGCTGTGGCATGGGTTTGCTGATATTCTGAACATATATTTTTAAAACAAAATACTAGATATCTCCAGTCAGCAAGTTCCTACTTATCTGTTTAGTCTGTTTTATAATGTAAATGTTTGTATTTCGTCAGTGCCTCTCGTTTATGACTTTTCATTCCAGTTTTTTTTTCTTCTGTGTGTATGCACACATGTTTTATATATTATTTTTATAATCATTTCTTCAAATAGCTTATCATAGAAGTTGTCTTTGGTGAATTGTAAATATGGTGAATTTTAAACATATTCTTTTTCAACTTAAGAGCATTATCTCAGTAATTCATGAAGGTTTGTTCTCCACTTAATATACGCGTACATAATTCCTTAAACAATCACACAACTACTCATGTAAAATGGGGTTTTCCTATATGTTTTTCCTTATATCTGAAGTCTTTAATATATGTAGAATAATTATTTTATTACAGGCTTTTTTAAAAAAACTTGGTAAGCACATCAGGTTCATGATTGAGGATTTTGAGAGCCAAATTGCCACACCACACAACAGTCTGGAGAGAGAAAACATTGCATGCCAAGAACAGGAGGATTTGAAATACATAATGCTGATTATACAGCATTTTTGTTGTGTACAGATGAGAACAAAAAACAAACACATGGGCTGCTGAAGAGGGTTGGGGAAGAGGAAGTAGAAATATATGCACAAAGAAGGAATTTCGACACAATGAGCACAACTCTATATGTGGAATCAAGAATAAGGGTTATAGACTATTTAGAACACATCAGAGAACATTAAGGTGCAAAGTGTAGCCTATGTAAGTGAAAGGGAGATCAGAGACTTCTGAATTATTATGAGTAAGAAATAAGTATAATAAAGAGAATAGGTAAAGGAGCTATGGACCTGTTCAGAAATATCAGAGTGATGTAAGAGTAACAAATAAACTGAGTTGTGAAAAGCAATGAGACATTTTAACTGCATGAACATGAACTAGAAAATGCTAAGAGGAAGGGAAAAAATCAAGCAGTACCTCTGAGGACGTGAAGCAGGACTACTTACTTCCTCCTAAAATCTATAAAAGAGGAAACTAAAAAGAGCTAGATTTTATTATAATCATTATTTTATTTTATTATTTCACCAGTGTAAAACTTGGCTAAGTGAGGTCAGAACTGGGTCTTGCACAAGAGTTTAAGATGAAATTAAATACTAAAATGGTTAATGAACATGAGCACCGTGACACAGTTGAGAGAAATCAGAAAAGTTGAGGCTAGAAATCTAAATGTCATATAGCACATTGTGTCAGAAATGTAACATCACATATGTTCCTAAATATTAGGTGATTTTTATAGATATTGGCACTGCTGAAACACAATGGAAACATTAGTGACAGAGCTTAAGCCTTTGATTTAAATATTTCGGGTTTTATCAGTTCACATTACAATTTTAACAAAGTTTGGGGACAGTTCTAATTTCATTAACTTGCTTTCTTGTTTCTAAAAGGAAAAAAGAAATGGTTTTGTGAACAGTGATCAAATGTATATTTTGGGCCTGATTTCCCACAGTTTTGCACTGGTGTATCAGCATTAAAATCCATGACATTACATGACACAAAACTGGATAGACACTGTGCGGAATCAATTCTGTTATGTCAAAGAGACAATAGGCTTGGTTTTGTTCTTGCACTAATTTTATACCAGTGTAATTCTATTGATTTTGATGGAGTTATTCCCTGACCTACACTGATGCAAATGAGATCAGAATCAGGTCCTGTTGTTTTGATTTATTTATGTATTGGTAAATATAAATGTATGCATGTTAAGTGTATTGTACATATTTAGGTGCAATTAGGTACTTTAGACATATATAGATACAAATATTTGTATCTGGCTCTGTAAGCTACATTTGGAAATATATCCTATTTACTCCAAGTAGCCTTTTAATTTATATAATTTGTTGCTTTTCCCCTTTTCATCAGGTTATTTACTGATACATTTCACTTACGAAGACTGAGGATTCTTCTATTTAATCTTTCAGGTAGTGGCCTTAGGCGATGTTCCTGATGGGACACTGGTCACAGTAATGGCTGGAAATGATGAAAACTACTCTGCAGAGCTCAGAAATGCTACAGCTGCCATGAAAAACCAAGTAGCAAGGTTCAATGACCTCAGATTTGTGGGTAGAAGTGGAAGAGGTACGTATTTGCTCACAGCTATATTTTGACTGTTTACTACTTGAATCAAGTTTCAATTACTTAGGGACAATTTGAACACAAAATATGTCCAGCTTCAGCACGGGAGAATCCTGCAAGATCTGGCTTGTGCAGACTCTCGCAGTACAGAAACTGAGCACACATTTTTAGTGTTCTACCCAAGCCAATCCTCATTATGATTTACACTTCCTAACAGTGTTCTTATTTAAAAGCATATCCAAAAGACAATCCTGATTGTGCCCTTAGTTACATCGGTGCAAGCTCATTAGCTTCACTGAAATCAAGGTGATTTCATTGGTATAACTAAGGGCTGAACAGAGCACCTACTTCCGATTAAATTAATTTGTGAACAGGGCCCAACTTCAGCTGATGTAAATCAACATGACTCTAACGTCCAAAACTATGGTTGATAACTCCACTGCTAAGGGACAATGAAACTTTCTACGGTAAGGATAAAGATTGTCTGTGCAGGAGTCGGTGTTCTGGGGGGAGGGAGGGGCCGGGTCCTTCCCCTCAGGCTATGGAATGAACTCCCTCAGGAGCTCAGGACCATTCCAGACCTCCCCATCTTCTGCTCCAAGTGCAACGTGTGCATCCTTGACCTTCCTTTCTCTAACTTTAACCATATAGCAACGTGTGTGTATATGTATGTATGTGTGCTGGGGGGGGGGGGGAATCTATATAGGTTTTATTTTTTATATTTTACATATAAATTCCACCACAAAACACTCCACTGCACACACTTCTCCCCCTGGGGAGAGGAGGAGAGAACAAACACATGGCAGATGTTTGTCACATTGCTTAATGTAGGGCACTGAAATACTGCAGTAATGAGCATGGTATAAGAACTTGAAAAGACTAGAATGGAAGACTTCAGTGGCTGAGGATCTGGCCCTCTGTATCTCTTTGGTAACTTTTAATTTCAAGTAAGAATAAAAAGGCATCATTGCTATATGCAACAACTGAGATTTTAAAATGACATAGAATATAATTCCACCCCAAAAGATGCTAAAATCCAAAAATTATAGTATTAGCACACACACAGTTCATTAATTAACATGTGAACTGATGATACTGGCCTGATTCAATGGGAAAGACCCCTGTTGACTTCTATGGGCTTTAGTTCAAGCCCGTAATCATAGAAAACACAAATTGTAAACAGCCGTGTTTATATTACAAGATAATTTTTTTAACTCATCTTACACTGCTCTCCTTACTCATGTAATTAGT
Source organism: Eretmochelys imbricata (assembly GCF_965152235.1). Lineage (NCBI taxonomy): Eukaryota > Metazoa > Chordata > Testudines > Cheloniidae > Eretmochelys > Eretmochelys imbricata. Next base: position 164,581,706 of record NC_135572.1, read on the forward strand.
CCCATGGACTGTTCATGTGAATAGGGTCTGTTTGCCAGAGTAAGGATTGCTGGATCAGGCCCATAGCAGAAAAGCTGATGAAAATTTGAAAATACAGCCTTCCAGTTTTAGGGTAAGGTGCTAAAAAGTACTTCATATTCAGTATGCTTTCATAAAGTGCTTACAAATATATTGTTCTTCTGTTAAGTTCTTATCTTCAAGTGAAGTCAAAACATAAGGTTTGGCTGACTAAATACAATATTGTCAGTTTAGGTTAGTTCAATGTTGTAAAATTTATAAACCAAAATTGACGTTATCTGGTGCATTCAAGTAGGTTGGTTTTACTAGTTGTTTTGCAGTCTGTTGTCTCTTTGGAACCAGACAGATCCCTTTATGGCTTATTGTTCTTCCCCACCCCCATTTTTATTCTTCTGTGTACTCTCGAGTGACTTAGTCTCCTCTTGATGTGTGTGTGCATAACTCCTATAAACATGAATGGTGTTATAAGCATACTTCAGGAGGATTGCATAGCTGGCCCATTCCTGTTCCTTGCAAAGCTGCATATTACAATGGGAGTGAGATCAGCCTTTTGACTGTGTAAGTTACGCTGATTATAGACAGCAGAATTTATTTGCTTTTGAAATTAAACTCGTATTTTGTACAATTTTTTTTCTAATATAAAATCCGTGTGCAATTTGAGACCGCCATACCCCCTGGAACAGATTTAAAGATGAGTCATAAATTCAGAAAGCAAATACATTGTATGTGTAAAATATCCAACCAGGCCTGAAATGTCTTGTAGCTTCATTAGCCTGCCGTCATTCAAACCTGGTTGTTTGGGTTAGCTTCAGAATCCAATTGGTGGGGGGTGAACTGCAGTTGAAAATGTAGCATAGTAATGCTAAGGAAGGATAATAATAGGGTAATGCAGGGATAATTATATCCATTTACTGAAAACATAAGAGATGCTGTAATGTATAAAAGTATCAGTCATTAAACATGTTCATTTGTTATATTAAAGGTTCCACCTTTTCAGTAAATGGTATTTGCATTATGATTCAGAGATGAGTGTTTAGAAAACATTTTGAAGATTCAAATGAATAGCTGGCAAAGTGGTTGAGAAGCTAATAAAAATAGACTTGCAGTTTGGTTCCTGGCCATGCTAATGAAGCTAGAAATCACAACTGTGGTCTGTGTGATTTTTCAAGGTCAAAATTTGATAGCTGAGGGAGAACACTAATTGTCCAAAAGCTTGTAGGGAAGATTTTTGTAACCATTTACTTTGCTAATACCGTTTTCTTGCTAATAACAATGATCGTTTATATACAATTAGAAGTTTTATTTTAAAAAATCCTGTGCTTGCTGTGATACCTTAAATAAAAAAAGTTATATGGGGACCTTGAATTCTACTAGTCAGGCTTGAAGGTTTAATCTCATAAACTCCATTAGCTATTCATATTTTGAGTGAATGACTAATATATGTTTTTGTTTACTCGTATAACACTGAACTGTTTTCCAAAGGTGTGGCTTGTTTGCATTTGGGTGCATGATTTCTGATGTTATGTTCTGTTGCTTTTGCATAAAGCCTAAATAATAAGGTAGCTGCTGCATCAAAGGGCGTTGCTTCTTTTGATTCTTCAGTATAGGAAAATCAAGTGAAACTCTGTTTGCTGTGTAATATTTGAGCTGGGGTAAATTCAGCTCCCAACAGTGATAATGTGATGTCAATTATACATGAACAGTCATTGGAAGTTTGAGTCAGGTATGGTCATTGTGGATACCATTTGTGTGGTTTGAATTACTTGAAATCAGTACTCTGATGTAACAAAGAAGGGCTTTACACTGTGACAATTCAAATTCATGCCTCACTTTCTCTTATGATGTGTCAGTTATCGGCGGTGTAAACATCACCATTAAAAACCTCACAGAAATGTTGACAACCCACTTCTCATTTTCAGAGGATAGAAAATAATCATTCTCACTAATTTTAACACTTACCCTTAATTCTGAGCCTCAGTGGTGCTGTAAAAGGAACGTGAGCCATTAACTATATATATAGGTAACTATAGCTATTGTTTCATGTGTCCTTGTTTAAAACCACAGGTCAGATTCTCAGCTATGTAAATTGACAATGCTCCATTGACTTTAATGGAATTACGCTAGTTTATATCACTTGAGGATCTGGGCCTGTGTGCACATTGATGCACAAGTGTGTTCCAAATAGTGGCTGAAAGTTAATCAAATAGCTGAGTTACATTTTGATGTTCATTTTACATTTAATAGTGAAGCAACAGGCCTGTATTGCTATTGCTGGGCATGCAGTGTGATGTTCATTATTTAAAAGAAAACACTTGATTTTCTCGATACCAACACAGGAAGGTGAGAGTATCACAGATCTTCAGAAACACCAGGATGTTGTATTTAGGAGACTTGGCTTGCCCTCCAGTACAAAGCAGTTTGCATTGGAATTGGCTGATGTCCAGGATTACTATTCCTCACCCTCAGTTCAGAATGCCACTGGGAAAACCTGCCTGTCTGGCTTGTAGGTCTTAGTAAGTAATTTCTAAAAGAAAAATGTAGTTTAAGGCTTAAGAAACTCTAAGTGCTTCTGCCTGACAAGCTGGTAAACATCTTTCTTTATTTTTTTCTCCCAAATTTTCCCTTCACTCATCCATTTTTCAAATGTAATTATTCTGTACCAATGCAAAATAGGTAGCTTTCTTAATATAGCTTACTATGGTGAAATAAAGCTAACATGAAAAGCCAAATACCACATAGGAAGTTCATTGGCTAAAATGAAATAGAAATAGTTAATTTAGGGAGGGAAAGGTCCAGGGTCTGTTGGCCACTACATTGTTTCCACATGGAATCATTTATCCAAATACTGTCTGCTTTGTAGATGGCAATATTTTTTTTCATGTTTTCTGGAGAAAACTATTTTGAATGGATTAATATATTAGTAATTGATGTGAATGTATCTTGGTTTATCTGCAGAAGCTGTCAATCTTATCTCTAAACATTTTGCTGGCATTTAATGGTTATTATAACTAGTTTTATTGCAAGATCTTTTTAAATTGTATTTTTTTAAAGAAATAAAAATGAAATTTAAAAATTCAGCAACTGGCAGGGTCAGAACCACATGAATAATTTGGCAGATAAGAATATGCCATTTTTCATTTCTATGAAACATAAGAAAATGTAAGTCTGTGGCACTGGTTTTCACTTCACTAGCCTATATGAGAACACTCAGAGGATATTACAAGACATAATCAGAAATATTCGTTCCAGGTCTCTTTCTTCAAGACATAAATTTGAGGAAGAAAGCTCAGTTTAAACTGGATGTAGATGACTAAAATATGCTAACAAGTTACTGGGCCAGATTCTGAGTTCATTTGGTTTTTACTGGCCTTCTAATGGCAGAATTTGACTCATTCTGTGTAGCTTCATTTTCTGACATATTATTGAAGGACATTTTTGTTAACCTTTGCTTTTACTAAAAGTTAAACTCATTTAAAATTATAATAGTATTCAGAGTGCAGACTGGTACTCCATTCAACAGAGTATAAAAAGGAGTACAACTTGACTTAAGCGATTACCTGGGGCCTGATCCAAACTCGTTGACATTGATGGAAGGACTCCTGTTGACTTCAGTCGGTTTTGTATCAGACCCTTGGATAACAATTAGTTGGGGTTTTAAAATAAAATACTGTGGGGAGGGTAGTCTCTTGAAACAGAAGGTTGCCTAAAAAGGATGGCCTCTTATATAGATTTCACTGTATTAGAATTGATCAGATGGAAAGAGAAGAAAAGTAACAACAGTGTATTTGAAAAAGAAAAGTTGCAATGGATGTAGTCTAAAAATAACACTGTTGTATAACATACGATATTGTGATAAACAGCAAGATAGACAGAGGTGATGGTCCAGAGGTTTGAGAATTGGATACAAAGCCAGCACTGACTGCCTGTGTTGTTCATATTCTGTGTATTGATAAAGGACTTCTGTTTCTGGGTTGTCAAGTTAGTATCATCCTCAATCACTAACTTTCCTAAGTTTCCTAAGCCACTGAATGCATACGATGAAGTGAGCTGTAGCTCACGAAAGCTTATGCTCAAATAAATTGGTTAGTCTCTAAGGTGCCACAAGTCCTCCTTTTCTTTTTGCGAATACAGACTAACATGGCTGCTACTCTGAAACCTTTCCTAAGGGTGAAATTCATCCCTGCATGGAGGACCAGCACACCACTGATGCTACACAATGGGATTCTGCGGGGGGAAAGTTGTGATTGGAGGAAGCTGTGTTTCCCTGTGTGCTGTGGAAGGTGGTGCTGGAGGGTAGCTTGGGGACGAGTCTTGGGATATTTTGAGTATGCCAATCCAGTGTCCCTAAGATTTGTTGCAATTGGTGAAGGGGCAGTGGTCACTACTCTAGCCCATAGGTTGTGGCCTGGGTTAGAGGGGATACATTTTGCCTCCTACTATTTGCATATTTAACCTGCATAAAATTTGATGATTCACGCTTTGTATGAGTAAAGTGAATATCACCCTGAGAGAGAGAGAGAGAGAGAGAGAGAGAGGTGTTTTTTCACAAGGCGGTGTGCAGCTGTTTGTTAATATTATTGTAAAATGTTTGTTTTTCAATTGGTAAAAACATTTTTTCTGGTTTTCTTTTTCTGTTTGTTTATTTGTAGAGAGCTACTCAAAAGTCATTGATCTTTTAGGACTGGGAAAGTAAAAGTTGTTAGTAAAGAAATTATTAGAAAGCAGGAGTCTGCAGGATAGGGACTATCTTTAACTTTGTACAGCATCTAGCATGTTCTTAGTGCTTAACAAATAAGTATTATGAATGATACTATGCCAGGTGAGTAAGATATGTAAGCACAGAGATAAAATACAATATAAACAAGTTTCAGCTCATCATTTCAGGTAGGATAGGAAATATTCCTTTAGATTTACATGGCAAAATCTGACATGAAAACTCTCTGCATTTTATATAATGTATCATAGATCTTGCAGATCAAATAGTGGTGATCCATCAGTGTGGGGAAAAATATGCGAATTATATTCATTAATAACACAGTCCTTTAGACAAAGTCACTTTCTTGGTGCAAGCTTTCATTGGAAACTTAGTGGGGAGAGTGGAGAAGAATTCTTTATAAAACTGTACAACCAAAACAGACTTGTGTTTACAGTTATATATTCAATGCAGACATTTTTGTATGAATTGCTGATTGTTAAGGAAGTATATGATGCAGTTCAGTGAGGATATTTGAATTGAAAACATCATGTGGTCTGAAGGGTTCAGCATGACTCCTGCTATCTTTGCCAGCTCACAGACATTCGTTGGGTTACTTAAATGTGGTCTGGCAGAAGAAGTTTCAATCAGAAAGTGTCAATAGGAGAAAAATAAAGGTAGAGTGATTTTTAGAGCTCCCTGTCTCCGGGAGCATTATGGTTGTAAACAGTGCTCGTGCCAAGTGCTGAACTACTGGCCTAGTTCCAATAACAATAAATCTACTTTTTGGTTGCACGGAGCCATGCTTGAACATTTTGTTTTAATCTTGGGATAATGATGATAATGAGATAGCGTGTTGCTCTCTGAGAGTTTTCTTGTTCTGTATGATTGTAAAAGAAGTTCATCTGAGGAGGATGGTGCTTATGGAAAACAAAGTATCTCACTGAAAGAAGAGGTTACATTGTTTCAAGAAAACTGTTTGCCTTTCAGCATTTTTTGTTTTGTTTTTGGTTTGGTTTGCTTTTCTTTCTTGTGTGCCCTCTTTTAGACTTCTTCTCAAGCAAAACTGTCTGGAAAAAAAGTCACACCAAGAACAGCTGCTGATTTGTAGTCAAAATAAAATCATTAAGAGAAAAATAATTAGTGCTCAGGCTTCAGGGCACTTTAATGAACTTCAGATGACTACTTTAAAGTGTGCAGCTCTCATCAACTCTCTTGTACTTAGCAAAAGGACTGAGGGTGTTCTAAATCAGTGGTGCACAACTGTTGCCATCCGGAGGGCCATGATAAGAATATAATGTGCATATAAACTTACATAAGCCTCCAGCAATTTTGGGTCAGTTTGTATTGCATCCTCATATAGCATTTAGAGTAAATGGCGTGAGGGGCATTTTGTTTAACCTTAAATCTTTTGCTTCTCTTTTCTCCCATTTTTAATCCCTTTTCTCTCTTTTTGACTATGACTTTTCTTCTTACACCATTTATCTTTCCCTTTTGTTCTCTGTCTCTTTAGCTAAAATCTCTCCTCTTTTTCTGGATTCTCCATCTCACTTTTTCTCTTATTCCTGCTCCTTTATTACTGCTCCCCCTCCATTTCTTGTTCTGGAGCCAGTGAGTGAAATTCTGACCCCATTCAAATCAATGAGGGTTCTGTCATTGACTCCAGTGGGCCTGGGTTTTACCCATGGCCTTTAGGGTGCCTCTTCCCAGGCCAATTGTAGCCCAAAGCTCAGCTCTGCTTTCTTACGCTGCCAGCTTCAGGCACTTTGTGCCTGATTCTCCTTTACATTAAAGCTGCTTTACCCTGCCAAGGTGGTATAAATTATTGTTATTTAATGTTTATATTGTGGTAACACTCAAAGGATGCAAGCAGGTTGGGCCCCATTGTGCTAGGCAAAGTACCAAAATGGCTTTTATGTCAATGAAAATAAGGCCCTCTAGTTTTTAGCCTCACTCAGTCAACTAGCAGTAGTACTTCTGCTCCCTCCTTGTGGACAAGGGGTTGCTTCTAATGCTATGCAAGGAAGGGAGAGGCACTGGGTGGCGGGAGTGGGTGTAGAAGGAGGAGCTCCTGGAGGCTGGCAAGGGGGACGTCGGGAGGAGCAGCTACTGGAAGGAAGGAATGAAGCTACTAGAGCTCTGCAGGGCAGTGCATGCAGTGAGTTTCCTGTCCAGTTTCCTGAAGTTCAGTGAGAAGCTGTAGGAAACACATTGGTAGGCCATGTATAATTCACAGGCTGAAGGTTACACACCACGGGTCTAAAAGCTAACATAGTAATGTCCATGTTTTGAAGGCTTAGCTACGTTAGAAAGTCCCTCTGAGGAACTTTCTATTAGTGGGAGGTGTCAGGTGTTCATACAAAAATCTATCCGTATCTGTGGTTCTTGGACATCCATTAATACAAGTTACCCCAAGGAGTGTATCAGTGGGTGTTACATCAGTGTAATGCCAGTGTAGATGCGTCCTGCTCCCAAGACAAATAAATCATTGCAAACACTCCTCCTGTTGATGTTCCACCCTTGCACCACTCACTCCAGAACTGACCTCTCTGGTCATCTTTCTACCCTCCACTGCTCTGGGGTCATCTGGGCTGGAGGTCACTCACTTGTTCAACTAGTGCTGACAAACACACAGGTGCCATTTGCTAGCCATGTTCAGAGTGAGCACACTCCACCCTTTTGAAGCCTGTGTACTGACACCATCTTTGTTCATGCATCTGCCTGGAGCCATGCGGTGGTCATTGGCTTCATTGTTCTGCAGTGTGAGGAGTGTGCTCAGTCCCAGCCGGGAACTAATCGCCAAAATGCTAAGATCTTCCAGTGTCTGTCTGAACAGGTGGTTGAACTGGGATTTGTCCAAAGTGAAAACCAGTGCAGACAAAAGGGCAAGGAGCCAAGACAAAATCAGTAAGGATTACAGCAGGTGAATTAATAGCTGGTACTCTTTAAGCTATTACACAATAAGCACCCAGACTGGGAATAGGCCTTACTGATATTTGTAAAGTACTGGGGGGCTCTTTTGCAGTGAAAGGGTCTGTGTAAATGTCAAATATTATGATGGATGAGTCTAAAAAAGCAGCACTCCTGCATACATAGGTGGCCATAACTCAAAAGGACCAAGCCAGTATTTTGAGCAGAAAATTCGCTACCGAATGGCAGAAATGAAGTGCTATATGTCAGGCTGATCTTTGTGGGGGGAAAAAAATCACTCTTCTGTAATTCAGCCCTCCGAACCCCTTTTACAAATATTAGTAACATGCAAATATTTATGAAGTCCACGTATGCCTTTCAGCGCTCAATAATATTTTTGCAATAAACATCACATTTTCGCAATCAAGCCGTATAATGCCTTTGTACTGCCAGTGTGCCACACAGGTTGGGCACCCAACAGCGTCTCATTCTTCCTGTACTGTAATTATTGTCTCCACCCATGTTCCTATGAATTTTATAGTGGCGCTGCAGCAGTTCTACTTATAGTTCAAGGCTGCTTGGCTTCTCCATTAAGAGCTCTTTTTTCAATCTTTTAATCAAATGCTTTAGTTCATGCTGAAAACTTGATCTGCAGGCCTCCAGCCTAACAAAGCATTCCCACGCAACATTCCCTATAAAGTGGAGCTGTTGTTTCTTAGGGCAGGATGAAATATATTCCCTTTTTTCCCCCCTAGTTTCCAACATTATTCTTACTTCCAACGTACACTACCCTACACCACACCGCTGTGATGCTTAAAAGGGGAAACACATAAAATTAAAGATGTTAATGTACAAATATATGTAGCTGGCCAAATTCCTGACCTATGAACTTGACCAGTGCCATGATGTCATCTCCAGATATGTTGTTTTTTAGTGGGGGACAGTACTGCTGATGTTGATGTAATCCCACGTAGGTAATCAGATTCAACGTAAGACAATTATTCTGCTATCACCATGCTCTCAGAGACCTCCCTTCTGCCAGATCTGGTCCCAGATCTGTAGACCTCATGCATAATCTCCTCCCTTTTGCTCAGTTACTTCCTGTTACACTTCTTTCCTCCCACTGCCTCCTGCCTGATAGGTGGCTGTGGACTTTATCCAGCTAGCATAACTGAGGATGCTAGTATGCAGACAAATCAGGAGGGAAGACATGTATCAAGAAGTTACTGAGCAAGAGGGAGGAGATTAGGCATGAGATCTATGGGTCTGGGACCAGGATGACAGGAGGGAGGTCTCTGAGAACATGGTGATAGTAGAACCATCCACAGTCTACTAACAACCACCATTTGGTATCTCGACAAGTGCGGAAATCGTGCATTAGTCACATCTCTGATTTAGTCAATTCACTTGCCCTGTTCCAAAATTCATAAAATATAAGCAAGGTTTACATTTTAAAAAAATCAATTAAAGTAACTCTGTGGAATTCACATTTATTTAAAACATCAATATTTAAAAACTGATAAATGAATAATCTCAATTCTTAAATGGGAAAAGGGTTATCAAGTCTCTGCCAAGCAAACCATGGAACAGCAGCACCATCTGCACAGTGACACGCATTCTCAGAGCGGCAGGGAAAACTTGGGTTCAGGGACTCCCCGAGCAGTGAAGGAGAAGGGTGGCATCATGCTAGTGCCTGAGACTGGGAAGTGAAACTGACCATCAATGCAGAAATGAAACTGACTCTACATAAAACACTGTCAAATGAAAAAGTAAACAACTGAAAAATAGAGAGAAAATCTGTCACTGTTCACAATCGGAGGGCCCGGTCATGCAGCTCTTACTCACACGAGTAATCCTTATTCATGTAAGCAAGGATTGCTCTTCCAAGAATTGCAGGATCAAACCCTAAGGCAATAGCTGTTACAGTAATACATAAAAAAGTGCTCAGACAGAATTGTGCTATTTGCGTTCACCATGTCCCATTTGTGGCGTGTGTATACTAGCGTCCCCAGTCGTGCTGGTTGGAACGTGTACTGCTCGGGGATTCTTTCTGAAGCAAAGAGGAGGCGTTCACACACTAGGCCAGATGTCAGCTCTGCTACTGCAGGGCAAAGGGGCAAAAGAAAAGAAGGGTTTTTTTCAGCCATGTGAATTAGCTACCTGGGGATTCGCCCGTGTCAGAGGGTTCCTCAGGGAGCACAGGCGGCATCGCTGGTGCAGAGCGCTGTGGCCAGAGCACTGTTGTACACCAGCAAGACCCTGTCTGCCAGAACAGCCCCATGGGGCGTGGAGAGCCAGACACCTCTTTAGACCTGTGTGTCGGCTCTAAGTTGCTCGCACGTATTCTGAAAAATGTTGAGCAACTCCATCTAATTCAACATGCAGGAAAAATTAATTCTAAATCCCGAAAGCAGTTGATTTGCCCGTTGTAGACATGGTGGGTGTACGGGCAGGGAAATGTGAGAGTACAGCTTGCATCTCTTGTTGGTCAGCCTGGGTGTGTCCCCACAGAAGCGGGAAGGTATAAAGTCCAGCTTGAGGAGACAACGCCACACTAGCTCTGAGCTAGCATGCTAAAAGAAGGGATGTAGCTGAAGTGGTGCGATGAGCTAGCTCCCCCCTCCCACCAAGTACAATCCCAGGTGAGACCTTGGGTGCACGCTCAGGGCAGCTAGCCCCTATCGCTACTTGAGCCGCACTATATTTTTAGCCCCCTAACTTGATCAGAACTAGCGTGGGTCTGACTCCGTAAACTGGAATCTACACCTTCCAGCTCCAGAGTAGGCATACCTTATGGAGTGTTGCAGGAAACAGAAATGAAAGCAAAAAGTGGAAGCCACTAGCTGAGTTGCACCCAAATTACTGGTGTCTGGGTTGCTGAGCCATTAGTATTCAGGCGATTCGGAATCTTATCACACAGTGGATTAAATTCTGTAGTTCTTATTTGGGGCAGAGTATGAAGAGCAGGATTTGGCCCTGTGGATGAAATCCTGACCCTACTGAAGTCAATAGCAAAACATCTATTGATTTAATTGGGGACAGGATTTCACCCTGTACAGGTAAATGTAGAAGTAAGAACTTTGTGCAATAAGACACTTGGAATTATCCTGTAGAAATGTTTCAGAATATAGCCATAAGGTTAAGTTGATGGGATCACTTGGCTGGAAGGGTGCAAGAGCTGCATCTCCAAAATCCCAGCTTTCACACACATAGGCCTCTATTTTCATGTGAAAAAAACCCGGTCTGTTGTAGGTGCAACTACCTGTTTGTGCACACAGTTATTTCGTTTCTAGGTGCAAATAAGCATTTGTACACAGTTTTGCAGGCATACCCATTGTGCTCTCATTGTTAAATTTGGCCTATAGTGCAGTGGTCACCATTAAAAATTCTGTATTTGACAACAGGTATCACATAGTAGTATATGAAGTTACTGCAGTTTCTCTTGCGCTTGAAATAGTAGCTGTCTATGGTATCTATGTGATAATGGTGAACAAAAGTTAATTCTTTAATATCTTCTACTTTAACTATAATTGTTCTGCTATGAGATGCCCACTGAATGAAATGCCATTGGCAAAGTTGTGTCCTTCGTTGTCTGAAACTGCCACTGAAGACAACAGGAACAAGACAGACATCTGAGGACAGAATTTTACCTTGTTTAGTTTTTCCTAGACTGTCACACAATTAGGTGAAGCGTTTAAAAAAATAAACAATGCACTAAGCAACAGCTAACTAAGGGTATGTCTACACTACAAAATTAGGTCAATTTTATAGAAGTCGATTTTTAGAAACTAATTTTATACAGTCAATTGCGTATGTCCACGCTAAGCACATTAAGTCAGCGGAGTGCGTCCTCACTACCTTGGCTAGCATCAACTTACAGAGCAGTGCACTGTGGGTAGCTATCCCACAGTTCCCGCAGTTTCTGCTACCCATTGGAATTCTGGGTTAAGCTCCCAACACCTGATGGGGCAAAAACATTGTCACGGGTGGTTTTGGGTACATGTCGTCAGGCCCCGCTCCTTCCCTCCCTACGTGAAAGCAATGGCAGACAATCATTTCGCACCTTTTTTCCTGGGTTACCCATGCAGACGCCATACCACGGCAAGCATGGAGCCCGCTCAGCTCACCATCACCGTACGTCTCCTGGGTGCTGCTGGCAGACGCGGTACTGCATTGCTACACGGCAGCAGTTCCTTGCCTTCATGGCAGATGGTGCAGTAGGACTGATAGCTGTCGTACGTCTCCTGGGTGCTCCTGGCAGACCTCGGTGAGGTCGATCAGGGGCGCCTGGACAGACATAGCTATCCTCCTCTTAGAGCACTGAATGGGAGCCAGAGACTCCAGGTCATTCTCTTCTTTAAGTTTCGTCTCATGGAGATTCAGTCCTGCCTGGAATATCACGTGAGCTGGAGGCTTCTGCCTCAGGCTACTCTCCCAGCCACCAGCAACGTGCGGTCGCACCTACCTCAGCTTACCCCTTGCTCCCATGGCTCATGAAGCCTGGACAGTAGTAAGGAGCAGTTCAACTATAGGCTGAGCAAGTGCAGAATGGTGGTAGAATGTGCCTTTGGACATTTAAAAGCTCACTGGTGCTGTTTGCTGACTGGGTCAGACCTCAGTGCAACCAACATTCCCATTATTATTGCTGCTTGCTGTGTGCTCCACAATCTCTGTGAGAGTAAAGGGGGAGACATTTATGGTGGGGTGGGAGGTTGAGGCAAATCACCTGGCCTCTGATTTTGACCAGCCAGACACCAGGGCGATTAGAAGAGCATAGCAGGGCATGCTGCGCATCAGAGAGGCTTTGAAAACCAGTTTCATGACTGGCCAGGCTTCAGTGTGACAGTTTTGGGTGTTTCTCCTTGATGCAAACCCGCCCCCTTTGTTGATTTTAATTCCCTGTAAGCCAGCCACTCTCCCCCACTTCGAAATAAAATAACTATTGTTTTGAAACCATGCATTCTTTCTTTATTAATTAAAAAAACTGAGATAACGGACAAGGTAGCCCAGGTGGGGTGGGGAGGAGGGAAGGACAAGGCCACATTGCTTATTGTAACCACACTAAAAATCAAACTGTTTGAATGACAGCCTTCTGTTGCTTGGGCCATCCTCTGAAGTGGAGTGGCTGGGTGCCTGGAGCCTCCCCCCCAACTGCATTCTTGGGCATCTGGGTGAGGAGGCTATGGAACATGGGGAGGAAGGTAGGCAGCTATACAGTGGATGCAGCGGGGGTATGTGCTCTTGTTGGCTTTCCTTTCATGTCCGTTTGCTCCCCTAACAGATGCTTCATCATGTCTGTTTGCTCCCCCATTAGTCTCAGCATCGTGTCCTGCCTCCGCCCTTCGTGTTCACTTAATTCTTTCCTGGCCTCTGCTACTGAATGCCTCCATGCATTAAGCTGTACCCTATCAGTGTGAGAGGACTGCATGAGCTCGGAAAACATGTCATCGCGAGTGCGTTTTTTCCGGCTTCTAATCTGCGATAACCTCAGGGACAGAGATGATAGGGGGAGTATGGAAACGTTCTACGCTCTATGATTCTGGGGGGACTGCATGGTCACCTCTGCTGCTGAGTGGTGCTAAGTTTGCCACGCTAACCAAACAGGAAATGAAATTCAAAACTTCCTGGGGCTTTTCCTGTGTACCTGGCTAGTGCATCAGGGTTCAAAGTGCTGTCCAGAGCGGTCACAATGGAGCAATCTGGGATAGCTCCCAGAGGCCAATACCATCGATTTGCATCCACACTACCCCAAAATTGACCCACCAAGGTTGATTTTAGCGCAACTCCCCTCGTCGGGGAGGAGTACAGAAGTCGATTTGAAGAGCCCTTTAGGTCAACAGAACGGGGTTGGTTGTGTGGACGCAGTCATTTTTAAATCAACCTAACCCGGCTAAATTCGACCTAACCCCGTAGTGTAGACCAGGCCTAAGGGTCAGTTCTACTACTCTTTACTCATATCAATTTCAGTGGGATTATTCAAGTAGTAAGCTATTACTCAATCAAGAGTGGCAAAATGTTTCCCTAATGTATAGTTGTTAATGTTGTGTGTGTGTGTGCATGTTTGTATGTGTGTATATATTGCGTGTACATACACCCACATGCATTATAAAAAAAAATAGTAGAGATCTTTACATTGGCACTTTGATAGATACCTAGGGAAGTGTCATGAGAAGTTTGAAATAATTTAGCACGGTTTAATAAAATCATTTAATAAAAAGCCGAACACACAAGTATGAAAAAGTAGTAGCAGAAAATATTGTACCATAATTTCTCTTACTACAACCTGGAAACCTCTCTCAGACATCATGGAATTAGCCAAAATATCATTTGTGTTGTATTGTGTATTTTTGTATTACACTTCATATTTTTTCATCCATATCGCTTGGTCTTGTCAGCACAAACATTCTTGGCTCCTTTCCCATTTTGGCTTCTTTTCCAATTTGTTAAAATAATGCATTGTAATTACTTAAGAAAACCAATAATATTCTATGACAAAAGAAATCCTAAGGCAGCATATAGCTATTGTGGCCGTATCATCAGCGTCTCTTGCTTTTTTTCCCTTCCGCACCTTATTGGCCCAATCTTAAAGCTTTGACTACATTTTTGTTCAATCCTCATTCAGACGCCCCCTCCACCCCACATTGATTCAGCCGGGAGTTTTGCCTGAGAAAAACTGAATAAAAATGGAATGGGGAACTCATCATATGGTCTGTAATCTCTAAAGTTCTTCTCTCATCTCCTCCCACTTATTTCTCTTCCACAACCACAACACACATGAGAAGACAGAAAACCATCCTTTAAAAACATCTGGTGAGCCCTGCTGGCCACATGTCTTCTGTGCTACTTTCTGTTTGCCATTCTCTGTAGCTTGTCTGGGTGTGCTGCTTTGCATCCACACACATTCTAAAAAAATGCCTCCCATCCATAGAGCCACCCCGTTCTTGTAATTGCGTCTCTCAGGGATGACTAATGCAATACACAAAACCTCTTTGCATGTTACTAGGTTGTTGTCTGGGATTCGCTATTTTCCCACCTTGACTTCATTCCCTCTCAAAAGGCCCCAGATTACAGCAACCCTTTCTCCAGCTGAAGAGGCTGGAATGCAGCTCCCTGAAGAGCCCTTCAACACTATGTCAAGCATCATCCAGAGGGGGCACTTCAAGTGTCTCACTTTTCCCTGGGTCTCACTGCACTCTTACTGCATTTCCAGTCCCTGCCAGACTGTAAATGACAGCTGAGGACACAAGTATGGATGCCTGTCTGGCAGAGCAGTGCACTATCATTGGACAATCAAGCTATGATTTTTAGAAGATTTTTTTAAAAATCTATCTTTTCCTTTGACGCTTTAATCACCAGTTGCTCTAGAGAGCATTCCTGTGTGGTTTCTAATGCAGCCGTCAATGTAGTATCTAGGCACCATATACAAAATTAAGTTTTACTTATTGCCTGTCCAGAAATACAGCTAGTTCTCTTCCCCGTGTTAAATGTTTTTTTCAAGTGAATCATGGTGGGGATCTTGCAGGAGAAACATTGCTAGGTTGTTGTGCTACCCTAATATTGGGGACAGATCTGATTGACTGAAACAGTGAATCTTGTACTGTACTTTTAAAGATGCAAGACTTGGGCTTATTTTGTTGTTGCTGGGAGTATATTCCAAAGCCAAGGGCCCTCTGTTGAAAAAGCCCTAGCTCCTGAAAGTTTTATCCTTGGGACCGAGAGCTGCCATGGATAATTACAGAGGGAGTGGCGGTCTCTAAATCTTGCTCATTAGCAGTGTTAAAGATAAGGACCTCATACGAGATCATTCACTATTCTCACCCAGTACGCCCGCATATGGACAGTAATTTCCCATTTTAATTGCCACATACTGTGTGTACATGATCCATATTTCATTTGTGCCTAGTCTTTCCATTTGTGCTTTGTGGATTGTTTAACCAGGGGTCTCATCTCTTCCCATTAGCTAACAAAGGGCTGTGTACTAGGGAAAGCTGACTGTCGTTTATCAAGAAACTAATCTGATATTATTTTTGAACCAAAATTTAATAACCAGTTTTGACAGATCATGTGTGTTTGCATACATCTCTGTGTGTAATAGGCACATGTGTATCTGGATAAAATACTTAGGCTGCATGCTAATACACAGATGCAAGGGGAAAGTCTGGGTGTGCATTCATCCTGTGATCTTTATGCACCTGTATTGACTGTATGCCTGATTAATTCAGCTAAAATTAGATTGGATGCATTTCTAGCTAATTTTACCTGAATCAACCAGACATATAGTTAATACATGTGTAATGAGTAAAACTAAATGCAAATTAATGGCCAGAGGACTACAGTGGAATTATCAGAGAGTAACAGTAAGTGACACATAGGCATATGGTTATGTAGTCCTGTGGTTAACCAGCATGTGGTTAATGGGTAGACTTCTATAAACAGTAAAAGGTAAGCGGAGTGTCTTCCTGCTTTTGCCAAATTGTGTCACAACAGGCACCATCATTTTGAAATCTAATAAGTTTTGAAGAATATCTTTAAAGCAGTTACAAATATTGCACCTGGCCCTGATTCTCTATAGTAATTTTTCTGATTTTACAATCATGTTTAACTATTAAAAAATATTTTTCTCGCTCCTTGTGCTGTGTGAAAAACATACAGAAAGAACAGGGGAACTGATTGAGTGTGTTAGGGAAACAGTGAAAACGCCCCCATTAAGTGCTATTAAATGTCCCAAGTAAATAAACTGGAAACATTATAGCTAGAAATAGATTAATAAATAGAAAAGTATTATTTTTCTCTAATCTCTTTCAGTTATAGGTGTTTTAGGTGCTACTTGTAATAACAGTAGGTAAAAATATTTTCTTAAAGAAGCAGGATATGTTCTTTGGCTTGATGATGTCCCTTTAATATTAGTTAAAAATCTCATGTCTTGGGGTGTTAATTTTCTTGGGGAGTTTTTAATAGCACTTATTTTTGATTCCTCATAGAAAAGTCTGAGTATTGGCAACATAATTGCTATGATCTGTCTTACAATTTGGTATTTAAAAAATGTCAAAAACACTTTAGCCTTGAGTCTGGCTGAGTGGACCCAAGCCAGGGGTCAGCCGTCTTGAGGCATGGATCAAAGGTGGCTTTTATGCCACCTCTACAGCTCCTCCCAATATCCGGAGCTACTTTTCAGCAGAGGTTGGAAGGGTATTAGGAAGGCACTGGACTGGGATGCAGAAGAACTGAGTTTTTATTCCCGGCTGAGCTACACACTTCTTGTGTGACATTGGCTGAGACACTTAGGGCTTGTAGCAATGCACACTAGAAGGGTGTGAATTCTAACGCACATCAACATACTGTGTACTAACTGGCCTGTGTAGACCCTGCTGGTGTGCACTGAAAGTTCCCTAGGGCACATTAATGTACTACTGTTTGGAAAGGGACCACATTAGCGTGCAAGGGAACTTTTAGTGCACGTCAGCAGGATCTACATGGGCCAGTTAGTGCACAACACATTGGTATGCTCTAGAATTCACACCCCCGTAGAGCGCATTGCTGCACTGTGTAAACAAGCCCTTATTTAACCTGTGCTTTACTGCTCCATCCTAATTCACTGGGACATTGTGAGGACAGAAACCATTAATGATTATGAAGTGCTCAGATATTAGTGCTGAGGGCCATACCGATACCTAGATAAGAACTGAGTTCAGATACTATTGTAAGTGAAGCTGTCTTATTCTCGTCACACGTGGATGTATACCTACATCTAGATAAACAAAGCAAACTATAACAATGGGAAGCTTTCATCAGAAGAAGCCTGAGACTTGGATGACAGGAATGTTGGAGTCCAGCAATGAGGTACCTTTTGTAGAGGTGTGTGGGAAAGTTTGTACAGCACATGCCTGTGCAAGTATAACCTCAATTATCTGAAACTCCCCATTGTCCAAATCAGGGCCGTGTTTCTTGAAAATTTCATGATTATCCATGTCCCCCAGGACATTCAGATAGCTATACTGAAACGCACTATAGGTAGTACTGTAAATGCCAAAGTATTTATTTCTGTAAATGCCAAAGTAATAATTAATATTTATACAGTGCTTTATATTGTCAATATGCCACACATTCAGTAACTAAATAATCTGAAGGACACTAGACAAGTAGTAGTATTATCCCCCCTCCCCAATTTTACAAATGAGAGTAAAAGGAGTTTACACCAAAACAGAAACAGAAATATTTAAATGCATCATAATCATGGCAGCATATATCATAATTTCTTATCTCCATTTGAACCACCAAAACAACTAATTTTCAAAACTCAGAACTATGGCGTGCACATACCATATCTGAAAAGTCTTCCCTCTGAATTATAATGAAACCCACCATAATATCTTAGCAAAACTTTCCATAGAAATCCAGGAAGCTAGTTTTTACCCACAAAGGGATAAAATAAAAAAAAAATGGAGTTTGTATAAAATATTCTTGTCCAGGTTTAAAACAAGGGGGAGGAAGTGGAGGAAATCCAGAACAATAAAATCTCTGTTATGTCTTCATGGAACTCTTTAATTCCCTTCAGACAAACTATAGAGATTTTTTTTATCTGTTCTCTGTAATTTCTTGGAGGTATGGTAGTAGATTTCTCTGTATTTTAAAGGATTCCTGTTTATTCTGTAGAATTGATCTAACAGTAGCTTGAAGCATCTACCATGGGATTTTCAAAGCTTCCTAAGGGACTTGAACACCCAGTTCCCTTTGGTGTTGATGGGAACTGTGTGTTCAGATTCCTTAGATAGCTTTGGAACTCAGCCATAATGTATAGGGCTCTGTGAATTAACACCCTTAACAAATATAGATAATTTGTAAGTGGTAGTGTAGATAATTTAAAATATAACTGTCCAGCTGTAAACTGTGTATTTTACAAAGTATAAATAACATTAACTGTAAATCAATTATACATGCTTGGAGCAGTAGCCATGTATGGAGTATACACAGCCTTGGATTGCCCTGAAGTGGATGTGAAATGCTGCACCGTATGGGCACATATATAATATATAGAGACTAAAATATTATGTGTTTTTGAGCTGTTGAAAATGACAGATACAAATTCTCTCAATGCATGTTGTATTGTAATCACCAGTAAGAGAGTAATGTGCTTTCCTGTTGCAGGGAAGAGCTTCACCCTAACCATCACAGTCTTTACAAATCCTCCGCAAGTAGCCACATATCACAGAGCCATCAAGATAACGGTGGATGGACCTCGAGAACCCAGAAGTAAGTGATCTGGCAACAATGTTAATGCAGGTGTGAGATTCCATATTAGAACAGGGGTTCATCACCTGTCAGATTAAATGCAGCAAAATATAAGATTCATTGGGAGCAATGGATGTGCTTTGAGCTAAGGCTATCCACTAACGATTTTAAATATGCCTCTCTAGAGCTTAGTTCTGCACGAGTGTATTCGGTTGTTCAAAAAAGTATTTGAAGTGCTCTGCATTTGAAGGCAACAAACTCAGGCAGGATTTGTATAGTACACAAGACAGAAGGGATACTGGGTAAAAAAAGGACAGGACATACATTATGCAGCATTTCCTGGTCACTTTGACTTTCAGATGATCATAGGATTTTTAACTTTAGAAACCAAGATGCCACTGATCTAACTTTTCAAAGTTGGCAGACAAAAGCAAAAAAAAAAAAAAAAAAAATTCAGAAAGATGACAACCGGCTGTTCTTGTGTATAGTTTATTGTGCCTCATGCTGGTTTATAACTTAGGAAAACTGTAATTGTTAAAAACAGCCCTTCAAACAGACAGATGGAATTTACTCCACTGGGGTGCACATTTTCACAGACAGTCGTTCTTGCCAAATTTTTTAAAAGCATTAAGTATGAATAGAAGATGAATGATTTGATATCTGTAGGGACAAATCCACAAATTTCACACAAGTACAGTTTTTGGAAAAAACAGATGTACAGTCATCAGATGCTTGTGCAACACATGCTCTGCTTATTACCATGGGCATTAATTAACCTCAGTCACTAACCTTCATGTAGAATTTTCATATTTTTTATCAAAATGCCCTGATGTAAATTGAGGTTTGTGGTTTCCTTCTTTTATTCCCTCTGCACATTTGGCATAGGTTCTAACTGTTGTTTAAGAGAAGTCATCCCAGGAGAGGAGAACAGAAAAAAACGAACACCCACTAGAGGGTGATCCGTGTAAGCCAGGGTTATTTACTGAGTATTGGAAGAACAGTGAGGTTCCAATGGCTAAATATAATAGGTTAGAAAACTCTCCGGCTTTCAGCTACCTTTTATTCTCAATAGTTGCCTGCAGTTATGGGCTAGATCCTCAGCAGGTGTAAATCAGTGTATGCAGCTGTACTAATGTATTAAAGATCAGGTCCCAGGGTTTTTAGGATTTGAGGCCAGCCTTCGAAACACAGAGGACTTTTTCTTTTCTTTTCTTTTCTTTTCTTTTCTTTTCTTTTCTTTTCTTTTCTTTTTGTGGTGGTGATGTTTTGTTTTGTTTTGTTTTTTGAATGAGTGTCTACATTGTTCCTGAGAAATATCTCTAGAAAACCAGCAACTGTGCATGCAAAGCAGGTATTTGTATATGCAAATACCAGATCTGCATGCACAATCACCTGGCCTTAGGTTTTTTGAATACGTGTCTGATAGAGTTCTAAGAAACAATATCATTCTGATGATCTACCTCCTGGTTTAGATCAATTGCTCAGTTGGTATAATAGTTAATATTTAATAAGGTTTTACATTTAAGAGAGGAAGTAAAGAAAACATCTCTGCTGAAGCTACATATGTATCTTCACAACTCAAACACATGTAAAAGCCTTTTTGTATGCAATTTCAATTTGTCATAGGGAAGTCAAACGTATAAAATGAGTAGTACACATAAGGAAGTTTTATGCACGTAGTACTAAGGGGTCAAATTTCCTTTTGATAGAGACACATAACTCTCATTATTGCCAGATAATCTGTTGTATATAAAAGAACAGAACATTTGCTACTAAGCACTGTAGTTTGATATCTAATCAAGAGTTTCTTGAATTGCAGCAATGGTTACATATATATGATACATGCAATACACTTTAGATAGTTGAGGAAAATGCAGTGAACTGTTTGACTAGATGGGCCTAATCCAGCCCCAGTCAATGCAGAGAAGACATGCTACCCAGAGCACACGTTATAATAGGCTTATGGGTAAACCTCAGTTTTCCTAAACTGTGTCATGTCACCTGATTTTTATTAATTAGGCAGAAAATTCCTTCCACTGTCTAATTCTTTTCAGTATCTCTCATAACATTCAGGCAATTGCGGCAGTACTGAACCATACCTTATTTTTATATACTCTCTCACTCTTTGTATTTATGGCACTTTGGATTTGTTGAATCAATTAGATCCAATGCAGTCATCTGAACAAAAATAGCTTGTGTTACTGCTATCTGCATAAACATATTTTAAGGGGTTCCTTGTAGTACATGCAGTGTGTTGCAAGGATTGAAAATTACACTGCTCCAAGGTCAAGGCTTTGCTATGTTCAGACCTGAACCAGTGTCAAAAGAAGCACTGCTGGACTGAGGGGATCATGAAAGATGTAAGCTCCAGTATCTCAAGGCCTGCCATGCTTAGAAATAAATAGTTCACAATCAAATTGCAACTTAAAAAGGAAACATTAGTTCAAAACTTTATTGACATGAGTAAAATTATGCACATGTGTAAGTGTCTGCGGGATCAGGACATTGCTAACTCCCTCATGAGCATGCCCCTCACAGAATCATAGAATATCAGGGTTGGAAGGGACCTCAGGAGGTCATCTAGTCCAACCCCCTGCTCAAAGCAGGACCAATCCCCAATTTTTGTCCCAGATCTCTAAATGGCCCCCTCAAGGATTGAACTCACAACCCTGGGTTTAAAGCAGGCCAATGCTCAAACCACTGAGCTTCCCCAGGGTCCCTCAAATATGCCCATTTTCCTTTACACTTTTTTTAAAACTCTGTACATTTGCAGGTAACATGGGGTGCATATCAGTGCCCATTCTGGAGGCCTGTCCCTGGTGCTCAGCTTTACATATGCTCATACATAGCCTAAGATTGCATTTTCATGGATGTGCAAATAGCCTTGCCCAAAGTGCTGTATCTATTTCAAGGATTTGCTAAATTGCGGCCTAAATAGAAATGTTTGGGGGAGGGGGTTATGGTTTTATAGGAAGTCTTTAAAGTCATGGCACTGTTTCTGTTCGTCTTAGGGGATGGGCTTTTTTGTTTTGGTTTGGTTTTTTTACAACATTTAAATTGAGGGTCAAATTTGAATTGACAGTGTGTCTCATCTCTAACTCTAGTGGCTTGTGATATATTGGCTGCAAACATCATGTTGAAGTTGAAGTGGGGAAAAAAAACCCAAAAAACCCAATCAAAATAATATGATTTTAAGGTGCAGTATCTTGCAGCCTGCCAGGGCTAGGACAGGCACACTACTAATTGTGCTTTCAGGACCAGTAATCTCTCCCAAGCATTGGTCTTGTACCCAAGGATCAGACAGAAAAATGTCAATTCTCATATTTTACTTTTCACAATAGCAGGCTGACGCCTCTGCTGGGGCGCAGTTAAGGTAGTAATCCTAATACAAAATTGTAATTGTTCTAGTTACCGAGTATTAACCCTAAGTATTTGAAAACATGAGGAACTTGTTATGGTCTTTTCTTTTCTTTTTTTACCTTGCCTTCAGAATTACAAGAGTGCAAAATCAGCCTGATAATGGGGCTGTGGTTGCAACATTAACTTTGGAAAGATTATCCCCTCTTCACAATAAATCAACACACACCTGCACAGTTGATCTTTGAACCCTGATCCTTCAAGACTAAAACCACAAGCCTCTACCACTTGAGCCAAAGGAATATCTCTATGAGCTACTTCTTGTATAAATGCCTCCGTGTTCTTTCTAAGATCTTGTCTATGTTTGCAGCAGCACATAGGGTATGTGTAGCTACATGCCACAGTGAAAGGCAGGCTGTGTCCACACTTGTCACTGCAGTGTGTAGCTACACATGGCAGTGAAAGTCTCTGACAGCGGGGAAGCAGCAGGGAGGCAGTGTAAAAAATAGCAGTGTAGACTTTGCAGGTATTGCTTGGGCATCTAGAGAGCTTTGGAGTGTATGTATATACCCATCTAAATCTATCAGCAACAAAAATTGTTACGAACTTTGTTTTATACATACAATATAATTACTTTATAGTCATCATATATAACTAATGCCTACGTTTTCTACTGTATGGAAAGTTTGAAAAAGCAGCAACAAGCCATTTTTGAGCTAAGAATAAATTTAAGACAAAGGTCAAAATCCAAACCAGGATAATTTTTAATGAGATTTATCTTAAAAAAACCCAAGCAAACACAGATCAACAAACTGTCTTCAAACTTTGCAGAAAAGCGCTCTCTTGTCTTCAGAGATTATTTGGTCAAACATGTTTGACTCAAAATTCTAGGGGTGTGGTATTAGGGCGTTATAATGGAAGCTGGCTGCCTCCTTAATTTATGTGCATAGGACGGGCAAAAGGTGAAACAAGAACATGTAATGTGATTTTAAGCCATTTTTGTCAAATAGACAAGTACAGATATCCAAGGATGTAAAAGCAGGTATCCGTTAACTTCTGGATTTTTTTTATTAAGTATTTGTGATGTGTAAAGGTCTACGTAATATACCATGTACTACTGTGAGTGCATGTCTGCATAGATACATACAAAACCAAATTTCTCAGATGTGGATCCTGAAATGCTTGCACAATTATGTACTTTATGGGTAGTTGATTACAATGATTGTGCATGGAAATGGCCAATTATTTGTTTATTAGTCAATTTGCATATGTAAATACCAGATTTCCATTTGTGGTAACTGCATGTACAAATTAGTTACAGAATTGTGTCTGGTTTTAATTTCTTTTTTTTTTTCTGCATTTCTGAATATGCATATCTATGCAGTGTTTCTTGTAAAATGATCATAGTGCACAGAGCCAAAGCACAAAAGGACATGGGTCTTCCTCCACTACTTTTATTTATTTTTTAAAAGTTTTCATTTTCCAGATTTTAATAAATGCTTATTTTTGACTTTTGTATAAGAGGGAAACAGCCTGTGCTGGCAAGGAGATACGATGACCTCAGAGCTCATTTTCAACTCCATCTTCTCTGATTCTATGACTCATAAAGCAAGTTGCGTTTCTATGAACTAACTCCATGGGGAAAATCATTAGCATTGCAGATCAAGAGAATTGCTCCTGGAAACTTGGTAGAAATATTATGACGATTCTTACATTAAATATGGCCCTAAGGCTGTCTGACGTACGGATGCTCTTAAAAATTATTTTCCTTCTTTTGACTTCTTTTAGTTCTTCCTTTTGGATTGTTTGAACTATACAGCTCTGAAGTGATTCTCTAGTAGAGCTCTGTGCTGAAGGCACTGTGTAAATTCCAAAGGGTTTGTAAATTTACGCCAGACTTACTTTTTTTTTTTTTTTTTTAAGCTGAGTTGTCCAGGCAAAAGCTGAATGTTAAAGGTGTTTGTCCAGCATGAATATACGGTTGTCCCAATTAATTTTGGCCACACATAATTAACCATATGAACTCCTCTCAAAGAGCAGTCTGGGGTGTAGGTTGTTGAGCAGAACTTGAGGAAGAATGTAACAAAGGGCATGTCTGCGCTAAAAACTTAAGTCAACCTAATATAGGTTGGCTTAGAGCCGCCGCAGTAATTACTGCGGTGGTGCATGTCCGCACTACAGTCCTTCAGTCGACGATATGCGTCCTCACCAGGAGCACTTCCACTGACCTAATAAGGCCAGTGTGGGGAGCTGTCGGGCTCTCAGCTCCAGTTGTTGCCCCCCAACGGGCTCCTGGCTCCACACCAGCTGCCCCACCGTTCTCTGTTCCCTGCACACCCCTGCCCCCCTGGAGCGGGACAGCCATCTGGGCTCTTGCCTGCCCAGTCCTCACTGGGAGTGGGGCAGCTGCCCAGGCTCCCAGTGGGCTCTCAGCAAGGAGCCCAGGCAGCGGGCAGCAGCTGGGCTGAGAGTGGGGAGGACTTGCTTGTCAATTTCACGGCTCCAGCATGGAGTCATGAACTTGGCAAGAATGACAGCCAAAGGCCGATATAAGTAAGGCAGTGTCTACATGGACACTGCATCACCCTAACTACACCAATATCAGCCCTATGCCTCTTGTGGAGGCAGATTTATTATGTCGGTGTAGTACAGCACACGTATTAGGGAGCAAGGCTGTAGTGTGTACGCTGACATAGTTAGGTCGATATAAACTGCTTTATGTTGACCTAACTGTGTAGTGTAGACCAGGGCAAAGAGGTTGGCCATACAGACATTATCCAGTTCTATTGCCATCTGGCAGCGTTAACAAGAAGACTGAGGTCAGTATTCATTCTCCACCTTTGATCCTTTATGATCCACTTTTGATCAATCAGTGTATTTAAGTGCAGGACAGCAGCTTGTCCAGAGGCTAGTAAGTGATTAAATCCCAGCTGTAAAGATCAGGGATCAGATCATCCCTTGCCATGGAAAAACCTATGGAAGGTGGCTCTGAGGAAGGAACTCTCCAAGGATCCTCTTATGGAGAACTTTTCATTGGGGGATTGCCCCTCCTCCTCTCCCAGGTATCTTTTCTGGGAATTCTCCCCAGGGCTGGAGGGGTGACATCGTGTGTCTGGCCAGTCCATGCCTTCCCTTCACCTGTGCAGCCTGTTCCCACTCTGCACAAACCCTGGATCCACGGAGCACCTTCCTCATGGTTTGGAGGGGGTGGGAAGTGCCTCACAAGTGAATGATCCCTCTCTTCATAGGTGCTGACTCTGTGGGTGCTCCGGGGCTGGAGCACCCTGGGGGAAAAAATAGTGTGTGCTCAGCACCCACCGGCAACCCTGCGGATCTGCTCCTCCCTCTCCCCCGCCCCAGTCCTCCCGCCTCGCCGAACAGCTCCTTTCACTCCCTCCAAGCACCTCCCACCCGCCATGATCAGCTGTTCAGCGGCATGCAGGAGGCACTGGGGGGGAGGGGGAGGAGCAGGGGCAGAAAGAGGCAGGGCATGGGGTGGGGTAGAGTGGAGTGGGGGCAGGGCCTGGGGCAGAGCAGAGGTTGAGCACCCTCTAGGAACTCAGAAAGTCATAGCCTCTGCCTCTCTTTCCCACAGGAGCTGGGAGATCTGTGTACAGAGGGTCCCCTCTGCATTCACATCTGGGATGGATGATCTCACTGGGTTTTTATACATCTACGATTTTTAAACCTTGCTTTCAGGCTTGTATACAAGGAAAAGCTATTGCATTGCTTTGGGACCTACTCTTTTGTACAACCTGACTTTACAATATATGTTAGATTTTGTCAGGCGAGGGTTAGATAAAAGCTTTAGGTCCCAAAAGTGAAAACTTATTTTACTAGACATATTGCATTAATCTGCTAACTCCTTAGACCCCTACAGAGTAATTTAATGATCATAAATTCGTTTGGGACTTCTGTGTCTGTACTCAGTTTCTATTAAATACAGCTTTGACTGAAAGCCAAAACATTTTTCAAATCTTTCTTTTTGTCTCAATGAACTAAAATAATGTTAAATGCCTTCAAATCCTTTCTTTCTTTCTTTCTTTCTTTCTTTCTTTCTTTCTTTCTTTCTTTCTTTCTTTGGAACTGAGACTAACTTTTAAGAAAAGATTTGTATCAAACTGTAATGTAGAAATCACATATGAATAAGTGTTTGTGTCACTGTCATAAAATGATGGTACCCCCCAGGATTTCACTGATTACTTACCAGACCCTTTCATTCACCTGGGGATTTGTAATATTTCACAGATTCTTTGGCAGAAAATTCAAATGAAAAAAATTAAGTGATATTTTTGGCTTGCTAGATAATAAAATGAGAGAGTGATTCAGAATCTTATTACTTCTATAGAACCAGTTGTGTGCTAAGCACTTCACAAATCATTTGTCCTCTAAGGATCAGCACCCAAAATTGCTAGATACTTTTAAAAAATCTTGGCCAAGGTACTTTTCCCCTAAGAGCTTCCAATGTAAATAGATCATGTATAGACAAAGAATGCAATGGACTGCAATGAACACAAATGATTGAGCACTGATGTGTGCATGTTCTGTATTCATGTATTTTCTTGTATTATTAAAACTTAGAGGGGAGTAGGAGTTCTGGGTTTAAATTATGAATACACAACAAAGACTTTTAAAATCAGCTTATATAATTTTCATATAGAAGTGTACAGCAGCAATGTAAAATTACAAAACATTCTAGTTCAAATCTAAATTTAGATTTGAGCTAGAATGTTTTGTAATTTCACACTGCTGCTGTACACGTCTAGTAAAAAGAATATATATTATATATATATATAATTTCATTGCTTGTATTCTTTTTACATTTTTTTTCCATATGTGAGTCATGTTGGGGAAACCATTCAGGAACAGTGACTGAGTTCAACTTTAAGCAGAATAAAACACTGCACTATGTGAGCATATACAAAAGGAAACATGGCATGCTGAAGAAAAGACATTTGAACAGATGGAAAATGCAGGGCATTCCCAACAATCTATCAGTTGCTGGGATTGCTTTGCATTCTCCCAGAGCAGCAAGGAAATGTTGGCACAAAAGATAAAGTTCATATCATGCAGATGCCAATTGTCCCTCCCAAGTATGTATATTGCCCATTCCAACGTCTAATTTTTAAAATTATTTTGTTAACAAAATCATTTTGCTGTAGGGCATAATGAGAGCAAGAGACGTAAAAGAAATAAATTGTGTTGTCGGTTTGTGACGAGTGATCATATGTTCTGAAAAGAATCTAGATTATGAGGAAATACGTCTGCTTATGACACACAAATGTTTACATGACGGCATTGAATTATAGCAATGCGCTCTGCAAGGGCTTGTGTTTTAGGACCATCTGGAAGCCATTGTTGGTATGGAATGTTGCTGGTTACCTGCTTGGCAGTGGCAGCTTCAGAGGTTAATGTTAAATCAATTCTTCAAAGTCCAAACTGACTTCTCATTGAAGGTGCAATTTCAGGTGTTGAAACTGATCTATAAAGACCTTTGTGGTTTGGATCCTGGCTACCTGAAGAGACCCCTTCTCCTTATGTGAGGCCTCTCTTCATGATAGTCCAAGGGTTGAATGTCTTGTGGCCAATGGCAGGGTGTTCTCAATGGAGAGCCATTGACTTTGAAACTCACCACCAGGCTGGTAGGGCCTACGTCTGTCGACTTTCAGGGTATGGTGCAAGGCCCATCTATTCTTAGACTGTAACAGAGTGATATGATTGGTAATTTAGATCTATTCAATGTGGGGTATTTTTCTGCTGTCATTTGTGATAGGCACCTATTTTATAACTTTCATAATAATATAAGCAGCTTTATAAATGACACACTGACATGTGTGTTTGCATTTCACTGAGAAAATATTTTATTTTAGGAGTAGGCGAAGTATAGTGACTTATGATGTGAGACAAGACATGTTCCAGTGGTAAGAGCATGAGACTAAGGGTTTGTCTTCACTATGGGGGTAAGTCAACCTAAGTTACGTGAATAACATGAATTACGTGAATAACCTAGCTGGAGTTGACTTAGCTTAGGTTGACTTACCTCGGTGTCTTCACTGTGGTGCATCAATGGGAGATGCTCTCTGGTCGACTTCCCTTACTCTTGATGAAGAGCTGGATTACTGGGGTTGACTGGAGAGCTCTCTGCCATCGATTTAGCAGGTCTTCACTAGACCCGCTAAATCAATCCCTGCTGAATCGATTGCAGCAGCATCAATCTCCCCATAGTGAAGACCAGCCCTAAGAGACAGTAATTCCAGCATTCTAGTCCTTCCTTAGCCAATACGTCCCTCTGCCCACGCCACTTCCTGCAGCCCCCATTGGCCGGGCACAGCGAACCGCAGCCAGTGGGAGCCACAATTGGCCGAACCTGTGGACGCAGCAGGTAAACAAACCGGCCAGGCCCACCAGGCGCTTTCCCTGCACAAGCGGTGTGCCAAGTTTGGGAAATGCTGGTATAAGCCAGGACTTGCAGCAGTGCAGCTTACTGTGGGATAAGTTGTATCAGTGCAAGTCAACATTTTTGCTGGTGTAGATACACTTGTGCAAAAAACTTCAGTATAGACAGGGTCTACCCACCTACATTCCTAGGTGTTTTAATTAGCTAATTGTAGCACCTAGTTCACAAGAGGATCAGTCCACTGTTGTTTGTAAGGTACTTTGAAGGTGAAACAAGAAACACACAGATTACCTTCAAGTAACCACCCCAAACAGTAACCACCCCAAACAGACCAAGAAATCAAGTAACCACCCCAAACAGACCAAGAAATCTGCTATCCAGGCACTCTGATACTACAGAACATGCTCCAAGGCGAAAGTCCAGGATACACTCCTTAACCGCCTTCACCAGACAAGGGCATTCCACCAGAGAAGTAGATTGCAAATACTCCGGGAGAACTTGCTTTAATATAGGACATAAAAACCTCCAACTGCACACTGATACTTGTCCCCTACACCCTACACTGGAACCCATAGAGGGTATCATTAAACAATTACAATCCATACTCAATACAGACCCCATCCTGAAATAAATCTTCCCTGAGCCCCCTTTTCTGGCCTTTGAATAACCCTCCAACCTCACCAAGCTCATCATTAGAAGCAAGCTCCCTACAGACCAGGACACCAACTCAAAGCAGCACCAGACTCTGGCATAACAACAGATGCAAAACCTGCAGACTTATCTCCACTGCTACAATGATCGGTACCCCCCACAACACACCTTTCAAGATCTATGGGTCATACACATGCCTATCATAACAGGTGATGTACCTCAACCAGTGCATTAAATGCCCCAACAACAACTATGTAGATGAAACAAAACAATCACTACGCTCTCAAATGAACTCACACAGAAAACGGAAAAAAGACAGAAACACCATATCATCTATGGGTGAACACTTGTTACAAAATGATCACTCCATATCTGACCACTTAGTACTCATCCTCAAAGGAAACTTGCACAACATCTTCATGAGCCTGAGAGCTTAAATTCATAACTCTACTAAACACCAAAAATGATTTGTGGCTCATTACAACAATCTACGGCTGTAAGAGTGTTAACTGCCCACTTCACCTTGAATGGTTTCTTGCAACATGTGTTTTCTCTTTATCTGTTCTGCCTTGTATTTAGCTGTGGCACTTTGAGTCCCTTTTCCCAGACCTCAAGAGCTCTGTGTAAGCTCAAAAGCTCGTCTCACTCAGCAACAGAATAACATGAGGGGGAAAGGAGTCCAGGAGAGCTGGCTGTATTTTAAAGAATCCTTATTGAGGTTACAGGGACAAACCATCCCAATGTGTAGAAAGAATAGTAAATATGGCAGGTGACCAGCTTGGCTTAACAGTGAAATCCTTGCTGATCTTAAACACAAAAAAGAAGCTTACAAGAAATGGAAGATTGGACAAATGACCAGGGAAGAGTATAGAAATATTGGTCGGACATGCAGGAGTGAAATCAGGAAGGTCAAATCACACCTGGAGTTGCAGCTAGCAAGGGATGTTAAGAGTAACAAGAAGGGTTTCTTCAGGTATGTTAGCAACAAGAAGAAAGTCAAGGAAAGTGTGGGCTCCTTACTGAATGAGGGAGGCAACCTAGTGACAGAGGATGTGGAAAAAGCTAATGTACTCAATGCTTTTTTTGCCTCTATCTTCACGAACAAGGTCAGCTCCCAGACTACTGCACTGGGCAGCACAGCATGGGGAGGAGCTGACCAGCCCTCTGTGGAGAAAGAAGTGGTTCGGGACTATTTAGAAAAGCTGGACGAGCACAAGTCCATGGAGCCGGATGCGCTGCATCCGAGAGTGCTAAAGGAGTTGGCGAATGTGATTGCAGAGCCATTGGCCATTATCTTTGAAAACTCGTGGCGATTGGGGCAAGTCCCGGATGACTGGAAAAAGGCTAATGCAGTGCCCATCTTTAAAAAAGGGAAGAAGGAGGACCCTGGGAACTACAGGCCAGTCAGCCTCACCTCAGTCCCTGGAAATATCATGGAGAAAGTCCTCAAGGAATCAAGTCTGAAGCACTTAGAGGAGAGGAAAGTGATCAGGAACAGTCAGCATGGATTCACCAGGGCAAGTCATGCCTGCCTAATCTAATTGCCTTCTATGACGAGATAACTGGCTCTGTGGATGAGGGGAAAGCAGTGGACGTGTTGTTCTTTGACTTTAGCAAAGCTTTTGACACGGTCTCCCACAGTATTCTTGCCAGCAAGTTAAAGAAATATGGGCTGGATGAATGGACTATAAGGTGGATAGAAAGTTGGCTAGATTGTCGGGCTCAACGGGTAGTGATCATTGGCTCCAGGTCTAGTTGGCAGCCGGTATCAAGTGGAGTGCCCCAAGGGTCGGTCCTGGGGCCGGTTTTGTTCAATATCTTCATAAATGATCTGGAGGATGGTGTGGATTGCACCCTCAGCAAGTTTGCAGATGACACTGAACTGGGAGGAGAGGTATATAAGATGGAGGGTAGGGATAGGATACAGAGGGACCTAGACAAATTGGAGGATTGGGCCAAAAGAAATCTGATGAGGTTCAACAAGAACAAGTGCAGAGTCCTGCACTTAGGACGGAAGAATCCCATGCACCGCTACAGACTAGGGACCGAATGGCTAGGCAGCAGTTCTACAGAAAAGGACCTAGGGGTTACAGTGGACGAGAAGCTGGATATGAGTCAACAGTGTGCCCTTGTTGCCAAGAAGGCCAATGGCATTTTGGGATGTATAAGTAGGGGCATTGCCAGCAGATCGAGGGACGTGATCATTCCCCTCTATTTGACATTGGTGAGGCTTCATCTGGAGTACTGTGTCCAGTTTTGGGACCCACACTACAAGAAGGATGTGGAAAAATTGTAAAGCGTCCAGTGGAGAGCAACAAAAATGATTAGGGGACTGGAACACATGACTTATGAGGAGAGGCTGAGGGAACTGGGATTGTTTAGTCTGCGGAAGAGAAGAATGAGGGGCGGATTTGATAGCTGCTTTCAACTACCTGAAAGGGGGTTCCAAAGAAGATGGATCTAGACTGTTCTCAGTGGTAGCAGATGACAGAACAAGGAGTAATGGTCTCAAGTTGCAGTGGGGGAGGTTTAGGTTGGATATTAGGAAAAACTTTTTCACTAGGGGGGTGGTGAAACATTGGAATGCATTACCTAGGGAGGTGGTGAAATCTCCTTCCTTAGAAATTTTTAAGGTCAGGCTTGACAAAGCCCTGGCTGGGATGATTTAGTTGGGGATTGGTCCTGCTTTGAGCAGGGGGTTGGACTAGATGACTTCCTGAGGTCCCTTCCAACCCTGATATTCTATGATTCTATGAACAGAAGTTGGTCCAATAAAAGATTTTACCTCCCTCACCTTGTCTCTAGTTTTGCTGACAGTACAAGTTCCTTTCTTACATGAGCAGTAAATGAGAGGATGTCAGATATATAGCAGACTTGAGGCAGTATAGGGAAGGAGTTTCAGTAAGAATACACTTCATTATAAAAGTTATTTTAGTTTCTTTTTGTAATCATCAGTTCATCCTACTTGATCCATCTTTCTTCAAACAGTTCAATTTTGAATCTAAAACAGTCACCAAATCATTCAGTTTCTCTTCAATCTTCTCATTCTTTCTGACCTTATTTCTGTAGTGGGTATTTGCTTTTACAACCTTCAATCTCATTTATTGACCATGATGCATATTTTTAAGTGTTTATTTGTACTTGTATTTGTATTCTGGGATCTTCAGACATGTTCAACATTGGTTTAACTCGGCTCCCATTGAAGTCAATGGTAAAACTCTCAATAAGGTCAATGGGAGCAGAGTTAGGTCAGTGCAAATGCATTTGAAAATCCCTTCCTAAAAATGCAGTAAATACTCCACTTCCTCACCAGCTGACTCTGCAGCACTGCCAAACCCCTGCAGCACACAGAGGAGAGATGATCATCATTTATCCAAGGAGAGCCTTGTATTATTAAGGCTGGTGAACAAGTACATCTTTCTGACTGTTCCATAGGAATATGGGGAAATACCAAGTAGACTTGTGTGTAAGCAAAGGTGTTTAATAGGCAACCTAATCAAGTTATTTTATTTAACATAATATATTTATTTTAGCAGGCAGAAGAAAGCGCACAAAGTAGACAGCTGGATATATACCTGTTGATTGTTCCTTCTCACTTAGAATCCAGTCCTATAGGGTGCTGCTCAGCACCTCAAAAGACCAGGCCCTTTAACTCTCTCAGACTTATCTGTCTTTTCTTTCCTTAGTCTTCCTTTTGTCATTAAGGACCATATTCTGATCCTTGATTTAAAGCCTGAACCAATGAGAGGTTCTAAGCTTCTGTAGGGGCCTTGCGTGGGATCAGGGGAAATGGAATCAAGCCTAGGATGTGCTGTGCAACCAACTCATTGCAGTTTCCAGGCTGCAGTACATAAATCGTCTACGCGCCTACCACATAGGGTGGTTAGCCAATGGATCTATATAGTTTGTTGACCTACTGGCGTTGCCTCTGTCCCGTTCTGCATCCTCTCCCAAATGCCTTCTGCACTACTGTTGAGAGAGCTGCCCTGGAGCGAAGTCCAATGGTGTGTGCCAAGGGAGTTCCACCAAGTCCCGTTACATGACATCTCCACCGTCCACTTCCTCTCTCCAACTCCATGCAGCGGAACACTTGTGGTTCTTCTGCTTTCCAGGCCCTGTCACTTACTCCAAGAGCGGGGATCGGAGTGAGGAGTCATGCCCCTTAGAACTGGAATTTAAAAGCAAAAATATTCCTACATGATGCTGTGTTGTTCAAAACAATCTGCTGTAAATGCAGAGCTTTTATGGAGTCCTGCTTAGTAAGAAGTTTTCTTAGTTATGGGTTTTAACAGAATGGTAGCCACTTAGGGTGACGGCATAGCTTTGTGTCTGCACAACATCATTGCTTCTCAGTAAGCAGCCGTGTCTTTCACGTTGTGGTTAATTGCCAGAAGTAAAAATGCTTTTTTGCTGCAGTCAGAGCTCAGCTTGTCTTCTGTTATCAGACGCTGTACCTGTTTCCTTCATGTAGACACACAGAAACACTGGAGGCTGTCATTGTTGTATCCTTCTCTGATACGCTGGAATGAACAAGTTCCTGGAAAAGAATTTCTGCTCCAGAGGTGATTCAGATTCTTGCCTTTGGCCTATCAGCCACGATGGGCAAAATGAAGAAGCAATTGAGTTTTAACAAACGTTAAAAGGTGTTTCATGGGGGCCAGGCTGTTCACATGTTTGCAATGGCCTCTGCCAGAGGAGTTCGACTCCTATGTCCTAAGAGAGGGAGAATGATGTATAGAGGAGGCTGTGTACTTCTATCTGTGGAGTAACCAAGAAAGATTTGTCTGTCCTACAGCATACTCTGTCAATATCTGAAACAATATTAGCCTACCTATCACAGAAAGAGCATCTTATTTGTTCTCCGTAACCCTGAACAGATGAGGAGCAGTATGTACAAATGGAGGAGGGGAGATATGTGAAGGAAGTTAAACCAGCCAGTGATGGAAAGTGCTCCCATTTCTTTGTACAGCATAAAACTTTTCATCCAAAGTATAATAGTTCAAGGCAAAGAACTAATCTGACCAGCTTCCTAAGACTGAGTGATCAGGAACTGTAAGGCTACGGTGTAACCTTAACACAAACTGGCAGAAAAGTTTAGGCTGTAACTTTGACTTAATTACTAAGAATCTGCCTGCCTTTCCTGCCTACACACTGCATTATGGACTGGTCTTGGTTACCTGCTCTACCTATCTTCACAATCTAGCCGCGAACAGTTTTGGTTGACCACATCACTTCCCTGTTGAAAGTTAATACTGTTTGACTCATTCTGTGTTGCTAACACCAAGCCAAAGAAAACAAGCTTAAAGAATAACCTGCTTGTATGCAGTTTGGAAACTACTCAGAGGCCCTGCTTTCAAAATACTATACAGTAGCTTACTATATCTCTCTGCAGCTGCAAAGAAAATGAAGGAAGTAAAAATGGTGCAAAAATATAAAAAATAAAGACTAGGCAGAACCACAAGAAATTCATGAACTCTCAATGAGCTGGAATCCTGTTTGGGCATTACATAGTATTACTACAGTTGAGAGTCTGTTAAGTCAAAGAAGAAAAAGTTCACGCCATTTCACTGAAAAGTCCGGTATTCTGAACTATTGCACAGCAAAACAATTGTGAGTTAAATTACGTTCCCTGCTCAAGGAAGGCAAAGATTTTTTTAATTTTATTTTCCTGCTGAAGTGAAGAAACAGATTGACAAAGCCAGAAGAGTACCCAGAAGTCACCTACTGCAGGACAGACCCAAGAAAGAAAATAACAGAACACCACTAGCCATCACCTTCAGCCCCCAACTAAAACCTCTCCAATGCATTATCAAGGATCTACAACCTATCCTGAAGGATGACCCATCACTCTCACGGATCTTGGGTGACAGGCCAGTCCTTGCCTACAGACAGCCCCCCAACCTGAAGCAAATACTCACCAGCAACCACACACCACACAACAGAACCACTAACCCAGGAACCTATCCTTGCAACAAAGCCCGTTGCCAACTGTGTCCACATATCTATTCGGGGACACCATCATAGGGCCTAATCACATCAGCCACACTAGCAGAACCTCGTTCACCTGCACATCTACCAATGTGATATATGCCGTCATGTGCCAGGAATGCCCCTCTGCCATGTACATTGGTCAAATCGGACAGTCTCTATGTAAAAGAATAAATGGACACAAATCAGACTTCAAGAATGATAACATTCAAAAACCAGTTGGAGAACACTTCAGTCTCTTTGGTCACTTGATTACAGACCTAAAAGTTGCAATTCTTCAACAAAAAAACTTCAAAAACAGACTCGACTGCTGAATTGGAATTAATTTGCAAACTGGATACAATTAACTTAGGCTGGAATAGAGACTGGGAGTGGATGTGTCATTACACCAAGTAAAACTATTTCCCCATGTTTATTCCCCCACCCCCACCCCCCACTGTTCTTGTCCGACGTTCTTGTCAACTGCTGGAAATGGCCCACCTTGATTATCACTACAAAAGGTTCTTCCCCCACCCTTCCCGCCCTGGCTCTCCTGCTCGTAATAGCTCACCTTAAGTGATCACTCTGGTTACAGTGTGTATGGTAACACCCATTGTTTCATGTTCTCTATGTATATAAATCTCCCCACTGTATTTTCCACTGAATGCATCCAATGAAGTGAGCTGTAGCTTACGAAAGCTTATGCTCAAATAAATTTGTTAGTCTCTGAGGTGCCACAAATGCTCCTTCTCCTTTTGCGAATACAGACTAACATGGCTGCTACTCTGAAACAGTGTAGCTAATTTTTTCATGGGAGAAGGATAATGTTTTCATGTGTTGTCCAAGTTTGAACAGTAAACAGCTAAGGTGGGGAAAATTCACTTTTCCTGTTGTAATTCCCTGGCTTAGACTCAGAGAATGAGCAATGGTTATTGTAGCAATGCAGGCATAATCCCGTAGTGTAGACAGAGTCAAAACTGATGGAAGGCTTTTTCTGTAGGGGAAGGAATGCCACCTTCCCAAACAACAGTAGCTAGGTTTGTGGAGGGACTCTTCCATCGACACAGCTGTAACTAGGGTTTAGGTGGGGGTGTGAATTTTTCCTTACCTAACTTTAAGTTTAGGCCAGGTCTTAGATTTTGTCATTCCAGTTGAGGCAAGGTAGGATCAGGAAGTATATACTGCCTAAAGGAATTAACTCTCCCAGGTTCCCAATCTGGTACCTTTTGCAAGCCCTAAAATGTACTGATTAAATCATTTAACCAAAAAGCAATAACAGTATGAAACTAATGTCTCTTTAGATTTTTACTTTGGACAGAGCTATCATTTTCTACTTTTGTTTCCACACCTGTTCATTTATTCCTGTCGCCAGCAATTATGTGTTAGTCCCCAGACTGTAGATGTGGCCTATCGTGGCATAGCTAAGGTGCTGTAGCTCTGCTGGCATAACCCTGTAGTGTAGACGCAGCCTACTACAGCAATGGAAGTGGTTTTTCTGTCGGTGTAGGAACGCCGCTGCCCTGAGTGACGGTAGCTAGGTCGATAGAAGCATTCTTCCATCAACCTCACTGTGTCACCACTGGGGGTTAGGCTGGCACAGCTATTGTGCTCTGGAGTGTGGATTTTTCACACCTCTGAGTGCAGTAGCCATGTTGACCTAACTTTTAAGGCCTTAGCCCCATGTCTGGAGTATATTTTTAGGGAAGTTTATGTGAGGGAAAATGCAAACAATAAAGAAACAAAGGAGGCTTTTGGCAGTGTGTTGCTCATGTTCTAACCTTGACAGGGATTAGCTCTTTTAAAAGTACATATGTTGTGGTTAAAAAAAAGTAAGATGAGGGTACAATTTTGCAAACCAATGTAACTTCCATGAACTGATTCTTCTTTAAAACATTCCATATGCTCTGTTGCATTATTGTTACGTCAGTGAGCTGGCCTATTCCCACATGTGAACCTTGTGATGCTCCCAGCAGTGATGCCCGTGCATGAGTACCAGCCTCAGGGCAGACGGTTAAAAAACAGGGCACAAACCCCACATCGGTTGTGAGTTCTGAACTTAGATTTCACCAACAAACTACGTCAAGTGCAGACACTTCAAGCACTTTAACAGCCTTAACGTGGAGACA
The DNA here is from genome assembly GCF_965152235.1 of Eretmochelys imbricata. NCBI lineage: Eukaryota > Metazoa > Chordata > Testudines > Cheloniidae > Eretmochelys > Eretmochelys imbricata. The sequence continues at coordinate 164,619,054 of NC_135572.1, forward strand.
CAGACAGGCCTCTTCGGTACTCCAGTCTGTCTTGCCACCCACGGGAGCGCATCGCTGTGATAGATGGCCCCGTGTAACATGAATCACAGCAATATTCAGGTTACTCCTAATCCCAAAGACCCAGTCACTTATCCCAGGTCAATTGCGCTTTAGGTCTCACACCAGAGACAATGCTTGTAGCCAATCCTCCAGTAAACTATATGAAGATGTATTAAATAGCAAAAGGAAATTAGAGAGATTTTACAAGTTTAAAGCAAGCACACATAGTCACACAAATGAGTTACAGTCTTAGGTTAGAAAAGGTAATATAGGCTTCTATAATCCGCAAGCTCTATTCGTCCTTTAGGGCTAGCCCAGGCTTTAACAGCTGGTGATCTCTTGCTTATGCCTAGAAACACCTTGCCTCTCCCACCCCTTAGAATCCAATCACCTTTGGTTTGGGGGTTTTATGCCCTTCCTGCTATATGCAAACTCAGCTGATGGGAGGAATCCACTTACATGATTCATGGGGAGAGAGCAGAACAGTCTTTAGTCCTTTTGTTGATGGCATCTCAATCCACATGTAGGGAGGGTAAGATGCAGCTATAGCCTGTCTGGTATCGATGGGTCTCCTTTTTGGAGAGTGGCGTAACAATTTCTGTAGAAAAACAGCTCTTCACACCAGTTCATGTCCCTCTCCTGAATGGCAATTCACACAGTCACAGAGGCTCACCATACAACTGCTCAAATATTACAGTACCATATGGAGCACTGATATTACAAGTGAGATTAATGCATGCAGCAACTCACAAGCATTCAGTAGAGTCTAAGTACTGAACGCTTTCTGATAATTCCGATACCTATTTTATCAATATTAACTCACAAGTGAGCCAGTCAGATTCCAGCTATGTATCTGTCAGTGTCCAGTTGAGACATGAGGACCTTAGCATGAACTGGCACCTGGCCTGCCAGCATCCATATCCATATCAGTCACCAGTCAGTAGAAATGTTGGTGGAGGAATGGGAAGCAAAACAAATTTCCTTTTTGTTAAGGTTTGGGTAGGGTATATTCTAGCTACCAGTTAGTACTGTACAGCAGGGGTTCGCAACCCTTTTCTTGCTGAGGCCACCCTCAACATGTTATAAAAACACCAAGGCCCAGTGGGGGCTCTGGGCTGCGGGCGGGATCCTTGGGCATAGGCATAGTTTTACTTCTATTTGGGGGGCAAGGGCTCGAGCCAACTCTGCACTGTGGGGTCCAGGGAGGGAGCGCTACCTCCACCCCCTGACTGACTCAGGAGGCCACCCAGCCTGTCTGGGCTGTGTGGGATATGCAACCAAAAATTATAACTTCAAGTGGGGACTCAGTTCAAAAAGTTTGAAAACAGCTCAGGGTACAGGGAGAGGGATATCTAGGGGCTGTGTGCGAGCATGGGGGTAGCTCAGGATACAGGGAGAGGGGTATCTAGGGGCTGTGTGCAGGCAGGGGAGTAGCTCAGGGTGCAGGGAGGGGTAGCTAGGGACTGTGTGCATGCAGGGGGTAGCTAGGGGCTGTGTGCGAGCATGGGGGTAGCTCAGGGTGCAGGGAGGGGTAGCTAGGGGTGTGTGTGAGCATGGGGGTAGCTCAGGGTACAGGGAGAGGGGTATCTAGGGACTGTGTGCAGGCAGAGAAGTAGCTCAGGGTGCAGGGAGGGGGTAGCTAGGGACTGTGTGCATGCAGGGGGTAGCTAGGGGCTGTGTACACATGCCGCGGGGTTGGGGAACCCGCAATGCGGCTTCCAGTTTGGAGGGGGGTGCTGGGGCTTCTGGCTTCAGCCCCCTGCTGCTCCTGGCTTGTGGGGGGGAAGTTTGCCGGCTTCAGCCCTGCCCCGCTCCCAGCTTCGTGGCCCCCCTGAAAGTGTTCATGGACCCCAGGGGGCCGCGGACCTGTGGTTGAGAACCACTGCTCTACAGTTCTTGTCAACCCAGAATGTACTTTTTTGAACAGAACAGGTTTAAACAGGAGGATGGGGAAAAAAAGAACATGGAAAACTAATTTAACACATGTACAAGTTGGATTATCAGGGTGGAGAAATAGAAATGCCCAGACAAGTTCAGGAGCTGCCAGAAAGGCAGCTAAGGTTGTGAAGTCTGAGTCCCATAGTAGAGAGAGATCATAGTGGGAATGTCTAACATCTATAAATGCTTGCAGATACCCACAAAAATAAACTGTCCTCCCAAAAGGACATCAAAAGGGGGATGTTGGCTATGTGAATGGCAAAAGAAGATGCGTCTAGGAATGATATCACAGTATCGGTCAGTTTGTATTTGGCTTTACTCTGTGGTAACATCACCAGACATTCCCCTTTAGATGACCATCTGGATGTCAGTGAGTGCTCAGGGGAATGTCACACGTACATAATATCCAGCCTATTCATGCACTTCCCAGCACCCCCAAGTCTGTGGTCAGTTTGGATATGATGGATGACTGACATAACTGAATCTATTCAGAATTATAGTCACAATGCAAAGCTGTTTGGTGTAAAACTGTATCTACCTTGATATTACTACCATCTGGAAGGTGGGCGTTAGGGATGTACAGTACTTTTTTAAAAAACCCAAAACATTATTGCTGCCATGTGCTAAGTTGAATGCACGATTCCCTCCTCCACCCACTTTTTTTCTCACTGTAACAGTAAAAAACTGAACGATATTCCTATCTATCTTCTGTAAACCATTGCCGTACTGTTTACTCATAAATTGGCTTGGAAGGATTAGCCTTTTAATGGTCAATGACAGTAAATGTCGATTTCACCATATGCACACAAACTGATGGAGAAACAATTCCATTGAGGATCATTGAAATTTACAGGGAGGGAGGGAGGGAGGGAGGAAGAAAGAAAGAAAGAAAGAAAGAAAGAAAGAAAGAAAGAAAGAAAGAAAGAAAGAAAGAAAGAAAGAAAGAAAGAAAGAAAGAAAGAAAGATGCTGCTTGAGAACTTACAAAATTTCATTTCAGGATATTTACTTTGTATATTTTGGCATGTGATATTGACAGTTTTTGTTGTAATGGTTATAAAGCTTTAACTTTTTGAATTCCAATGTCTACTGTCATTAAATAATTTTTGTCTGACCCTCCCCCTCCCAGTGTACCATAATGGTGAAAATTTTAATTGATAAAAATTGAAAAATGTGCTTAAAAATAAACATTGATCTTGTCCATCAAAATTATTTTAAAAATAAAAATTGAATTCTGCCAAGGCTACTCTTAAAATAATATGCAGTTTCAAAGAGGAGTTAATGTAGCTTGAGGTTTTGGACTGGAAGACTAAACATATTCATATTTTATGTCTTTTCTTGTTATCTTCTCTTCTTTTCCACCTGATTCTGTAAATATAAATATGTAAGAAGTTTAAAGAAATAAATAATAAAGTAGGCTTAAAGGAAGATAACTCTGGAGTTTATTTCTTTTTGCAAGAAGCAAGAGGCAACTAGAAATGCTGACATTGTATCCCTATGGCCAGCCACAATATTAAACACTAAATGAGTAAACATTTACAATTAACATTCAGTGTGCAAAAAAATGGGGGCTGCCAAGATATTTTGGTTTTGTTATTTTCAAAATCCAGCATTCCAGCCAGATGGACCCAGTCCAAGCTGAATGCTCTACAGTCTCTTAAAGCCTATAAAAGTGCACTTCCCCCATTTCATGTTGTATTTCAGTAAAAATATCAGAACAGTTAGTGTTTTTGCTATGCACCTTCTTTCAAATTCTGTGCAAAGAAGGTGATATTTAAAAGGGATATAAAAATGTGATTCAACCAAACAGATTGGATGCCCTGTTTATTCTAAATAGAGTCCTAAATACTGCATTAATTCCATGACCTTGCACTCCAGGAAAAAACCTGCCACCCCCTTCTTCCCTCTCTGTGTTCAGAGGACACTTGACACAACAGAAGCAATGGGAGTTTTGAGAAGGCAAGGAATGAAGGGTTGGGCCCCAATGTCAAGTATAATCTATCATTTGGCACTACAAGCGCTGAGCCCAATTCTCCTTTCTTACATCAGTTTCACACCTCACTGATTTCAGTGGAGTTACTTCCGCTTTACACAAGCTGGAGTGAGAAGAGAATCAGATTTTCAGGGCCAAATCCTAAACTGCTGTAAAGCATTAACATCAATGGAGCTGCACCAATTGATACCAGCTGAGGATCTGGCCCACAAGAGAACAAGAAGAAGACTGTTAAATTGACTAACCCATGTGAGGGAAAACAAATCACGGTCTGGCAAGTGACCTACCACAAATTATTCTGTTTTATAAATACAGAACACCTAAATGTTTTTATGTTCACCCTTAATATTATTACCTCTCTGTTATTTTCTCTCTGCCTCTCTGCTGTGACTGGTTCCCTTTGTTCCCTTTAAACTCAATACTGTCACTATTTTCATGGGCTATAAAGTGTGAGAGGACTGCATTGTGAATGAATACCTGTTCCATCATTCGCCATCCTCACATACAGAGGAAGGATGGTTTTGTGATTAAGCACTAAATTAGGCGTCAGGAGTCTGCCACTCACTCTGTGACTGTGGGCAAGTCAATTTTTCTTTCTGTGACTCAATTCCCCCACCTATAAAATGGGGATAGTAATAAATCCCTCCCTCACAAGGCTGACATGAGGATACATTCACCAACGTTTGCAGACTGCTCCGAGTAAAGCCAATAAATAAATACGTTGCTCTGGGAATACTCAGTCCATGCATTTTTGTAGCCTGGGGAAGCCATTTATATTAGTTACATTTTTCCGATACTGCACGTTGACGCTGCGCAGACGCTTGTGACGTTAAACTTCTTATGTTGCTGCCTGCCAGCGTCATCTCGCAGAAAAAGGCTGCGTAGCTCGGTTGGTTAAAAAACAACCACTCGCTTTTGCAGTAAGTGGCACTTACCTGAAATGACATTTCCAGTGATATGTCTCAGTAGCTCCCATCACAAAGCTGCCACACAAAACAAATGACCGTTTCCTCAAGACGCAGCCAGGGGGATCCTGTAATTCTTCTAAGTAACATTTACATCAGTGGAATCTTAAAAGTCCTGGTTCGAATCCTCCCCCTCCAATCCCTTGCTCTCGCCACAGAGATTCCCGCTGCCAGGCTTTCCCACTGAACTGCGCTGGTCACGTAGGGCACATGTAGCTGTGCCGTTATCGCACGTTGACACTTTGCCTCCTACATTGATGGAAAGGGCTGATGTTGTTAATGCCCCGCTCAGAGAGGTGCTAGGCCAATGGAAGAATTCTTCTGTCTCCCTAGCCGTGTCTACACGGGTGGTTAGGTGGAGGGAATTACATTGCACGAGGCACACAATTTTTTCACAGCCTGGAGTGATGTCGCAAGGTGAAAGCTAATTTTTAAGTGTAGAGCTGGCCTTAGAGAGAGGATTTTGTAAACTGGTTGAAAGAATCCTGGGTACTGGAGCAGCCGCACTCTCACAGTGCTTAAAGTAAATTGAAACAGGAAGGGGAGCTCTCATCTCACCAGCTTTTGTCCAGCCCTCATCCCACTGACTTCAGTGGGGTTACTCGAGTGCCACCAGTATATCTAGGGGTTGTACAGACAAGCCCTTAATTTCCATGCCACAGGAATAATATGTGATGCCATGAGAGCAGCACCTGACAGAGAAGAAGGAGGGAAGCTAAGGGGGTAAAACATTACACAGAGCACTAAATTAAAAGCATAAATTGATTGATTTGAGAATAACATATATTACGTCAATAGACTTGCTAGGGGTTACTCTGAATCCTGGCCCAGGGGCCTTCAATCCAGCAGGCTCATGTTTAATATAATCAGAATGTACGAGACATTTTACATATGTACACAGCTTGCGTGACTCAGTGTGTTTGCATTCAAGTCAAGTGCCATAAGCTAAGGATTTGAATCAGAATCCAGATTTGCATTGCTGACAAATGAAAGAAAGTTGTGTTTGAACTACTAAAGTGTTGGATGAAAGTCTCTTTTTTTTTCCCTTAAAGCCTTCTTAATGATAAAATCACGACTCTATACTGTGTCTTTTTAATTTTTTTCCCTGGGATAATTTATAGTGCAGTGTGGAATCTGAGAAAGTGCAAGCCGTGCCAAAGGGTCTGGTCGGAGGAAGAAAACTGAGCCAGTGAGATTTGGAACCATAATGCGAGTTATAGAATTGAATTTTAGAATTGTAGCTACTGGGAACTGCTTTTAAATGTACATTTCCCCCCTAGAATGAAAAAAGAAGTGCCTATGTCTTGATTAAAGTGTTGTTACAGCTCTGTGAAAGAGTGCTTTGTACTGTAGGGGACAGACAGAACTTTTCAGAGAGCACTCTCTGTTCGTTTGGTGATAGGTCTCAGGTGCAACACTGGTAGCTGTATGTTTACATTTAGAATCTTTCATTTGCATTCAGCAACATGGTGTCAGGCTCTAATGATGAGATACTTTGATAGTGAGCTTAATCATATAGAACTGGAAGCAAGGGGACACAAATGAGATGGAAAGTGGTGACAATATGTAAACTTTTAGGCAATTAGCGAACTCCTTTCCACCCCCAGGAGGCAGGAAAGAGATGACTCAGAGTTGTCCTTTCATGGTGCCCTTGTGCATCTGGACAGGGCTTTCATCCCCTGAACCAATAGACCTTGGAAATTCTGTGCTGGATCTGTGCCATTCCACTGCTTTCTGCTTTCTCCAAAGGCTGTCCCCCATGCTCACATACTCCAGACCTCACCCTCCCACCACCACCAACCCAACAAAGTTTTACCAGGAGGCTGAAGCAGGGCTTACCAGGGCTTCCCCCATGGCCACTGGCCCTGAAACTCCCGTGGGATGGCAGCTGAGTTCACTGTGCACTGGCATACACCACTTAAGATAGCAACGAGTACATCAGCATTATCTCGCAAGATGTTCTTCAGGGCACAGCAGGGGACGGGACAGTCCAACCTTTTAATATTTTGGAAACGCCCGATATTAGTAAAAGACACTTTGTTTCCCCATAGTTTCCATTTGTTAAACACGGTGTCTTGTATTCCTTTCCTTTTCATTTGTAAAGAGCAGTTCCTAAAGCATCCGAGAACATTATTTGTTTGGGGTTGGGGTTTTATTTCTGTAGTATCATTCCTTGTCTAATTGCAGTGAATTATGACAATCTGGGTTTGAATGCTTGAGGAGCTACTTCAGTACAGGTTTAGGTGACAGAAGCTGAAAATATGTATTTGAAAGGCCCTCGCCCCACCAAATGCGCCTTTTTTATACACAATAATAGGGATAATAGGGTGCTGTGACTTCTAGTGGATTTTTTTTTTGAGTAGTCCATACCTCATAAGAGTTACACCGCTTTGTGATAGCATTACTGTGCATGACTTGATTGTGTCTCCTGTTAATACAGAGCAAACAGTCTTTGCTGAATTTCAGATGGCCACTAGCCAGTTAGGTACATTGCCAATGGATTGAGGAAAAAAAAGGCATATGTCAGTGAGATTTTCTGATCTTTTTCCCCCCCTCCCACACTAGGACATCGTCAGAAACTAGATGAACAGACAAAGCCCGGGAGCTTGTCCTTTTCAGAGCGTCTGAGTGAACTGGAGCAGTTGCGTCGCACAGCCATGAGGGTCAGCCCACATCACCCAGCCCCCACACCTAACCCACGAGCTTCCTTGAGCCACACCACTGCTTTTAACCCTCAGCCTCAGAGTCAGATTCAGGGTAAGTACCTGAAACCCTCCCCTAAAGTGAAGGAACCGCTGTTGGTCATCAAAGTCTTAACATAGTCTGCAGTACTAGATGGCCCTTCAGGTTGCTTTTCCCCCTGCCACAAATAACTTCCATGTTGTTTTGGTAACCAGGAGATGCATGGAAGACAGCACAACAGCTGTGATGGTAGGGTGGCCTACATGAAAAGCAGTTCTTCGGGACCTGAGGAAGAGCTCTGTGTAGTTCTAAAGCTTGTCCCGCTCACCAACAGAAGTTGATCCATGAAAGATGTTACCTCCCCCACCTTGTCTCTCTAATGGCAATTCCATTTCCAGAGGTCACTTGTGACGTTTTGATAAAACACAGTGGGAGGAAGATGGGGGTGAGAAAGGCACATAGAACAGATTTTCTTCGCTTACCTTGCAGCATTCAGCTGTGGGGTTTTTTTCTAACAAGTGACCATATGTTTTTTTAAAGTCTAGCACCTTTTTAACATGCATCTACTGTAGCAACTTTCACTTGGACAGTAGAGTTCATGGTGTTATCCTCAGATGTCTTGGGACTGTAATTCTTCAAGCCTTCTTAAAAAAAAAGATGCTGTACTCTTGGATTTTTTTGTATATGTAGCTGTATTCCCTGATGAATATTTAGTCAGCGAATTATATGCATTTGTGAAGGAGACACACTGTCAGCAACTTGCAGTAGTTTTCCTAAGAAACCATTTACACACAAAAGCTCTGAGCCCATTGTTCAGCAGAGAAGACCAGTCTAGAACTAAGTACTTGCACTGCTAGTAAGAGCAAACATTTGTGATATAAGGATATTCTATAGCTTTTATTTTAATTAAAACCTCTAAGAGGGGACTCAAAATGTTGACTTCATTTGTGATTCAAGTCCAGATAATATGAATGAAATCAAGCAATCTTGGATAATTTTCTGAAATCTTACTTTGCATCCATTAAATCAGGTGAAATTCAGTTGGCATTGAATCAGATGACTCCTGTATATTTTACAAAATTGTCAAAAATGCAGATGTATAATTAAGCACATCTAAAATTAAGGTAAATGACCATATTTATCTTAGCAAATGCTGTTGCTTGATGGAATTAAACTTTGACCTTCCAGTCAGAATGAAATAGATTTGATCAAGCTTCTCCCCTGGTGTTCTGGATAGAACTAGTTATAGTGGTTTTGAATCAATAGTTTTTCTTCGGTGTTCTATTTTTTAAAATCTGGGTTAGCGTGCAGCACTCTTTGCACTACTTGTAGAAAAGCGTATTACTTCTGTAACTAAAGTGTTCGTTATATATCCTTATCTTCTCGGGCCTGATCGTGAGGCCATTGAAGTCACTTGCAAACCTCCCATTGACTTCAGTGCGTACAGGGTCTGGGTCTGGCCGCTACTGAGAAGTAAGTGAGTTGTTGAATTAAATCAACATGCTATCGTGAATTGCACTGCAAAAAAAAAAAAAAGTATGCAGAAAAGTTCAAGGAGCACATAGGTCCTTCCTGGAGCTGCTCCAATTTACACCAGCAGAGGATCTGGTCTTACATCTCTAAAGACTTTTGGCAGTCACCTTGCTGAGAGTCTATTTGGAGAACAAAGTAAGTTTGATTTCTTCTGCCTTCAGATATATTGCTATCAAAGAAAATGAATGTATTATTATGGCTACATGGGTGGAGGTATTAGTAGCAGACTTGCATTCTTCAACTACTTTGGAACACTATATGTGTAGCAGAGTATCAGGTTTAACATCAACTATCCCTCTTTTCTTGTTCTGTTTTAGACCTCTTCAGTAGTACAACTTCAGAGCAATATAACTCTTTCACACTCCTCTAGGGATTCAGCTGCTACTTCCGGAAATGTATTTAGTATATTGCTTTGCTTCTTAAAATATAATTTTGATACATTTAGCTTGTGAATTTATAGGGGTAGGTCAGAAAATGATAGCAATTGAACTGCTAATGTTTCCTCATTGATATTCTCATGCTAAATCACCAGTTTAGTTGTTTTTTTCCCCCTCCATGAAAATTGCAAATTAGCCTGACCAAAATTTGAACAGCTTGGTGAGACTTGTAGCCACTAACAGGAAAATAAGGCTAAGGTTAAAGCCTCTTTCGGTCAAAATGTAGGGCTATTTATGCAAAGACCCCTTTTTATTTTACACCCATTTTGAGACCATGCTCTCCCACAGTGTAAAGAGGCTTTAATGTAAATGAGAATCAGAGCTTTGATATATTTCTCAAGATCTGAAGAATGTCTGATTTCCAGATTGAGCTTCTATGTTACACTTAAGGAGCACAGGGTTTTGAGGGTGGGTTGTTTTTTTAAATAACATCATTAAATTGCAGAATATAGCCTATCAGAAATGAAATATTTCTGACATTTTCCATATTATTACTCCGCTGATGTATAAATATTTGCAGCTTCAGATACTTTGTGTAACCACCTATTGAATGAAGAGAGCATTAGACTTTTTATAGACAGGAGGCAAGAAAAATGTACAGTGCAGGCTTTTAATTGGTGGTGGTAAACTTTGCTTTAACTTACCCCAGTATGAATCACAGGCTACTCCTCTGTTCATCAGAATCTGTTGTTTTTTTTTTGTTTGTTTGTTTGTTTTTTAAAAACCCTAACTCAAAATAGACATCTTGGGCTAGTTCATAGATTTAAAGGGGCAGATTGCCATGCCACTAAACCACTGTTTATTTGTTGAGGTTTTCATCTATAAAGGGCTTGAGGTTAATTTTAACTTCCCATTTTATCAGGTCTTGAATTTGAACATAAAGCTGCTTGTGTCATGGATACAAGTCCATGCAAGTTAGGAGATCATAAATTGCTGTAATCGAGTTTTATGCTTCTTTCATATCACAAGAAGGGAGAAAGTACACCTGTTCATTTGAAAGATCTAACCATACCAGTTCACCGACAAAAGCTGGTGGGGGGAGAAGAGCAGCTACCACATCACACATGTTTCAAGTTGAAAGATTACTTTGTGCAAGTACCAAGCCTATAATGTTAACGACCTGACCTAACATCCCAAAAACAAGGAAATTCAGTTAAGGCTGAAAATCCAGATAACTATTCAGCCTCAACTCACCCCCTTTTTGTGAAGAAAGAAAGAAAGAAAGAAAGAAAGAAAGAAAGAAAGAAAGAAAGAAAGAAAGAAAGAAAGAAAGAAAGAAAGAAAGAAAGAAAGAAAGAAATGGCAGAGCAGTGTGAGCTAGGCCCAGATAGTTGCTTTTGAGCAGTTAGGTAAGGCCTTTGATCATGATTTAAGTATATACTTTTGTGACTGAGTTTCCTGTGGTGTCATTCTGGAGTGAGTAACTACATAACTAGGAAGTTGGCTTTTCATAATGTTGACTGGAGTAGGTAGATACATAATTAGAAACTTTTAAAAATATGGATTATATGGTTCCATTTCAGTTTGTCTGGTCAGGGCCAACATAAATATTTTTTAATTTGTAGATCATTTACCCAAGAATCTGCTCCTGTGGGGCCATTAGAGTTGAGCCAATGCACAGTAACTACATAAGCAATTTTAAGGGGTAACATATATTTACATATATTTCCAATGAAAGACCTACATAGTTTTGGTTTATTTAAATTAGCCAAAACAGTGTTTCCAACTCACGATTTATTAATCACCCATAAGTTTGAAAAATAAATAAGACAGCTATTTTTCCTGTCTAGAAAAAGCAAATAATCATATTCAACAACACACTTCTGGTTTCTTTTACACCTTGATAGCCTTAAAAAATTGGAGCTTTTTAAAAAAACCTGTAACCTAATATGTTAAGTTTCATCTGGGACTACATTTTTATGGCCAAGTTTAAAGACCCTGGAAACAAGAATTCATAATAAAAATGTTGACAGATTTTAACCAGTGTTGCAGTTTATAAACAAAACAAAGACTTTTACATATTTATGTGCTTATTTTATTAATGTAAAGATCTACTCTTTGGGTGAGTAAGGAACATTAAAACTGAGATTTTCTGGTTACGACCCAGCCTTTTGTCTTCTCCCAGGTGCAGTATGCTTTGTTTAAGAGACATTTCAAGGTCCATACTATCATAATCTTGTTCCACTGAAAATAGCCCTGTTTATCAGGGTTCCCATGTACTAAAGAAACAGTGAAGTGGAATCAAGGGCTATGTGTAAGCACAAGGAATTTCAATGGCTTTGCTCCTATTACAACTGTATCCTGTCCCAATTTTTCCCCCCCACTTTTAAATCAGCTTGGTAGGTCATAGGCTAATAGTTTGCAGTGTTGTTGTAGCCGTGTTGATCCCACCTGGTTTCTCTAATACGTTAACAGTGTTAGAAGTGTTCATAGGGTAGGGTTTCAGAATGGTCTGGCAGTCAGTGACATTTGCTGCTGAGAAGGTCTTTGGCTTAAGTATAAAATGTAATTTTTAAGGCACTGTAGAGAGTTCTAATTGACTGATTTCAGACAGGCAGACACTCAAGACTAGGACAGTGAATTGTCTTTTCACTGTGTAATATTTAAAAATACTTCTATTTTTCTAAATATGTTCTCTCTGGATGATGCTGTAGCTCCCTCTTTTTCGATTAATGTATTTTCCCTTGAACTGTAGGTGCTTACGATAAGTATATAGCTTATTAATGAAATATCATGCTGTTTTCTTTGATTAATCTGAGTAGTTTATTATGCTGATTTATACCCCATAGGTCAAGTAATTGTATACTTTGTACTTCTACCACTAAAGCTATATAAAAAAGGTTAAATATGATATCTCAGACCTTAACATTACTGATTACAAGTCTGCACTATATTTTCAAACAATTTTTGATTGTATATTTATGCTGGTTTCTTTGTATCTGTGATTGTGATAATTATATAATCTAAAAAAAGAAATGGATAATGAGGGGTGTGGATCAAATTCAGACTTCCTTAGTCAATAGCTGCAAGAACAGGTGTACACATTTGCTGGCAGAGCAGCATTCTGTGTGCCTGTATTCCTCCACCAATGTCCCCCATACTACACCGGTACAGTATTCTAAGCAGCAATATTCAAAGGCACACGATACAGATTATTCCTGTTAGGAGCATGACAAATCTGCTTTGGTGGAAGGAAAACATAGTTGCCATTGCCACTGGGTCAAAGGATGTTTGAGCACCAAGGTATGGACCTTTGCCCCACTCCTAACCCCAGAACGCTCTGCCATCATTTCTGTTGCAGATGGTTTGCAAAGCATCCTCCCCACACCTCCCCACAGCTTTGGAGAGGATCCAAGAGAGGGCTGGAAAACTTTTGTCCCATGCACCCTGTCTTCTGTATGTTCGTGTTTGTGTGTGTGTATGTATGTATGCCTGGCAGCCAGAATCCAGCTCTATGGGTTTTCCTGAATAGGGCAAAAGATTAACTAAATTATGTTTCTTGGTTGGGTAGAGACTGATGGACATCATCTTGTAAAGATATGTAAGGCATTCGATGTTAATAGTGAAAAGAGATTTCTTCATGCCTAAGAAGAATGATCTCTTCACTTATCTTTTAAATGTGTTAGTGAATGTCAGACAGAGAAATCTGCTTTTTTCTAAGAGTACAATGTGTTTCTTTGACTCATGTTTAATCTCGGATCAGTTAAATTGATATAAATCATCTCAGCAGTTTGTCCTTTAAAAATGAATGGTGTTGTTCTACAGGTTTCAGAGTAGCAGCCGTGTTAGTCTGTATTCGCAAAAAGAACAGGAGTGCTTGTGGCACCTTAGAGACTAACCAATTTATTTGAGCATAAGCTTTCGTGAGCTACAGCTCACTTCATCGGATGCATCTGTAGCTCACGGAAGCTTATGCTCAAATAAATTGGTTAGTCTCTAAGGTGCCAGAAGTCCTCCTTTTCTTTGTTCTACAAGAGAAGCAAACCCTCGATATCAAATTTATTTATTGTGCCACAAAACAGCTCTTGTAAGACACGGAAAGCATACCATATTAAAGTTCTCATAACAATTTTTCTTTCATTAAAATAAATAGAATTCCAATCCAGAAAAAAGTTTCACACTGCTTTCCTAGAAGCCTACCACCATAAGACTATAATGGGTCTGATTTTTAAAGGGGCCTAATTCTGCCCTTCAGTTTTGCGGAAATGAATGCTACCACTTTTGCCCAGCATTAACTGTGCCAACCAAACTGAAGGTATTCTTGAAAATCTGGTTTTTTTAAAAAAAAAATCAAACTAAATGGGAGCACCTTTAATGCGATTCTTTCCATCTCTAGCATGGCAAGACTAGGTTGCATAGCACTCTCTGTTGAAAGAGCCCGCTCACTTTGCCAAAAAAAACCCCATCCCGAAACCCCCATTTTCCCAAAGCCGTGTCTGTGTCTGACAGAAAGTTTGACAAGTAGCAGGGCATAAGATGCGGAAAAAAACATAATTTAAACATGAATATGGGGAAGCCATGTGCAATGTGTGTGCATCAGGAAATATGTAACCTTGTTTTTGTGTAATCCTCACCTTCACGTTTTCCATTCTCTTGGACCCTCCTCTTTCCATTGTGTGTTGCTCTTACTTGTTTTATTATATCTAAAATTAGCCACCCTGGGGCAGGGTGTGTGTGTCTTTTATATGTTCTGTAAAGCTCCTAGCGTCCTTTGGGTCTTCTCTAAATATTAATTCTTAATGGCCATGATTTTGTTACCAAGGGCATCTCCACCAGCTCTGCCATGGCATATTAGGGAGATGGTTACAGATTTTACATCAGGAAGTCTCTTAGAAGTAGGAATAGTTCAATGGAATTCCCTCCCTTTGGCATCGGAATTCCTCTTTGGACCTCATGACCATAACTTCTCTCTTATCTATGTCTACGCTGCAATCTTAAGTCGACCTATCTTAGGTCGACTTATAGCCACCACGTTAATTACTGCGGTGGCTGATGTCCACACTACCCTCCTTCTGTTGGAGGTGTCCGTCCTCACCAGGGGCACTTCCACCGACTGAAGAGGGGCAGTGTGGAGGATTAACAGCCATGGCTCTCAGCTCCGTGCAGCTCCCTACCAGGAGCCCAGCTGCCCCCCAGGGCTTATCACCTCTGTTTATAGGGTTGCCAACCTTCCCGGTTTTGCCGGGAGTCTCCTGGAATCAGGCCCTATCTCCTGGAGGCTACTGAAGCCAAACCGGGAGATTTTAGGCAGTAAATGTCCACAGCGCACCGGGGCTAAGACAGGCTGCCTGCCTATCCTGACCCTGCGCCGTTCCCAGAAGCACTCCCTCTGACAGCTGGTCCTAGGCGGGAGGGAGTGAGAGGTGGGTCTTTGCATGCTGCCCCCACCCCATGCGCCAATTCCGCAGCTCCCATTGGCTGGGAACTGCGGCCAATGGGAGCAGCGGGGGCGGTGCCTGCAGGTGCGGGCATTGCACGGAGACCCCCTGGCCCCCCCGCCTAGGAGCTGCTGCTAGAGGGACATGCTGGCTGCTTCTGGGAGCAGCGCAGGGCCATGGTAGGCAGGGAGCCTGTCTTAGCCCCGCTGCACCACCAACTGGGAGCTGCCCAAGGTAAGCGCCTCCTGGCCAGAGCCCCCACCCCTCACCTCCTCCTATACTTCTGCCCCAGCCCTGAGCCCCCTCCTGCACCCAAACTCCTTCCCAGAGCAAGGGGAAGGGATGGAGCAGGAGCAGGAGGCAGGGCAAGCGTGTTTGGGTTTGTGTGATGAGACAGTTGGCAACCCTACCAACACTGCATCACCCTAGCTCCGCCGACATAAGCCCCAGGCCTCTGGTCAATGTGGTTGTATTATGTCAGCATAGCAGGGGAGTTATATCAGCAGGAGAAGCATTTCAATGTGTACACCTCCACTGTTTTGTCAACAAAAGCTGACTTTTGTTGACAAAACTGTGTAGTGTAGACAAGGCCTAAAATATCTCCCTCTCTGAGACAGGTCACTGCTTTTGCTGCTACTGACCAATAATCTCATCCCATGTCCTCATTCAGTCAAAACAATGCCAAATTGCAGTCCCCTTTATGGGCAGGAAACTGCTTGGGGATTCCCTTGACTATTTTTAAGATCTCCAGGATGAGATAAAATCTCTGTGAACTCCTCAGACAATTCTTATTTCCACTTAGATTGCCAAATATTCTGGAGCTCGTTGAATACATCTTATTTCAGATACAGGTTCAATCAGCTATCTAACACCAGAGCTGCTGGAATAAACTAAAGCCAGCTAAGAGTTTTTGTTGCCAGAAGTGTAAATCTCTCACTTTGCCTGTTAAAGGAAAAACTTCATTTCAAACTAGTGCATTTCCTTCACAGACGTGCAGTGTGTTCTGCCTATCATCATTTCAGTGTGCTTCATGCAGTTCCACTCTTTCCCTCTAAACCAGAGGTTCCCAAACTTTTCTTATTGTGTACCCCCCTTGGGTCTACCAACTGCCCATGTACCCCCTTCCAGATGTACCAGCTGCTCACGTACCCCTATCCTTCTCATCATTGATACTTTGTGTGTTCTTCTTAACACTACCTATCTTTCGCCGTCTGTCCATATTTTACTGTAACATACAGATATAGTTACAGTACAATATATACAACTGGAAAAAAAAAAGAACTCTGAGTAAGTTCTGAGCTCAGTTAGACTGGACAGTTGCTGGGCAACTGAACCCACTCTGTACGGTGATTGGAGGTGAAGGCTCTGCACCTCAGGGTCTCGATGTGTCTGTGTTCTCATTGGTACATCTTGAAGTAAACTAACGACTGTATTTTATATAACAAATTCCCACAGGATTTTAAAGCTTCATCTGAGTAGCCTATTATGAAAATGCAATAAATAAAATCTACCTTTACACAATTTCTCCTGCGTATCTGCCAGAGATGGCTTGCATACTCTCAGGGGTACACATCCTACAGCTTGGGAACCGCTGCTCTAAAGCACAGACTTGTCCCTCCTCCATCTTCTCGCACCTGGGGAAGAGCAGAGCAATGAAACAAGCTCTTCATCACCCGGCAGGACTCCAGAGTATGTCCACCTTCATGGCAGAAGCCTTTCTCAGGAATATAGTCTGTCCCCTTATTTTCAATTCCAAAAAAAAGTTCTGTGCTCCACTTGAAGTGGTTCAGCTATTTAGTCAACTGCAGACTCTGATGGAGAGAGGTAGGCACATCATAGTGTGGGTTAAGCCAGGCAATTTCCTGGTGTTTGTAGGTTTAAAGGATATTTGTCTTCATATGCCAATTGCTCTGAAGTTCCAAAGATTCAAAGGTACTGTAGGCGGGGCAATATAAATGGCTTCTCAGTCCCCTAGCAAGGTCTTCTGCTACCCAAGCTTGCTCTTATCTATTCTATTCCCAGTGTTCGCAGGAAGGTCCTAGCAGAAAGAGCAAATCTGACTGGAGGAATGATAGTCTTGGGTTAAAGGCCGAAAGCTGGGAGTCAGGAGACCTGGGTTTTCTTTCCAGGTCTGCAACAGACTTCCTGTGTGTCTTTGGGCAAGTCATTTAGGGCCAGATTTTTAAAGATATTTAGGCACTTAAAGATGCAAATAGTTGCCTAGTGGGAATTGGATACCTAAGCATTTTTGAAAATCCCAGTAGGCACCTATTTGCATCTTTAGGTTCCTAAATAGCTTAAAAAATCTGGCCCTTAAGCCCTGGCCACAAAATTGTCTGTCTGGTCTATCACATGACAAGGTGGAGCAAAGCATGATGTCAGATAGGTGAAGACTTTTTACAGAAAGCTAATTTTCAGGTAGGAAAAAATGTCCTTGTTTCAGTTTTTAATTAACATCACAAATCTTTTTTGTAGTTTTTAGGCTCACTGAGCCAAACTGTTCTCATTTGCATCAGCACAAAACTAGAGTCACAAGGAGTTCTCCTGGACTTATAGTGCAGATGAGAGCAGAATCTGGCCTGGTATATTGCACTGGTTCGTGTGCTCATTAGTTGTTGTTGCCTTCAGTTTTCAACAGAAAAGAGTTGAAATAACTTAGATTAATTTCAGGCTTCCTTAACACCATTACACTTTTACCACCAGTGCCAAAATAATTTGTGGCTTGATCCTTCAAGATTCTGAGCACTTAGAGGTTCTGATTTCCCTCCCTCCCTGTTGACTTCTGTGGGAGTTAAGAATGCTCAGTACCGTGCAGGATTGAGCCCTTAATGCAATT
This sequence comes from Eretmochelys imbricata, assembly GCF_965152235.1. NCBI lineage: Eukaryota > Metazoa > Chordata > Testudines > Cheloniidae > Eretmochelys > Eretmochelys imbricata. The sequence goes on from NC_135572.1 coordinate 164,636,854, forward strand.
ATTTAAGTCATGCTATTATTTATTTGAGTTTCATATTTGCCATTCAGATCAACAGTGGCATTGAGCAATTAGTATTCTTTCACTAGACAACCTGATTCTGGAGCTCTAGCACGGCTCCTTCCCCCACTACTCTCACCTTTCACATTAACACAGTGAACTTGCTGACTGTGAAAATACCTTCCTGCTTAACAAGCAGGTGTACTGACTATCCTGGACTTCAGACACACACAAGCTGATGCCAATTTGATCACATTTTCACATTTGAGTCCTACACCCACTAGTTTTTGGATTATTCTTTAATGGCCTTTGAAGCATGTTCTTGGCCTTTGAATAGCCCAATTGTGATGAAGATTAAAAGTGCTGATTGCAAAACTCTGGTAAATAAAATCTCTTAGTCTTTTACTGACAAACCCAGTTTCTTTCCATAGAATTTGCTCCTTTAATCCCTTCTTGGCAGAACACTTCATGTTTGATACCAGAGCTCAAATTACCTCGCATGATAAATAAAATAAACAAAAAATTAAAAAAAAGAGCTCCTTACCCTAAAAAATAAAACCGGCTGAAACGAGCTTATTATTCATCGGATGGCACTCATGTGCCAGAAGAGACCAATTTGATTCTGCAACTGATTTTTTCCCCTGGTTGTACTGTGTAGATATTCTCCAAATTGCCAAAATGCTCAGCAGCTGTGCCATGGAAATCACATACATCTCTAAATGTTACAACTACATTAAAATAAAGAAAGATAAAATGATGAGAATATTGTTTGAATGGTAAGTTTTCAATATTTGTTTTTTCTGACTATAAATGCATCCAGCAGAAGTCAGATATTTCCCATGATGTGAAATTCACCCTGAGTGAAATTACCCTGAGTGAAATTTCACCCTGAGTGAAATTCACCCCTCTCTAAATACAGACAAGACTAGCCCAGGGGTAAAATCAACCCACCTAAACCACAGGTAAGCTCATGAGGCTGCAATTCCTATTAACTGGAGTAGCAACCACAGTCTTCACATCCATGGTGTGTGAGATCCACACCGCTAAATCCAGATAATTACGGATCCAGCAACCTCTCCCAGATTCACCCCCACAACTCCACCCCCACACAAGACTCTTTGAGCTGGCATGACTTCCCCCCAAGCCATATGTGACATAACAGGGTGCAATCCAGACTAAGGAGTAGTGGTGTCACCCCTGCCCTCTAACCTGGGGTGCCCTTTCAATGCTTTGCAGCTGTAGCCTCCAGCCTGGACTGCTCACAAGCAGCCTCCAGCATGCAAGTCACTCCCAGTTGTTTCTGTGTGTGTGCTGCAGCCAGACACGCCTTGGCTCTTACTAGCCTTGGTTATACTGCAGAGTGACCCCAACACACCCCCAGTATTAGGTTTTCCCAAGACATTTATGTCCAGTGCTGCCTAGGCCTCTCCTGGACAATACAAGCTTATATAAAGTACATTATTGCTTTAATAGAAATAATATGCAGAGAACTTGCCACCCCAAATGGAGTTTCCCAGACACTTCGGTTAACCACACTGGATTAGATAAAGCAATAAAACAAATGTATTAACTACAAAGAGATAGATTTTAAGTGAGTACAAGTAATGAGACATAAAAGTCAGAAATGGTTATAAGAAAAATAAAATGCAACTGGTGCCTAATATACCAAACTATGTTAAACTCAAAACAAAGTTTTCTCACTGCATGCTCTCAGCAGTCTTACTGACCAAACTTCTTAGGTCAGGACCCTTCCCCCAGTCCAGTGCTACTGCCTTTGTTCTTCAGGTGCTGTGAAGGCGATGGGCAGAGAGATGGGGAGTGCTGTGGGGGTGTTTGTCCTTCCTTTTTATAGTGCCAGTTCCCCTCTTGAAAAACATTTCCAGATGACATTCAGGAGACAAAGAGTCTATAGGGAAGCATGTTCCCTGCTGCTTTTTCTTCACTTGTTTGAGCACCCTCTATTTCCCTTCCTGCTTAATGACTCTGTTTAGTGCTCAAACACAAATTAAGCAGAGCACACATTCCTTTGTTTGAGACAGACCTGTTTGCCAACCTCAGTTTAGAACATGTGTTAAGAACACCATATGGTGGAATCTTATAACTTCATATACGACATTGCCACACACATTTTATCAGGACAGTAATGACCAGCAAATTATGAATTTTCAAATGATACCTCACAAGGCATATTTTATACAAAGATTCAATAGCGTGCAGGGTGTGGACATGGGGTATATGCTAAATCCACATAATCACGGATCCAATGACCCCTTACAGGTTCACCCCCACAACTCTACCTCCACACCAGACTATTTAAGCTGGCATGACTGTTGCAATAGGATTTTCACTGTCTCTGCTTTCTTTAAGGGTGGGGTTTATGCACTAGATTTTTTTCTCTTAAAATAAAATATAAAGAGCAGATTTCCCTTGTCACATTAGCAGGTGTGGCCTTTACAAGAGGCTGTGTGGACAGAGTTGCTGTAATGGTCATGAGTGGCTCACAGAACCCTCTCCAGGAATAGCATAACAAATACACATTGAGCACTTAGCATAGCTATAAATAGGTACACCACTGCAGCCACCCAAATCATTGGAGTCTGCCTGTCATTGGAGGCTCCCTGTGCATCCCATACAGTATGTGGTGCATAAAGAAAGAGGGGCTTGATTACATACAAAACAAAATGTGATGGGATAAATTTTGAAGAACAGTAAATTGTATGAAGAAGCGCATATTATATGCTCAAGAAGATTATTGTCACAATATGACCATTCTTCCTCCATTAACACATCTCAAATACAAGAATTGATGTAGTGGGAAACGTACTCATATACATTGTGTGAAATCTACACGAGCAAAGAAAGTTGACTTGACATTTCTAACGAGTGCTTTCTTTCTGTCTCTGTTTCAGAGACTTGTTAATTTTTATCTATGGGCTGAGCTATTCACGAGTGATTAGTGATTTGAGTTGCCTCCATTTTTGGATGACCATCCTGGAACAACTTAGAGGGGCCTGGTTTTCAGAAACTGCAGATCACCCACTTTCTGAAAAATCAGACACTTCAAGATTTCCAGATGAGCACCCAACAATGGAAATGGATCACCACTCACTTTTGAAAATTCAGGCCACAGTAATTTACATTGTTTGCTCTTTTGAACAATCATAATGATGAAAGCTTTTAGAGGTGACTTGGTCAATTATAGGTTCTCTTAATGTCTTGGAAATCAAAAATAAAATCTAACCAAATGTCATTTGATCTTTGTTTTATTCACTGCTAAGTGTTCAGTATTCAGAGAAGTTGTTATAAGCTCCCCTTTTCTGAAATATATTGTGTTGTCAAGCAGAATTGTAGAAATAGCAACACTTTGACAGATGTGATTATTTATTTGTATAATATGGTTTAAAGCTAGACTAACAAACATACCATTTCAGTTGATTTCAGTTGTCCCTCTGAGTTACCCAGCAGCTCCATGTACCAAGGTATTGAAATGCAGTATATTTTATTTTAAACATCCTGATTACAAAATACGCCCAATGGTTGCAGACGCGTTTGCTTGTGAGTAACTTTACTTATAGGAACAGTCTCTTTGACATCAATGAGACTACACACATATGTAAATTTACAAGCAACGGTGTTAGCATATGTGGGCGCTATATTACTTAGTTTATGAACAATAGTATCACCTAGAAATGTCTGCAGCTGCTATACATTATAAAGGTGAAAACTTTAGTAATGAGCATAAAACTACTTCAAGAAGGTAGTCAGGTAAAGACTGCAAATCTGGGCTTGCAAACTATATTTGCCTGGCTTGCATGTAAACATGCATTGATTATTAGCATGTTGGCATTTTTTTCCCCTCTACAAATACTTGTGTAAACTCACTTTCAGCTTCTTTATTATTTTAAGTGCATACCTCGCTGCTTGTGCCAGACTATCATGTTGATTCCACTCAGGAGCCTCTACCCTTCAAAGGCCACTCGCAGCTGTGGCTCAAACTGTCCAGCCAAAAGCATAAAACCAAGCAGGTGTGTGTGACAGAAAAATGGCCACAGCTCCACAGCTGTGAGTGCCCTGGTCTATTATTGGAGCGGATATGAATCGGCTCTGAACTGGGGGAGCAGCAGTCAGCCTGTTGACTTTCACTCTGCAAGGGAAAGGGAGTACTGACAATAAGTGTTACAGAAACAGAGGAATCGCAAAGAGAGAGCTATGCATGGCTTAGTTAGTTCCCCTGGGACAGAAGAGTCATTCAGAGGGGTTGTGGCAGCCACTAGGAAACCAGGACTTCAGAGCCCAGTCCTGGCTTCTGAGGGGTGCACAGAACCCCAACTGCAGTGTCAGGGAGCAGTCACTAGAAGGTAAGGGCTGCAGAGTCTGGGGCAGCCAAAGATGGCTGTGGAGATCTAGAGCTGCCGTTGCTGTTCCAAACGGCAGCCATTAGCAAGTCAGGGTTTCAAACACTGGACACAGCCACTGGAGGGTGCAGACAGGCAGGACTGGTGCATGTGACAGGACAGGAAATAAAGACCAGTCTATTACTAGCACTTCTGTGTGTCACACCTTTATTACATGGTGTCAGAAATAAACGGAATCTTTTCACTAAAAATAGAGCAAACGAAGCTGCCTGAATCTGGAAAAGAACCTGGAGGAGGTGCCACCGGGTTCCATAATTTTCCGGACAGCAAGCAGTACAGCAGAGAACTCGGAGTGAAATTTTCTATCCTGTCCATATGATTGGGGCCAGGAATCAAAGCTCAGTCTCTCATCAGCACTCCTGTATATCACACCTTTATTACAGCTCTGCCTTCTTGGCTCCTACAAAACCAGCAGTAGTGTGTCAAAGGAGGAATAATTCTTTGGGCAGGTTTATGAGATCGTGGATAACCAAACATAACCGAGAGGTTCCTTAATCCCAGATTCTGAATTGTTGCTCTGATCTGTCATGGGAGTGATCCAAATTATAGCCAAATGCAGATTAGGGGCTAGTTCAAAGCAGGAGATGGAGAAGAGAGAGTAAAAACTGGTTTTCCTGGAAAAGTGAAGGAAATGTATATGAGAGTAAGCGGCCGTATTAATTCTCGTGCTTGTTTGGTCATGTTTAGAGCCTCATAAACCCCATGGACAGGGAATGATTTTGTTTTGTTTGAATGAGAGTAGCTGGTACAGAATGCATGTACGCGGGATTTCTAGGCCTTAAACATTTCCACGAGATGTAATTCATTCTCTCCTGTGCTTTGAATAAAGCAACTTCACAAGAAGTGCCACCTCGCAAACAGCGAACATGCGAGGGCCGTTGGAACAAGACAGGGCAAACAGAAAGGTGTCTGTGCTAGCTGCTCCACCCAGCCTCTCTTTATATGACAAAAAAAAAATGTTTCTAATAACCCAAACAGGCAGGGTCTGATCTGCACAGACAGTCTGCAGGCATCTGCCCAAGAAGCTGACGGTTGGCTGGTACATCCTCATCTGATTTATGTTGTGTGTGTGTGTTAAGCCTGAAATTGTTGAGTCTCTGGCTGGCTGCAGTGGTATTACTGGATGGTTGGTGCATGTTTTCAGTTCACAGAGCTGGCTCTGATACTGGGGTTGTTGGTTCTGAATCAGCTCCAGTCTCACACCTGTCTGAAACAATGAAGGCCTTGTTAGACACATCTTCAGCAAAGTCTGTCTTATTACTTATTTTTTGCATGGGGGTGAGGGGGGGGGAGCATAGAGAGGAGACTGAGGAAATGCTGTCTCTTTAAAAGACACATTCCTGATCCTCTGATGCAGCATTCTTTTTCTTTTCTTTTTTTAAATTTATTTGACGGGAAAATGGATTTACAAAACAAAAACAGCTTAATCCTGCAGTAAAACATAACGGAGTGCTATTCTCTAAGGGGCAATTTTATAGGACTGCGCTGGTGGATTAGACATGGGAGACATGCATCTAGTTTGTCACACAATCACTGAAAACATACCTCCTGCTGCTTTAGTATTATCAGTATCTTCCCATCGATTTGTCTTGCTCTTCTGCTGCTGCTGCTCCTTCCCTTCCTTGAGAATTTAGTGTTTGGGGGTGAATTTAGTGCTTGGGGTGCTATGTTTGACAGCCTTAGGGACTGGAGTACTCTATTTATTGACACACAAGTGGTACAAACATGGGCAAGTGTAATGCAGGCTTCCCTTCGCCCTCGACTCACCTTCTGTCAATCTTTGGTTCTCTGTTCTCTTGTCCCCTCCCTGCCCAAGTTCTCCTGTTCCGGTATCTTAGGCCTGGCCTACACCTAAGACTTAGCTCGACCTAGCTACATCACTCACACCCCTGCCAGACCTATCAAGCGGACCTAAACCCTGGTATAAACACCGCTAGGTCGACGTAAGAATGCCTCCATAGACCCTGCTACTGGCTCCTGAGGGGATGAATTAACTACAGCGATGGGAAAACCCCTTCCATTGCTGTAGCGATTTAATTGCATTATGGCGCTCCAGTGGCACAGCTGCTGTGCCGTAGCCGTGCCGCTGTAGTGTAGACATAACCTTAGATAGACTTGTGACCTTCAGAAACTCTGCTATTGGCTAGTCCTAGTCCTGCATATTACAGTGTTACGTCAGAGTCAAGTTCTGATTTGTTCTCTGGCTCCGTTCTTTTCCTGTTATTGGTCCTAACCTTGTGCCGTACTTTTCTGCACTTTTCTTTGAGGTCTTTCAGGTGTGGAGGAAAAGGGAAATGTAGCCCATGGCCCATCAAGGTTTGTTTTCTGTCAGGTATGTTAATGGCAATGTTTCCTCCATCAGGAATGTGAAGAGGAAGAATGGTCTTGTGGTTAAAGGACTTGTTTGAAATTAAAGGGATATGGGTTTCATTTCTAATTCTGCAACAAGCTTCCTGTGAGGTCTTGTTCAAGTTACTTAATCTCTCTTTGGCTCAGTTCCCCTCTCTAAAATAGGGACAAAAGCATCTCCTGACCTCATAGGCATGTTGTGAGGACACAGTCACTAATGTGTATGCAACACTCAGATATTATGGTGCTGGGCCATAGTACAAATAGAACATTGCTCATCTGCGCAATTATTTTCCTACCATCTTTTTATCCCCTCCATTTATGTCCTGACTCCTCCATGTTCTGTCCATATCATCACTGATCCTACTGATAATAACCATGCAGAGAAGAATATGTATATGAAGTGTAGAGAGAAGTGGAGAGGGAAGGGGTGGTCCCTATGCTGCAAAGTCTCTTATCTCTCTCTATCTCCCCTTTTACTGATTTCTCTGGACTCTTCCCACAAATTGACCGATATGTATGTTTACAAGGGGTTTTTTTAAGGAGAAGAAGAAAGACATACGTATTGGAAAGCCTATTTGTTTGCTGTTAGGTTTGAAAGAGATGAAGTTAAGTGAAAACTATGGAGCATATTGTCAGCTGAGGTAAACTGGCATCGCTCCACTGACTTCAAGAGAGCTACGCACATTTACATCACCTGAGGATCTGGCTCTGAATCTTGACAGGGTGGTCTGCAGCATAAAAATAAATGATTAACCAGTGCAATAAGTGAACATAAAGACAGATGTTATAATATGCTTTTGTTGGTACTTGCATTTTCTTGTTTAAAAATACTGCAAAAGCCCTGAGGCGATGAAACACAGACAGGAGTGTGATGTTATCTCACACCTATAAACCTTGCTCCGAGTCCACTGGTGGCCACTATCCAGAACGACTGAGTTCAGACAGACTTGGTTGTGCTAAGTACAAATGGCGCTTTCAGTCTTTAGTAAACAGCATTTTGCTCCAGGGCCCAAATCCTTCAAACATTTGCCTAGGTAATTGTCTGCTTTTGCCTTTTAGTGTCTCATCATCAGCTTATCTATAGGTTCAGACTGGCTAAAGGAGCATGTGAGGATGGGGTGGGAGCAAGCCATTTTGTATTTAATTCACTTGCAAGAGAGATTAACACAAGGGCAGCTAACTCATCATTTTGGGATCATGTTAGCAAAAAATGTAAAAGATGGCATTTTCCTTTAAAGGGATTTGGCTTCTTGCCGTCACTTTGCAGTTTTAGGTCATTTTAAAAAGACAGTCAAAATGGCTTTGATCATATTTGTTCTTGCTGTTGTTTATAAGAACTCTTAGGAGTCTTGAAAATGAAATCCATTTCCTGATTGAAATTGTTTTTTGTTCCATTGTACACACACAGACCAGGTTACATGTGAGCGCTCAGCCACTGCCATTATTTCCCCCCATTAGAAATAATGAGCTTCGAAGTATTTCTTTTTAAAACTAAATACACGCACATACAAAAGTTCCTGGACTTTCCACACAGGCATGAACAAAAATGTACAGTAGGTCAAATTTGGGGTTTACCAGTCTTGACATACCATTTTAAATAAAGCAGGAAACTGCATATCAAGATTCCTTCAGCTTTGAGGGTGTTTCTTAGCGGGTTTGCCGGGGTAAGGAGTGCACAATAAGGTCACTGGAAAATTATTGATTAACTCTTTGTCTTCAATGCGTTTAAGGGGGTGTCATTGGGATCAGTCAAGATTCTAAAAAGTTTTAGATATAGCTGCTGGCGTGTCAGTATCCATGATTAGGGTAAGAGCTGTTATCTTACTGATCTTTCCCAGCAGAAAGTCTAGTCAGATGACATAATTTGAGACACAGGAAGTGTAACTCATCTTCCTGAAACATGGAGGAAGGAGGAGCCTTTCCAAGTTGTTTGAAAAGAGTTGTGGTTACTTTATCAGTGGTTTAATGCAAATTCTTTTTTTAGTTACACAAATAATCAGAACATACAATAGTTTTCCTTATTCATGCTGAGCTATGCAAAAAACTGATGTTCTCAGACTGTCAAAAAAGTTATGACTTCTTGTTAATTATTAATGTTAATTATTCATTTCTTCATATGTGCCATTTTGCAACATTTTTTAAATAAATAGTAATCAGATATTATGATGAAGATTGTTTTATAATATATTACAATTTTCCTTTAATTGTACTGCGTAGTTCCAGCTATATATAAATTTATTTTCATTCCCTAGTCTATTGTAATACTATCAGGGCACAAAATGGAAATGAAGGCCATTCTTTTTAATGTAGGGACCTACAGTTAGGAGCACAAATCCATATTTCATCACTTATATTAAGTGGCCTGTTTTTGAAAGGTGCTGAGTCCCTGCAACTCCCACAGACATCAAATTGCTAATAGATGAAATGACTACAAGTGACTCAGTAGGAGCCGAGAGTGCTCTGCACTTTCGAAACTCACACCACATATTTAGGGGCCTAACTTTAGGCACCTAACTTTGCAGATGCTGGCCAATGGCTCCAGTCCTACAAAGACGTGTGCACATGGTTCATTTTGTGCACTTTGGATGGGATTTTCAAAAAGTGATTTAGGAGTATAAACTCCATGGTGCTTCTGAGAATCCCACACTTGGACTTCACAGTTTACGGCTTATATCTCTTCTCCGCCAGATTTAGATTTGTCCTGATCTGAAATTAGTCAATGTAGCATTGAAAAGTGAATTGCAAAGTTAACATTAACATTGAACCAAACCCAGATACGTGTGCTTGAAGACCCCTGCTTATATGACCTGGGGGTGTAGGGGAGGCCATTACATTTTCACTTACCTTTCTTTTACTACTTTCTTTCTGGAAATGAAATCCTCTGGCATTTTCCGATTGCCTAAAGAATCACAAGATACAGCCTTCTGTGACTTCACTGGTGCCATAGGGCTGCATGGAATTTCTGATATCCACAATGTTACAGTAAGTTGCATTCCTCAACTAAACAGGAAGTGCCAGAGGATTTCACAGAGAGAGGAAAGCATTTTTTAAAAGGTATGTTAAATGTATTTATGGGTTGAATGTGTCCCACCGCCCAGTTAGTTGGGGCTTTCAGCACATTTTTGGGGGCTTAACTCATTTTTCGTTTCAGCTTTGCAGATCTTCTGTAAACCAGTTTGATGTAAATCATTAGCTCAGTGTTTAGAAAAGCAGAGATTTTAATATTGTTTTCAAGAGCTATTGTTTCCTTCACAAGTCACCCACTTCATTTAGGACTTTAAATAGCAACAGTTTCTCAGTTATCTCAGTGCATCCAATGAAGTGAACTGTAGCTCACGAAAGCTTATGCTCAAATAAATTGGTTAGTCTCTAAGGTGCCACTAGTACTCCTTTTCTTTTTGTGAATACAGACTAACACGGCTGCTACTCTGAAACCTGTCAGTTATCTCAGTTATCTACTTTAAAAAACCCACGGTACAGTCTAAGCCAACGTAACTTTAAAAATATATGTTCACATGATGGAGTCCTTACTTCACCTTGTAAATCAAAGCTGCTCTCTGGAGAGAGGTTTCATACTACTGTGCTAGGTATCATTTTTCTCAAGGTGACTTCATCTGTTAAAGTCTGAAGGTTGCATTTGATATGTCATTTACTTTCTCTAAGTTAATAAAATGAACCAGTGCATCTTTAGATCATCAGAGGTCTTCTTATTAACAAAAGTTTTTTTTTTTAATAATAATCTGTGTTGGAATTTAAAAGAATACCAGCAGATTTAATTTGCCATCCTGAATAAAAGTTGGGGGAAGGTGGGGGAAGGTGTGATATTCTGCTGCTGTGTGTAGAATGCCCCTAGATGAATTCCACATTATTAGTTTATGTTCTCTCTTCTGAGCACTAGGGATGAGATCATGAAAGTGTAAATGGCTGTTATCTTCAAAGGCCTCTTTTATACTGACAAAGCTCCACCTTGCCAACCTGTATTATTAGTCTATTTCAATCCTAATTAGTTCACATCAAGGTCAAGTTTTGTGGTGGATAAAATGACTGCAAACTCCAGAGAGCAAGTTTTTTCTTATACAGCTTTCATGTGGAGAGAAAAGTGCTGAAGGTATGAAAGACGAGACTGGGAAGGAGTCTTTGCTTATCTGTGAGCTAGAGAACTTTAATATGGTGTAATTAGTTCACATCTTCAGGAGCTACCTGTGAGATACTTGACGCCATGTTGTAGTCATTCCTTTATCACTGTGTCCCACAGCAGTCTGTACAGACTCGTTCAGGTGACTTGCTTCTTTGCTACTCTTTATTTCCAAGGGGAATAATTCCTCTAAGAAATGTCCAACCTCAAATTAAATGGTCTTCAAACATATATATAGAAATAGGAGGCAATTCCACATGAGTTAAAACCAGGCTGTGGGCCTTCTTGACTGTCCTTTCGAACACAAGATCCCAAGTCCTTCTATGACATTTCAAGAAGATGTCTTAGTGGTTTGGCAATTGGCAAATTACGTTTCCAGTGACCCTTACCCCAGGGCTGCTGAGAGCAGGCACAACATGGTGGAGCTATGAAATCAGAGCAACCCCACTTCCGCTGACCACACCGCTCATCCTCCTCCACCATTCCCCATGGACTGGCACCAGAAAGCAATTGGTGGGTTCCTTGAATCTCCCCTCTCTTGTACAAGAAAAATATTGTAGTAGCCACCAGAAGATGGGATGGTATTGTGGTTAGGGCACTAAACCAGCACTCTAGCTACGTGGCTCTGCTACAGATCCTGAGACCTTGAGCAATTCACTTAAGCTTTGATTCAGCATTTAAAGCACACGCTTATGTGCTTTGCTGAACTGGAGTCTTGATATCTGTGTGCTCCAGTTCCCTATCTGTAAAACTGAGGATTATAATAATATTGTCCTTCCTCGCAGGTGTGGTGTGAAGGTAAATTCATTAACATTTGTGAGGTGCTAAAATTCTGCAATGCTGGGGAATGTATAAGTACCTAGATAAACAGATGTTTGAAGCAGTGGAGCTGAAAGGTGGGCCAATAATAATGTTTGTTCTGTGTTAGTACAGTGCCTAGCACAATGGGGGCCTGGTGTATGAAGGGGGCTCCTAGGAGCTACAGTAATACAAATAATAATAATAATAATAATTAATAGTAAGGGTCAGTTATATGCCAGGCCTTATTATAAAGAATATAGCAATAGCTTGTGTGAAGCTGTCATGGTAGCCAAGGTATTCTTTGACTCCCGAGTCTTAGAGCTATGATTTCCTAGCTATTCTTTTTATGCTCTAGGAGAGAATTTGGGGACAGGGAGGGGGGAAAACTGCACCATGCCAGAGTCTGCTTGAGTGCCTTTCACAGGAAGCCAAAAAAGTAGAAGGTCAGGGTTGAATACTTTGATTTCATTCATTGTTAATATTCTTTTTTGGAGAGTGAGGAAGATGGGTGTGGGGGGAGAAGGAATAGAGATTTTTGAATAAATAAATAAATCACTCTCCAGGGTGAGTCATACCTCAGAAGACAAAGAACAATGCATCCTTAATTTACAAAACTTAGCTTTCTGATTTCTGTGTGTCGCTGGCACTGCGAGACTCTGCCATTTGCACATAACGCAGTCGTGTTCTTCGAAGCAACAGTGACGCCAGCCCAGAAAGAGTGTGCTTACTCAGTGGGAGAGATGGTTTATATTTCATCTGAGCAGCTTATGTACTAACCTGCTAGAACAGCACACACACTGATTGTGAAATCACAGTTTTCACAGTTCAGTGCTTGCTCTGTTGCGCCTCCCAGTGTTGGCATCAGGTTAGCAAGAAGAACGGCAGAAGATGCCCAGGGGCCCCCAGACAATCAGTATTTCATAAGCACTCCATCTTTATTATTTATGTATTTATTTGGCAGTACAGTACAGCATGCAAGCTGTTCTCTGCTTCTAGCTTGGACAGTTCATTAGGGAGGACCTAAACCGCAGTGTAGGAGAATGGAGGGGATGGGGGCTCCCTTCAGCAAGTACTTTCTTCCATTGCCTTTGGTATCCTTTTGCCATTTTAGCTATTTTGCAGCATTCACTTGCTGACATGGCCTGGAATAGAGTGAAACAAGTTAAAACAAACTGCTAGGGAGTGCTTGTTTTTTCCCTTCTGTAAGAGGGCAGCCCTACCAGAGCACCCTCATGTGGCAAGCGCACCTGCCTTAGTTTCCCCTCCTTTTAAGTCCCCAGAAATAGTCCAAAGCATCTGCCCAAATATACACATAGCCTGTGTGGAGTTCATGTAATCCAAAAGTACTGTGCCCCTAAACCATTACGGAACCAGTTCCAGTACCATAAACCAGCAGTCCCCCAACATAGTCCAAACAGTAAGCGCAACATACAACCCTGGCATTCCTCACCATGTCCCAGCTCTCCACCACAGCCCCAGCTTCCCTCACCACACCCCAGCACTCAGCCTAGTCCTCTCCTGTCCTATTACCAGGAGAGCCAGCCCTGCCCTTCTAGCTGGGGTGCAACCCCGCTTTTCCTAGTGGGAACCCCCTCAGCCTCTATGCTGGGAGCATCCTAGCCAGTGGAGCGTCACTTGTCATGGTGCCTCTGGGCCCAGCTTTCCAGCCCTGGAGATGTCAGAGGGTAAGTCCCTCCACTGCACCCCTGCCTTGAGCCCTCTCTGGCCCTTGGCTCTGGCTAAGAGCCAGCAGGCATCTCCCTCTGCTGCTCTTCCTGCCTTCAGCCCTTTCCAGCCCTGACTCTCTGGCTTGAAGATGCCAATCAGAAACCCCACCTTGCTGCTCACCTTGGCTTTGTAAACACCTTCTGCTTCCTTCCAGGACATTCTCCAGTCCCTCTGGCCTCTTGCAGCTCTCACCTGCCTCTGACTGAACCAGTCTGCTCTAACTCACTGGGACTCTTATTTCCTGGTTTCCTCCAGGGACTTCACTGGGTCTCTCCTTGATCCTTTTTAGCCTCCAGCTGCAATCCTGGTCTTAATCGGCCAATTAGGAGAACCTGCTCTGGCACAGGGGTTCTGGACCTACTTCATTTACGGGGGCCAGCTGCCCAGTGACATCCCCTGACCCACCCATTTTTAAAGAAGAAGTAGTTGAAACTGTTCATGTGTTATTTTACAGAATTGCAGTGGGGGGCATTAAAAACTGGAGGATGACGATCCCCAGCAGTTAGAGGCACTCCGGGATTTGCCTCCTCAAGACTCATTTCTTGGGCAATGCCTAAAAGAAAGTAGCCAACTGACAAATTAGGGCTACATAGAGGGCAAGCTGGGGACTGATGATACATAGAAAATAAATAAAAAGCAAAACTAACACTAGAACTGCCAGCCATCACCTTGGCCTCTTGGCCTGTTGTGTCTCATCCTCTCCAATATTTGTGTTTCCTTTTTCGTCTCTCACATTATAGGCTGCGCTCTTTATAGAGACTGTATCTTCTTACATAGCTGTAGAACACCCAGCATATGTTGGCAACTTCTGCAATAATAATAAGCTTAGGGAATTCCACAAATACCGCAGTAAAGGTAAATTAATATGGTGCAATTAAGAGTAACCTTTTGAAAGGTTGCCACTCTAGCCCATATTGTGCTCTAGAACCTAAGGAACTGATGCCAATGCAGGAATTGTGTGGAACTGCACGCATTTCATGGTCCCATGGGAAACAATTCAGAGGCTCAGACTCCTCTAGAACTCCTCAAACAGTTTGAACATTTCACAAAACCTCAGAAGCGCTGACATAAAAGTAAATACTGGGGTATGAGGCCAGTGCTGAAAGGTGCCTTTTCTGGAGATTAAGTAGCTTTGGCAGTGCCATGAAAACATGATGTGCACCGTAATCTGGTGTGGCCTTCATTGACACCAGTTCATATAGTGGAAGGGCTACATGAGGTAATCTAGGGGCTCCACACAATCAGAGATTTCAAGCCAACAGTGTGCCATGAAGTGTATATAAAAGGGGGGATCCAAAAATCTTGCGGCTCCCGCAGAGGAAGGCACTGAAGTCAATGTGGAACAGGCAGCTAAACCTTAAGCATGTAAAGACAATGGAGTGGTGGCAGCCACTGAAATTCTCTGCCAAAAGAGCCATCGTCAACCATTGCAAATCTAGTGTGAGGTTTTCAAAGCCGCAGTGGGGATTTGGATGCCCAATTCCCATTCATTTCCAATTTTCAAGCCCTGGGGTGGCTTTAAAAATCCCACCCCTAAAATTTGTGCCCACTTCCATGAATCCCAAACATCTCCTCGCCGTTACATTGGGAAATGGCTCTGTGGTGTGACAGAGCAGCGTAGTAGTTTCCACCGTGTGTCATGCTCAGGGGAAGCACCCTGTATAGTGAAATAGGTGAGGGTGGAATTTTTACAGTTTGCTCTGTAATTTTCCAGTTCCTCATATTCTAGCACTGAGAAGCGTTAGAATATTTGCCTTGTGTGTCTGCTGCTGCCAGCGATGACCTGGCCCTTTGGAAAGTGCCACCTTCTCAAAGTCACTGACTAATCCTTTCAGCTGCTGAAAGGTGACACAGCTTTCCAAAGTGCTGCTGTAGGCTGGGATTTAAGGCTTGTCTTTGTGATTTGTTGGTCCCCAAGTTGGTAGGAAAGGGAGAGAGTGATGGAGCCATGTTGGTCATGCTGCTGGATGGGAGATCAGGTCAAATCCCTGCAAGATTGTAGGGCCCCAATCGGTCCTTTGTGCACCTGAGGTTGGAAGGAGTAGATGGAAGATGGTGAGGGTGGCAGTGGATGAAGCAGAGAAAGGAATGTGAAAGATTATGGGAAAAAAAGGGAGAGTAAAAGGAAAGAGGGAGAGAGAAAAAAACTAAAAGAACTTTGCAAAATGTCTTCATTCTTTTCCTGAGGCCTAAAACTTCCCTCCTCTCAGCCCATTGCCCCTGTTCAGCAAGAAACCTCTCTGAATGAACATGTCTAATCAAGACCATTCCTGACTTACACTGGCAGAGAGGGAAATTCACACAATGAGAACTGCTTCCCTTTGGAAAGTTTGGCAAATCATGCAGGCGGTGGGGAAAAAGAAAATGAATACTGGAGTCAGTGAAGCTCCGTAAAGTAGTTGATGGCCCTAGTCATTTCTTATCTCCCTCTGGGATGACATTAGTAAGCCCCTGCTTAGCCATTGAGATGGGATCCCAGCCTTCTTTCATCCCATCTTTTGTGCCAGATGTTCCCTTTAAGGTGCTAGCCAGGACCATGGAGGAGTTGCAAAGCTTGACACTATGTGACTGGTAGAAATTTTTGTGTGTGACTGACAGACATTTTTGGAACTTGAGAGAAATGGCTGGCAACTGCAGAGGCTGTTTCACATTTTGTCTACAGCATGCTACCAGGGACTGACTCATGTTATTATGGAATTTTAACTGATACAGATATCTGGCTAAGCAACTGTTTGCTACTTGTATATACTTGTGGGTGACTCCCTTTTACCCATTGACCCTTGTGCTGTAAAATCATTTCTGGAAGGAAAGATGTCAAGATAATAAGACTTTTTAGCTAGGTATGTATTGTTTATGGGAATGAAACATTATTTTCATGTGATGCCTTTGGAATTTACCCTAGTTTAGCCAGGGGCGTCCAGGTAAAATGGAGGTAAAATGCACCCAAATCTAGTCAAGGGGGTACCTATTACCTTGCTGATTACTGATGCATCATTCTCAATCCTGACTCGCACCATGAAAAACTGACTCACATCCTGCAGCTCCTTGCTGAAGCTTCCAGTAAACACACTATGTCATAGTGAGATTTGGCTCACATTGCTCCACTTGGCTAAAATCAGACTGTAATGTCTGATCTGCCGTGACACAGATCTGTCTTACTCTGTACTATGCAGTATGCTGTCTCACTCTGTTCTATGGTGGCACAAACCATCTCCAAAGGCAGATTGTATCCTACCCAGCACAGACAAGACAGAAATTCACATAATCATTAAGACAGTTCTCTTCATTCTCATAGGCACAGTGGTACCACCTATCTGATTTCCATATCTGATTGACCACTTAAACTTAAAACTTCCAATCTCTTTAAGAGATTAGTTTTATACCACAACGATTAAGAAGTTTCAGATTGTAAGATCTTTTATGTCGTTTCCCTCCTATGGTCCAATATGGATTTTTTTTTACCTTAGAAATCAGTGGGTGATGAAAACAGACCCATCCACTACCACAACAAAGGGGCCAAATCCTCAGCTTGGGTAAATTGGCACAGTTCTATTGAAGTTTGTGGAACTGTGCTGATTTACACCAGCTGAGCATCTGGCTTTATTTCGCTGTACATTTTGAAGTGCAAGTCTGATCTGAAAAGTGGTTCTATAGAAATGGCATCGTGAAGCTCTGTGTTTGTTGTGTCTCACTGATTTCTATGTCATGTGTGCTCAGTTTACAGGTAAAGAGCTATTTGGGAGGTTTTTTAATGACTGCCCCACAAAATCACTTTGGGCTCTGAAGCCAAGCTGAGTTCTCTCCTCCTCATGCATCCTTGCCATTAATAAAGGTTCTGTAGGCCAAATTATGCCCTGAGTTATATCTGTGCAACTCCATTGCCTGGCAGGTATTTGCTCACTCTTGTTCTGCAGTGCTAACAAACAATAAAAAAAGAGAAAAAGTCCCTAAAGTCAGCAAATGAGACTGAATACAGATCTGCTAAGTAAGAAGGCACTACTTTTACACAATCACTTTTCAGAGTACAGTTGTGGGTTCTACTGGACTAAAGAGTTTTACAAGTATTATATAAATGGCTTAGACAGCTCTTGGGAGAGTTGCATGTGCAAAATGGCATTTTGCATGGGGACTCAAAGCCAACCTTACTACTGTTTGCAGTCGTGGGTCATACAGTTCTGGAAAATCACCACTGTTAAGGCATGATACTTCTTTAGTGCAATTATTTGGTGCCAAGCACACATTAGCCGGAATATGTGTTAACAATTATGGGGCTGTGCAAAAAGTTCTCCAGTGCCAGCTGCTGACAAACCAGTGACGGTGAAATCTCAGGTTGGAAGGCAGAATTATCAACATTCTTTGAAGATGCCAACCTTCTGCAAATTATGCTTTGATTTTCCACTGCAACAATCATTAGAAAAATGCTATCTGTGAGACCACAAAAAGCAATATGGGAGGGAAGAGATTTAACCCTCTTACCTGAGTCTTTTGCCAAAGCTTATTTTATTAACCATTAAACATTACGCAACATTGGCACTGTTTAATTATGAGGGCTTTTTTAAAAAAGCCAAACACCACAACTTTTTCATGGCATTACAACATGACGAGGCATAAAAGATGGTCCAATATGTCATGCTTAAGCTTGTTAGGCAGGAGGCCGAGATCTAGTGACTACACAACAAGGTGTGAATTACTGTGCTGTAATTATTGCCCTGGAGTGTTTTATTGTAATTACTAACTGTTTTCATTTTTTGAAATATATTTTCTCCTATGATGAAAAGCAGAAATGAAAGTACATGCTAATAGGAGAAATGCAGAAAGAATTGGGCCCAGATCCTTAAATTGGTATAAACAGCTGCAGCTCCACTGACTTCATGCTGTTTTGATCTCCTTTTAAATAATTCTGCAATCCTATTTGGCATTAAGACCCCAAAGGCCCTAAAGCCCCTATTATTTTCCCTGAAGTTAAACTGGAGTACCTCCGGCTCTCTCTGCAGATTCTTTTGGAGATACTATGGTTTGTGAAACTCAGAATTTTGTAAAGCAGGTTTTCATACATTTAACTTCTCTCTCTCTCTTTCTCTCTCTCTCTCTCAGACACACACACACACACACACACCCCAACTTCCCCACCCCAGGTTGCTACATTTTGATAAAATTAAATCTTTACTCTGATTGGAAGAGAATGGTGAGTTTGAGGGGGGGAAATTGTATTTCTTTAAACAGCCTCATTCTGCCTCCAGCTGTGACAGTCTGCAGTTCAAGTTAAGATAAACTGAAAGCTCACTGTTGGGTCCTAAAGAACGAAGGATATCAGAAATATTTCCAGCTCCCTTTGAAGTCAGTGGAAAAGCTCCCATTGACCTTCGTGGGAGTTGAACGAAGCCCTAAATACTGAAACAGTGGCAGAACCCTCTCCCCACCCCCACCCCTCAAAAAAAAAACCTACAGAAATTTTCCAGTGCTATTTTCATCACTTTATTTGGTAGTAAATGACTGAAGGAAGAGGCGGATGGGGTCAGTGAGTTTCCAACCCAGGTATTGTGGTTATGCTGCATTAGTGTAATTGAATGGAATGCAATTTGTTAACCAATCAGAGCTCTTCATTTTTAAAGCCATTCTAGGCCAACTACTAATGAAAATTATGTGTTTGGGAATTCAGGTAACAAAATATAAGCTTGATTTTTGGCAGTTAGATTTTTTTTACTTGAGGAAGACTGAGATGGGTTATGGGGTTAGTAATGAGATACAGAGCCTTTCATTTCTCTGTCACTGCTTCAAATCCATCTCAGGTCAACAGTAATTGACAGTGGACCTTGAATGAGCTAGAGCAAATATATTGATAGCCTCTGTCCAGTTGCTAATGGGCATGTGCAGGCATCATAAAATACACCACTCTTGGGTTTCTGGCCAGGGCACAGCACTGAGGCAGTTGAACTGGCCTTAAAAGAGGGGTAGAGTTCGTATTTCAGTGTTCAGACTGCTGACTCCTTTAGTTTTAGACACAATCAGTGAGAAGGTGGTACTGACCCATCTACGTGGCATAACTGGAATAGGCGGTGTGACTGCCTCCCATTATCCTCTCCAAGAAGAGCCAGAGAAAGATGATGGGTAGCTACTGCTCCTTCCCAAAGTCACTCACATGTCGATCCCCATAGGTAGAGATCCTTCCTCACTCTTCTTCAACACCTATCGGCCAAAACAGAGCAAGTGAGAGCAGGAGATAAGTATGCTGAATCACGGGGGTTCCGCTGTGAAACAAACTTCCAGGGCCGATTAGACTAATTCAGAGTATGACCACATTTAGGGCATGCTGCAAGAGCCTTCCCTCTTTGAAACAGTTTTCCTACCATAACTGGAAATGGTGGTGAAGGAAAACAGAAGCAAATACAAATGAAGTGGAGCTTCTTCCCTCCAAGGAAGGAAGAAAAGCAGAGAGTCCAGAAAGCCCACTAGGGACCTTCTTCTGCAGTGATGGGGGTATTAGAAAATCCTTCAGATAAAAGAGGTAAAAAAAATTGGCTTCTGGGATAGCAGTCTCAGCAGATTCACCAAAGACTGAATGGGCAAGCAGACTGAACTATACAGTTTCCCTGCTAGAGTTGGTCCTTCCAGGATCCAATTATCCTGGCACTCAGGTGAATAGGCATATTGAAATCAATGGGACTAGATTGATTTAGTAGGTTTAATCTGCAAGTAGCTTTACAAGTAACTTTTTAAAAGGCCAGGTTACTCCACTCTGCTTTCGGATAAATCTCCACTTCCAAACAAACAAAAGAAACGAAATGTAGATTTCATCTCCATAATTGGCAACAAAATAAAAATCTCCAAATATGGTTTCTTACGGAAGCTCAAAGTCCTTCACCTAGAACTTGAGAGCATTTCTTTCCATGCTGGTATTCATTCTGTGCATGGTATCAGCTTTTTGCCACTCTGAAATTTGTGTCTTTCAAAGAGACAATTGGTCAGTTTGAGCGGTAGGAGAAAATTCTCACTGTTGGGAAAACTAGTGAGAAACCTCAGATTTGTGGGAAAAAGAGACGATTTCCATTCTTGCTTTGTGTTTTTTCCTGAAAGTAAAAGACAGGTTGTGCAGGTGGGAAAATGCCAGTTTCACATGTGGATGCTCAGTTGGCAAAAAGAGGTGATTCCTACAATGAACAAACTGCTTTGGACAAATATAAATACTGCCCCTCATCCCTGCTACAAACCTTTGACCCCAAACTTAAGTCAAACTAGTTCTGAGGCTAAAAAATAATTGGTTAACTTTCTGCCCTATTTAAAAAAAACCTGTTTGCATTTCCAGATTTCGCCTAGAAGCACCAGAAATCATGAAATATCCTGTTTTCTCAATTTTTCAGTTCCAAGAGGCTTGCACAAGAACTCCTATTTCTGAAGTTCATCCAGCTCTATTCGTTTCATTCACATCTATTAACAAATCTTTCGTAATCACTGTCATCACTATTTCTAACAAAATTAATTGTCACAGAACGAAGTCTGGAATTTTCAAGTAAGCTTAAGGGCATTAGACACCCACATCCTTTTGAACTGGGCACCTAACTCCCTTAGCATCCTTTGAATATCCCAGTCTAAACTGTCACAATTTAGCATAGCTGTCTTCTACTCAGTGACATGTGAGTCTTACTTTTGTGGCACAGCAACAGCAACACTGCACAAGTGAAATACTAATGTACCTCAACAATGAACAGTTTGTGCATTGACACTTTCACCTTTGGAAGCTTAATCCGCTTTTCCCTGACCACCATCATTGTGAATTAGCAAAAAGCTTCAACTGATCAAAAATCACAGCAGCACAAATAACATTTTAGAGAGCCATTCATCTGAAGGCGTCTTAACAAAGGGGAATGTTTGAAGTGAATTGTAATGGTGTTTCTGTATAAACCATTTGGTTCAGTTCCTATGTTTGATCACTGGTGTTTAGAAGCTAAAAATAACCTCTCTCTCTCAATACTTCTTTTCGTTTGCAGATACAAGGCAAGTACAGCCATCTCCTCCATGGTCCTATGATCAGTCCTACCAGTACTTGGGATCAATCGCCACGCCCTCAGTGCACCCTGCCACTCCAATTTCACCTGGGAGAGCTAGTGGCATGACATCCCTCACTGCAGAACTCTCAAGCCGACTCTCAAGTAAGTACCTAAAAGTTATTCACACTAAACAGGTTTCAGAGTAGGAGCCATGTTAGTCTGTATTCGCAAAAAGAAAAGGAGGACTTGTGGCACCTTAGAGACTAACCAATTTCTCTAAAGTGCCACAAGTCCTCCTTTTCTTTTCACACTAAACAGGTACCACCAAAGCCATGTGACTCTTTCCAAACCACAGAGATACCAGTGGTTGGAGCTTCTTAACTTTTTACTCAATTCGGGATGAAAAACATTTTGAGTCTGCAAGAAAATGCTTTCAAGTGTTTACTTGGCTTTGCCTAAGTGATGGGGAAATCCAGAATGTCACTGTCAAAAACCAGAAGAGAAATTAATTTGAGCTGCTTTGAAATGGGAGATATGCAGAACTATAAAAATAGTTTAGATTGCTGGAAAGCTGCAATATCTGCCAAGAAATGAATGCTGCGGATGTTTCATCTCTGCTTCCTTCCCTCACACTAGATTCAGAGCAGATCACAGAAGATTAGGGGCTTACAGCTGAACAGAGGATGATGGGTTTTTTGACATTTTAAGTGTTGTGTTTTACTGTGTCATGTTATGTCTTTGTCGAATTGCACTGCAGAACTTTACAGGCCAACATAAAAATGTATCTCTAAATGAACACTTACCACCTGGTTTTGTATCGTTTACCACAGTCCATCTACTGACATTAACCCCCACATTTTACCCAGGAAAGAATTTTCTGTAGTATCTGGCAGGTGAATCTTGCCCATATGCTCAGGGTTTAGCTGATACCATATTTGGGGTCGGGAAGGAATTTTCCTCCAGGGCAGACTGGAAGAGGCCCTGGAGGTTTTTCGCCTTCCTCTGTAGCATGAGGCACGGGTCACTTGCTGGAGGATTCTCTGCTCCTTGAAATCTTTAAACCACGATTTTAGGACTTCAGTAGTTCAGACATAGGTGAGAGGTTTTTCACAGGAGCGGGTGGGTGAGATTCTGTGGCCTGCGTTGTGCAGGAGGACGGACTAGATGATCATAATGGTCCCTTCTGACCTTAGTATCTATGAATCTATTAATCTTGAACCAACATTTGGGTGTTCACCATCATGAATTCTCTTTAAATGAATGGGAACCACACAACAAAAGTTCCTGCACAGCTCTTTGGAACTTTACCCCTTGGCAGCAAATTTTGGCCTTGTTGGAGTAGGTAGGGATCCTTCTGACATCAGTGGGACCCTTTGAGTGGCCTATAGTCTATGCTGCTGTTGGACTTGCAGTGGGTTGTACCTGCTTAAAAATACTGTTTTCAAAGATGCACTTTTTAATCACTTACCTATCCTTATCTGGGCTTCTCAGTAGAAGTAGGTTATCTTGTCAAGGTTAGGGGACAGCTAGATATTAAAGCAGGCTGAAAATTGATAATGGCTTTTTGTGGAAAATTAAAACTTAAAAAAAAACTTCTGTGAAATGGTTTTGTTTTTCAGTGACAAGCTAAAACCAAGATAATGAAACGGTTTGATCATTTTTGTTTTTTCTTCCTCTTTCACTCCTTTTTTTCCTCCCACCACCCCCTTTTCCATGAGCAAAATAAAAAAAGAGAGAAAGAAAAAAGAAAAATCAGGAGGAAAAAATCTTTAGCTGACAAACCAGAAATTTTTAAACCAAACAAAATTGTCCAGGAAAGATTTTATTTACAAATGAAAAACCATTTTTTTGTTGAAAATTGTTTTGGAACCAAACATTTTGACCAGCTTTAACATACAGATTGTGTGTGTGTGTGTGTGTGTGTGTGTGTGTGTGTGTGTGTTAAAGATGGTAGGAAAACTAATTTAAACTTTTTTTTTAAGACATATTTTTGCCCCCATTTTTTCTCCAGTTCGTACATGCGTACAGGTGTCTGTGTAAAGGGAACACTCTTTCATCTTCCCTTACCACTCCGGCATAACATTATCACTGACAGGAAAATCACTTCCAACTCCAACACATAAAGAAATACACCACATGCCCTGAGTTCATCTCATGCGGACAGTATTACAAAACCTTAATGCTGATCTCGAGGAAATTCACTTATAGTTATTATAGAAATACGCATACTAAGTTACTGTATGATGAGTTATTTTATGTGGGAAACTGTGAGATCGGTGGAAAGGTTTTACATTACAGCACGTCAGATGAATTTACAGGGTGTAATTTGTTTCTGTATCTATTGGAGGTGGAAGGGGGTTCCATGTGGAGATGCAGAATCTGTCAGTGACCGGAGTTAGTGTTATAGAATCATAGAATCTCAGGGTTGGAAAGGACCTCAGGAGGTCATCTAGTCCAACCCCCTGCTCAAAGCAGGACCAATCCCCAATTTTTGCTGTCTGAGTGCTTCTTTCACTTGCAATTTCCTTGCTTTCATGGGTCTGGGTGGTGGGTTTTGCCTTCAAGCAACCTTAACTGGTTTGTAATTAAGTTTTTGTTTGTGGGATATTATTTAGATTTTAAATACTCTTCCGTAGTCACATAAAATCTCTCTTTGTATCATTGTAAGTCCCCCAGGAAAACCCACACTTGCACACAAAAACACTCCAAGGAACTTCTCCTTGGCAAGATCAGCAAAACAACAACCTGGAAGTTTGTAGGGCAAGTTAACTGCAGCTCTGAGAGTCAAGAAAAAAAATGAGGAAAATTTTCAAACTGATGAACAGGGACCTTTTTGAAACATCATAACATTAAAATTCATTTTCTGATTTTGTCAGATTTGCCATAAACAAACCCTGTCCAGGCCTTAGGTGTGGCATGTGAAACTTCAAAGACACTGATCTTTCTCTGGAGAAGTTGGTAGTAGAGGGAGCGTTGAATATCAGGACCACAATGTGAATCTAGCGTCAACCTTCACTATAGATTAGCTGCCACCATTCCATAATACTGCATAACTGCAATTTAAAATTGCAATGTGGTGCTGTATGGTGGAAGGAAGTATTCAGGGGTTCATTGATCTTGTTAAACAAAAAGGCAGCCTACTTGTAAGATGGCAGACTCAGAAACGAAGCCTACACCATATGTCAGAGTTCTTCTAAGAAAGGTTTAGAAACTCATTGAAGAAAGCTGGCTATGACACGCTGTCAGAACCTGACACTGTAATATGTCTGTTCTACCTTTCAATCCAGTCAGAGCAGAGTGCTTTGTTTTCCTTCTTCCTAGTGCTTCCTTCTGCACACACATGCCTTTCATACAGACTCCGCCCCTTGTCGGAAAGGAGTTGTCTTAGGAAAGTTTTCTTATTATTGTTATTTTGATAATACATAGCTGCCAAGTCAGAGGACTGACAGCTTCCATTCATCTGAGTCAGGATGAAGATCCTTTTAAGGAGGCCATTATCTGTTCAGGTTCTTTAATCCCTTTGGCGGAGGCAATGGTGGGAGGAAGCCTGCTTTCATCTGTGTCAAAGCAATGGGACCAGAGTTTAGCTGTCATAAATAGAAAGGAGCATAAACACTGACAAATTACACGTAAAAATGTAATAAGGAAAGCCAAAAAGGAGTTCGAAGAACAGCTAGCCAAAAACTCAGAAGGTAATAACAAAATGTTTTTTAAGTATATCAGAAGCAGGGAGCCTGCTAAACAACCAGCGGGGCCCCTGGATGATCGAGATACAAAAGGAGCACTTAAAGACGATAAAGTCATCGCAGAGAAACTAAATGAATTCTTTGCTTCAGTGTTCACAGCTGAGGATGTTAGGGAGAGTCCCAAACCTGAGCCGTTTTTTGTAGGTGACAAATCCTGAGGAATTGTCACAGATTGAAGTGTCACCGGAGGAGGTTTTGGAATTAATTGAGAAACTTAACAGTAACAAGTCACTGGGACTAGATGGCATTCACCCAAGAGTTCTGAAAGAACTCAAATGTGAAATTGCGGAACTATTAACTATGGTTTGTAACCTGTCCTTTAAATCAGCTCACTGTACCCAATGACTGGAAGATAGCTAATGTAACTCCAATATTTAAGAAGGGCTCTAGAGGTGATCCTGGCAATTACAGACCGGTAAGTCTAATGTCAGTACCTGACAAATTAGCTGAAACAATAGTAAAGAATAAAATTGTCAGACACATAGAAGAACATAAATTGTTGCGCAAAAGTCAACATGGTTTCTGTAAAGGGAGATCATGTCTTACTAATCTATTAGAGTTCTTTGAGGGGGTCAACAAACATGTGGACAAGGGGGATTCAGTGGACATAGTGTATTTAGATTTCCAGAAAGCCTTTGACAAGGTCCTTCACCAAAGGCTCTTATGTAAATTAAGTTGTCATGGGATAAGAGGGAAGATCCTTTCATGGACTGAGAACTGGTTAAAAGACAGGGAACAAAGGGTAGGAATAAATGGTAAATTTTAAGAATGGAGAGGGGTACCTAGTTGTGGTCCCCAAGAGTCAGTCCTCGGAGCAATCCTATTCAACTTATTCATAAACGATCTGGAGAAAGGGGTAAACAGTGAGGTGGCAAAGTTTGCAGATGATACTAAACTGCTCAGGATAGTTAAGACCAAAGCAGAATGTGAAGAACTTCAAAAAGATCTCACAAAACTAAGTGATTGGGCAATAAAATGGCAAATGAAATTTAATGTGGATAAATGTAAAGTGATGCACATTGGAAAAAATAACCCCAAGTATACATACAATATGATGGGGGCTAATTTAGCTACAACTAATCAGGAGAAAGATCTTGGAGTCAATGTGGATAGTTCTCTGAAGACGTCCACGCAGTGTGCAGCGGCAGTCAAAAAAGCTAACCGGATGTTAGGAATCATTTAAAAAGGGATAGAGAATAAGATGGAGAATATCTTATTGCCCTTATATGTATCCATGGTACGCCCACATCTTGAATACTGCGAACAGATGTGGTCCCCTCATCTCAAAAAAGATATACTGGCGTTAGAAAAGGTTCAGAAAAGGGCAACTAAAATGATTAGGGGTTTGGAACGGGTCCCACATGAGGAGAGATTAAAGAGGCTAGGACCTTTCAGCTTGGAAAAGAGGAGACTAAGGGGGGATATGCTAGAGGTATATAAAATCATGAGTGGTGCGGAGAAAGTGAATAAGGAAAAGTTATTTACTTGTTCCCATAATATAAGAACTAGGGGCCACCAAATGAAATGAATGGGTAGCAGGTGTAAAACAAATAAAAGGAAGTTCTTTTTCACTCAACGTACAGTCAACCTGTGGAACTCCTTGCCTGGGGAGGTTGTGAAGGCTAGGACTATAACAGGATTTAAAAGAGAACTGGATAAATTCATAGAGATTAAGTCCATTGATGGCTATTAGCCAGGATGGGTAAGGAATGGTGTCCCTAGTCTCTGTCTGTCAGAGGGTGGAGATGAATGGCAGGAGAAAGATCACTTGATCATTACCTGTTAGGTTCACTCCCTCTGGGGCACCTGGCATTGGCCACTGTTGGTAGACAGGATACTAGGCTGGATGGTCTGACCCAGTATGGCCGTTCTTATATCAGATGTTCAGCTCAGTCAGGTGTGAAACATTTCCATAAAAAAACCCACTTCAATCTTTTAATCCCAAAGTATCCCACTTGGAAACAAATCTGCAACAGATGTCATTTTGTTGATTTCTTAAAGCCAAGATTTTCAAAAGTCGGTAGTGATTTCAGGAGACTCCATTTTTCAGTGCCCAATTTTGGACACCTTAAAGAGACCTGATTTTTCTTAACTTCAGTCATGTAGATAGGCAATGTGGACCACTGTCATTAGCTGTAGTGTACAGAACACATATATGTATACCTCAAACCAGAGTCTGCTCCAAGGAGCTTCCGATTTTTAAGACAGACAAATAAGGCAGTTATAAGAGACTAAGCGTTGGACTGAAAACCTGCAACACCTGCATTCAAGGTCCCATCTCTGCCAGTGTGTGGTCCTTGGCAAATTACTTAGCTTTGGTGTCTCAGTTTCCCCCTCTCCAAAGCTACTTGTTACTATCGTATTCCTACTTGACAAGACCACTGTGATGACTATTTTGTTAACGTTTATAGAGCACTCTGAAACTGTAAATGCTGCGTAGGCTGTAAGTGCTTTGAGAACAAACAAACAAATAAAACCTATAGGGCAAGGGCAATCCCTCTTAATTGCCCCTTTACTGAAATGAATCCAAAAGTTTCAGATAGCCAGTGTTACCCAATACCCTATCACTGATCCGCCATGAGAAAGCATTGTCCTTTTGTGACTCATTAAAATCTTGTTCTTTCCATTTAAAATTGATTTGTTTTTCTTCTCTCAAAAACTAGGTGCTTCTGACCTAACAGCATTCAGTGATCCCAGGGTGGGAATTGATCGCCCGTTCTCTACTCTTCCTTCAATTTCTGATCCTCGTATGCACTATCCTGGAGCATTCACCTACACCCCAACACCTGTCAGTTCAGGAATAGGAATTGGTATGTCTGCTATGACCACTGCCACAAGATATCACACTTATCTCCCTCCTCCATATCCTGGTTCTTCTCAGTCTCAAGGCAGCCCATTTCAGACCAGCTCACCTTCTTACCATCTCTATTACGGAACATCAGCAGGGTCATACCAGTTCTCCATGATGTCTGGGGGAGATCGGTCACCCCCACGTATCCTCCCTCCTTGCACTAATGCTTCCACAGGGTCTACTCTCCTCAACCCCAATCTTCCAAACCAAAGCGATGTGGTAGAGGCAGAAGGTAGTCACAGCAACTCCCCTACCAACATGGGCACCACAGCAAGGCTGGAAGAAGCAGTATGGCGACCATACTGAATTAATTATAAGTAGAGATGGGCCAGGACTAAAGTGCTTTTTATCTGCTGATGTCCATAGGTATCCCATAAATAACTTTTCCCGCCTGTGGGCACTGCCATGTTTATACATCACTTTCAGAAGCAAACGGTCCAGAAGTCAGGACTTCAGGAATGATGTCATGGTGTTAGCCAATCAGTGAAGGGATGTCGTTCCAGAAAAGTAGCCTTTTTCAAGGGCTGAACTTTGGAAAGGAAAACATTGAAGTTGGTCTAGAGATAGGGAAGGTGGGTAGATAGACACCCAGGCTGTTTTCGGACCAGTGGCCTCCAAACATCCTTTATTTTGGAGGTCTCCAAAGTCCTAAAAAGTGCTTTGGTTCACTTCTAATTTTCAGACTTAAAATCTAACACAATCTTAGTGAGTATACTTAGTCATAAGAACGTGTTAGTTATAAGGAAGTATAGGAAGATTCCCAGAGGGAAACTGTGAATGCTTCTGATTTAGCAATGCTGTGAATGAGAAGTTTTATATCTTGGACGTTGACTTTTTTACCAGGTTATATATTCCAAAGAATATGGATTTTTTTTATTATTATTAATTTTTAAGGATGCAACTCATCCTGCTTTGCATCTAACTTCTTTTATTTCTTTTTTGGCACCTTATACATTGCAAAAAGATTTCACTTTTAAAAAAAATCATGCTTGCTTCTTTATTGCTTTGTCAACTGAAAGAATCAGCCCCTTTTCAATGAGGTAGTTTAACGTTTTTTTCTTTTGGACTTCGTTTAATGCAGTGGCTACAGCCTTAGGTCATTTTCAACTACTGTACTATGATGATTTCCTCGATATTTATGCTTGATGTTTAGACTTTTCTTATTTGTTGATACTATTATTATTTAAATATGCTCTTTTTTTTTACAGCAGCCAAAGGTAAATTTATAACATTGAAAAAAGGCTGACATAACGATGGGTAACGTGACGTCTAGTTATCTAGCCATATTGTTTACATTTTGCTCCGTTTATTTAATCTGCCATTTGAAACCCTATAAAGTCATTCTTTTCCTCTGCTGGTCTTTCAACACCAAGGGTTGAAACACTTTAAGGATCAGCAGTATGGAAGTATATAATTTGTAAAGCAGACACAATGGGGTCATGCATCTCCCTTCAACCAAATATTTAGGGCCATATTCTGCTATTGAGCCTGCCTGGGCTTCTTATTGACTTTAGTAGGAGTCAAGTACTCATCCAAGGATAGAATCTAGCATATAGTTGGCACTCCAAGAGTGAAATCCTGGTGCCATTTAAGTCAATTGGAGGTTTGCCATTGACTTAAATGGGGTCAGAATTCCACGCAAAGTTTCCAGCACAACACTCTACATACCAGTGTATTCAAAAAGAAAGCAGATTAACAAATCACAAGTAAATGGAGCTGAAAAGTGCTCTCAGACTCAACTGGAAACCAGAATATCAAACAAGTGGAGTTTAAAAGTTCTGTGGTCATATAGTTCTGAAGGAAGAAGAATATTCAAAACTGGTGCACAGAATATTCTGTCCTGTAGAAAATTTGCAATGCATTATAATAGTACTAATCTGCTATTATGGAATCATCACTGTTGCCCATCATTAACAGCACAAACATATCAGATGTCACTGTAAATTTTAAGGCACTATTTTATTGGAGGGTTTGGTCTGAATGCATTTGTTGTACTACTCATTAATTACAAACTGCTGATGTTGACATGTGTGCATTCAAAATGATCTGATTGTTATTTAATGTACCTCTTAAATTAGTGAAACAATTGCAGGTCAACTCAGAAGAGTATTTGAAAGCAGGACTTCAGATCAGTGTTTGATGTTTAAAAAAAAAAATTTAAAGGATTTGAATTACAAAGATCCTTGGCTGCAGGCAGCAAAACAGCTGGACTTATTTAAAACCATTTGTTTTTCGAGTTTTCTTTATATAAATATATATATATTATATATATATATATATGTTAGGTTTTGCTTCTTTGTTCTGGTCAGATGCAGTAGCACTTTGGAATAAAACAAGTTACAAATTGAAGCATCTAACATGGTCAATAAGGTCATTCTCATGCAGAAAATGGGGAATGTTTCAAAGGATCTCAGTGGAAGCTCAAAGTTGTTTTCTTATTATTTAAACTACATAAATTGGCATTGTCCTTTTAGTTCAATATAAGAATTCTATATTAAATTTGCTAAGAACAAAAGAAGTGGAAGACACAAAGCGTTAAAGTATATTTTGAAAGTACGGTGACCATCCTGAACTTTAAACCAGCCTTTGTGACCCTTTGCATAGTCAGTGTCTCTTGTCTCCAGTGACCTTGAAAAAAGTCCTTCTTCAGTCAGTGTCTCTTGTCTCCAGTGACCTTGAAAAAAGTCCTTCTTCACTGCTTAGACTGTAGCGCTACTGGAGAATCCATACAAGTCCACATGAAAAATCATAAATTGGCCAGAAAACAAACCACATCTGTCTTTTGAAAACTATCCCCCCTTCATGCCCAGTAGCCATGTACTTTGTTTTTAAGGAATTGTCTTCCTCATCAACAAATGATGAGGACAATGTACGTGGCATGTGTTTGAGACTGTACAAAAGCACTTAGCAGTTGAAAGAAGGAAGTTTAAAAAAGACATTTCCTGTATTCATGCATCTCTAAATTAATTCAGTGTTATCATTCCCATTGTTGAATTAAACCTAAAAGGACAGTTCCATTTCCCTACAAACTGTTCTGCCCCAGCAGACGGCTCAGGATTCTAATCCCACTACAATAGACAATAATTCATATTTTCCCCCAAGGGTTGGGTTTGAATGTTCTTTTTGCAAACTATCATTTGTAACCATGTTTGAAACAACCCAGCTTAGCAGTCAAATTACTATTAGATTTAAGTAAATATAGGACTTAACTCTCATTTGCATGACGGCCCCTGTACACTGCTCTGTAAGTTACATTTATACCCACTTTAAGGCCCCCCGTTACACAGCCAGAGCAGGCCTTTGTGTATGTGGCAGTCAGGCCCATCCTGTCATACTGCTACTGAGGATTTTTTGCATAATTATGATAAATAATTTTTTGGAAAGGAAACAATCAATTTCCAGAAAGTGGCCCACAGTCTGAGATAGGTGATATGTGTCCTGGTTTACCTTTGTCTTTGAAACATTCATTATTATTTTCTGAGTGACCTTTTTCATTCGTGTATTTGACAATTCAGAAATAATAGATGATTTTTTATTTGAGCAAAATTCTTTCTTGTTTACCTGCATCATAACAGTTTTTGTTCATTTAGCTTGGTCAGTACTGATCACTTGGCATTTTTTCCTCCTTATTGTAGAAGAGTTGCATCAACAGACTTACTTGTATTTATGTATGTAAATAGAGTTAAAAAGCTACATAGCAAAATCTTGTTAGTGCTTGTAATTACTCTGCATTTTTTAAATTTTTCTGCGTTTTTAATGAATTTATCCTTGTGTTGGCTAAATACTGGAGTGAAGCTTGTTTCTTTCCAACTTAGTTATTTTAGGCTTCAAAATTAACTACATTTTATTCACTTTTATAAACAGTTATAGCATGGTCTCTCTCAAACACTCTTCACTTCTTTTTTTTTTTGGTAGGGGTGAAATGAATGTGCAAACAACTGTGGGTTCTTTGTGGTTTTCTGGCTGTGACAGTTATGACTTCATTTTAAAAAAGAAACTTTCAGTCTGAAATGACTGTATGGTAAATCTGATAGAGAACACAATGGGAAATGTGATCCTATCAGAACAGCACCAGAGTATGTTTGTTCTGCATTTACTGGATATGTTTACAAAACAGACATTGCAATGTACTGGAATGGTCACATTTTCCTTCAACACTGTCACCCTGAACATTTTCAGAAGGGGAAACTTTCAAGCACTGGTGGTTTATTTGTTGTTGTTGTTGTTGTTGTTGTTTTAACCAGATAGGAAAAGAAAATGGAATAGATTTCCCCCACTACAAGACGTCTCTAGATACCACGTCAAAGTAGACACTTACTGTACGTAGTGAAGACAGTGTCCAGTGCTACAGGAAAATTCATTATGACTAGCATGCCGAGCAGCGGGACTGCTAACTTAGTTCGAATGGAGACTTGCTTTCTTTCTTTGTACCACAGTTTCTTCTGTAAATTCAATATTATAATTAGTGTGAATGACAAATAAAATGTTTGGCAAGTATGCATGTTGGATTGATTTGTTCTTTTATTAGGAAGGGAATAGCCTATAACTCCGACAGTGAAAGGCCATTGGCAAGGTATCAGTCACAAATTCAAAAAGATTTTCCTTAAAGTTTGCCAGTCATATGCTGACATGCTTACTCTTTTCTTTTCTTTTTTTTAATTCCATACCCTTCTGGAGAAGGCCAGCAAAAGACCTATTAGGCCACTTCAGTCTTCAAAATCGAACTTAAGTGCTGCGGAGGCCTAACAATTGAATTAAGTCTTTGGCTTCTTAATTAAATCAGAACTTTCCAAGAGGTCCTATATCTTCTCTCCCACTCTAGATCTTTCTTCAGATACAAAACATTAAAGTAAATTTCCCCTGTTTCAGAAGAGACTTGCAGTCTTCAGTGCGTGTTCCAACAGTATCTTATCTCTTTCACCTTTTTATTTGGCATTGTAGGATGCATTCTGTCTGGCTCTGCTGAGCAGTACTTTAATTCAGGAAGCATCAAAACAAATAGTCCTAGATAATGTAACTTACAAGGGGCATTGGCAATTTTTTTTCAAACAAATGAAGAAATGCTATGCCAACGACTAGCATTAATGCAACATTAATGTCAGGGAATCGAGTGGATCAACAGAGCTAAGACTGAAAGTTCAATCTTACATCTTCCATTTGTGCATATATTTTAAAATATGTTTTTGTAGCTTTACACTAAATTTGTCAATACACTGTATTATATAATACAAATTAAGCCTCTTATCCTTCCATACAGCAAGGTGCAGTACAGTATATATCAGTTTTGCCTTCATTTACGTTGTCAATGAGATCTACAAAACAAGCCAGTATAAAGAGAATCTGTTCTGCTATATGACACCTTGTCAGACACCACACAGTCCCTCACGTGATGATTCATGCAATCACTATAAAATTATGGTCAGAAACATGAACTAAGGGAAAACTGTTTCTGAATTAGAGATGGTTAAACTCTCTTACAGGGCGCAGTAACCATACAAGCCACACCCCAGACAGAACCATGTTCTGTGGAAGCTTGCTCTGATGTGCTCATCTGACAGAATTACTGGTAACTCAGTTCAGTATGGCCCCGAAGCAGCACTTGCCTCAGCACAAGCAGCGTTGGGCTGCTGCTATTTTAGCGAAGGTCCCCCACACAGATTTTCCTCCTTTGCCTGGGAAAAGCCACACAACCAGAGTGAGTGCACTTGTAGAGAAATTGGTGAGGTACTGGGAATCTATTCATTTGGTTTCTCGCTTAAACATGCCAAGCAGGGAGGCAACAAACACCAAACACTATTATATCAAGGGCACACCAGTGGAAATGTTTATCTTAGTTCTTGAAAACGATACTGAGGCTAATAGAGCGGAGCTCTCAGCTTGCTTAGGTTGATGGGAGCAGGTGGGAGCGAAACCTTACTAGAGGAGTCTAGGGGGATCCAACCCAGAGCTTTCAACCGTAGCACATTTCACAATAAGTTCCACTTTAGAGCCCCTTGAGACTCCCTGTCCCGCAGTATTGCCAAGGTTGACAGTGTAAACTGGACTGCAGCAGCTTGGACAATAGTCCGCATCAGCTGTCAACTGGTGGCGGGGTGGAAGGAAGAGACACTGTCCAAGGAGCACGCTCCCGGGCTTGTGTGGTGGTGGTGACATGACTATGTGCAGGTCCCAGGTGTGTGTTGGCAGCACCTTCCCTCTTCATGCACATGGAAGGAGCCATTGCAAGCCACCATCTGCTGCCCATCTATATCCCAAGGAAGAGGAGCCAGGAAGGACCCTGAGGAGCTGCCTATGCCTTCCATCTCCACCTCCCTAGATGAGCTGGCTGTCTGGGCAGATAAGAAGGCGGGTGAGAAATTCAAGAGGAGACATTGCCACCAGAACACTCCACCGTTGCTGTTCCCTGATAGCTCCAGGTAGTTTCCTGATACCTTATTTTGGGAGTGGAGTAAGAGCACTCTTATCTTCAGCCTCTGGCTCATTTGGGAAGGGCAGAAAGAGGGGAGGGTAAAGAACTGGGAGAGGGAGCCAAATGGGGAAAGTGATGGAGACAAAGGACAGAAGCAGCTGTTTGTGAGAGGAGGAATGACATGGCGGACAAATGAGCTGTTGCATTTTGTTGAGTGTCAGATTTTAATGGCTTATAATTATAAAGCCTGTTGTTAAGGAGGTTTCCTCACTGTATGCGTCAAATAATAAACCAGTTTTATTCAAACAGTGAAAAAAAAACATCCTTTAACACAGGTTAGAAGCCATTAAACACTAGAAGCCACTAAACCGTCAGCCATGGGGACAACACACAACAAAGCACAGGTGTGCCACATTTTGGTCTCACATTTCCGTGGTTTGTCTCACACGCTGGCAAGTTTGGAGTTGGTCTGAGCCTGGAAATCATGTTACAGCCCTTCTCAAGAGCAGGTATAAAACATCCCGGTACACCCAGATAGTTAAAAATTACATTATAACCATGGTTGGTGAGGACACACACCTAGCTATAAACTCAGTAAAATCCTCTTGTGCATAGGGAGGCCCTTATTCACAGTGTTTACATTGTACGGTTCCATCAACACTGCCGTTCTCCCATGTTGGAAGACTGGCTTATGCCACCCTGGTTTCCTAACACAGCTAAACCATGGCAGTGTAAATGGTCCAAAACTGTATTTTAAACTTGCTCCCGCTTTGTGCGACAGGTTCGGGGTCTTGCAGAGCTATAGAATGATTTGGGAACCTGCCTAAACTATGGTTTCCCACCCTTCTTTACGGCAAGCTCACAGCACATTTCATTTTTTTAAGTATGTCCGGGAGCTACCATGTTGCCACCGGGCTCCCCAGTGCAGTAGAACTTAGAATGTAGGCAGCACCATAGCCAAAGAATGTTTGAATTACAGCTCATCTTAAACTACTGCAGATCTTACGTTATTGCTTTGTGGGGGAGGGAGACAAGCTGTAGATAAAAGCATGTTTAACCCTGAGGAGA
Organism: Eretmochelys imbricata; assembly: GCF_965152235.1. NCBI lineage: Eukaryota > Metazoa > Chordata > Testudines > Cheloniidae > Eretmochelys > Eretmochelys imbricata. Next base: position 164,672,341 of record NC_135572.1, read on the forward strand.
AGGAAAATAAAAACTCAGAAGCTACAGGTCTTCAATGGAATGTCTAGCTGCTGAATTAGGGAGCTTGTTTTCTGGTTTTAAATTACAGGGACACCTAGAAGTCTTCCAGACTGCATTAGTCATTGCGAGTCACTGTCTAGGAATTGTTTGGGTTTGCAAGAGGAGGCTAAAACAAATTAGACAGAAAAGCTAATACAGTGTTTTCAAACACAATGTGCTTTCAAAGCTCTGAGGGGGTTATGTTCAATTTCAGGGCTTCACAAAACAGAGAGTCATAAAAAAATAAATAGAGATGGACAAGTTATGTCACGTCATATGGCCCATCACCTGCCACATAGGACTGCTTCCTATCACGCAGTTAAAAGTGCTTCTGTCTAATGTAGTTTTAAATGTCCCAACTTAGTGAGGGAGCATCTGTGGCTTTTCTTTTGGAGGCTATTCCACCAGCTTATAGTTATCTGAGTATGGAGCACCATTGTTATGTTCAGTGTTATACAAACAGAGGAAATACAGCCCGTGTCCTATGGAATCTACAGTTTAGCAAGCTGTGACTGAAACAGGGTTCCTATGGAGCTGTCCCATATTCCCTGTCTAGCTAGGGAGGCAGGGTCCCGATGTGCACCCTGGAGGTGGTGCATGTTGGCTGGGAAGCTTTGCTCCATGCATGCCCAGCACAGCTTACCTCCGTGCTGAACACTGGGAGACCAAGGTTAACAATAGGGGATGATGCTCACTCTGTGCGGGGGATCACCACACAGCCTACATAGCACTGAAAAGCTACTTTGAGGGCTGAAATGGTGCATTGGCTTTGTGCTGTCCATCTGCATGAGGAGAAATTTGCCCATTTTGCGCAGGCACGAGAGGTGATGGCCAGCGCCTCCTAACTCTGCCAAATCTCAACCAGTTTTCCCTGGAATACCAACATCTCTCACTGAGGAGACATGGCACTCATTCTGCCCACGTCTAGTTTCCTCCCCAGGACATTTGTGGCGTTGAGATGCCCAGAAGTGAATGTCATATTTCACCCGTAGTCTCATCAAAACGACTTAAAAGGGGGCTATTATTATCGTGTATTATTTGTATTGTGGGACTGGCGGTGGCCCCAGTGTGCTAGGTGCTGTACTAACGGCAATAAAAAGATGGCTACTGCCCCAAAGAGCTTACAGGCTAAGAGTAATGCTACAGAAAGCAGGTGGGTATGGGGAACAGATGAGGGGAACACAAGGTAACAAAACGATGATACTGGTCAGCACAATGGGCAGCGATCTCAGCACACCAGCTTGTCTACCCCCTGTTCAGTGTCTTGTAGGCATCACAGCAGAGGAGACAAGGGATAACATGGTGGCATTGAGGATGTTTACACGGAGCTTCTCCCATGCTTAGCGGCAGCTTGGGAGAAAGTGCCAAAGGTGGTTCTTGGAAAATTTAACACACACACAGGCAATGAAGTGAGAACAGAGGGAGGAGTCAACATCCCAACAGCATACAAGAGAGGATAAGCAGGGTGGGGATAATCTGGGGCTATCACTTCCCTGCTTTGTAATTTGATGCTTCTCCATGGGCAATCCATAATTGCACTGGCATTTTGCTGCCATATTTCATTGCAGAGTCATGTCTAATTCGCTGCTTCCTATTGCTCCAGAATCTTATTCACCATTATTGAGACAGAAGAAAAACTATGTGTGAAAAGCAATGAAACATGGTGGGTGCACAGTTCATAAAGGGGGGTTGTTCTCCAGACATGCCCAGGAGGCAATCTTTGTTGTCAGAGGTGCTCTCTGTCTCCATCACTTCCTGTTTCTTATGAGGTGACTGGGCTATGACTCTTCAGGACATTTTGGTCAGATTTTAGGGTCTTTGGGCCAAAAGTCTGTCCAGGCCTTGCCCTACCGTGTATGCCCATACATTCAATGGCCAAGATGACCCCAGACTTTGATTCAGTAAATCACATGGCATGATTGGGAGGCCAGTCATTCATTCAGTTCCCTCATCTGGAGTGGTGGATGTCACCAACCGCCATTGCTTTGATTACAGCAGGTAGTGTAAAAAGACCAAAAGACAGGCAGCTCTTGTGTCGTTCCTGGGTGCAACCCTGGACTGTGCAATGGTTTTAAAGCCCTGTTTACTACAATAATCATAAGCACATAAAAGGTCAAATCCTGTTCACCTTCCACAGGTGGATGCCTGGCTTCAACGGGGTGACTAATCGTGTGAGTAAGGCAAGCAGGATTTGGCCCAGGATCTTGCTTTTCTTAGGTCTGACCTGTTCAAACAAAGCATATTTTTTTCTGCATCCTTTACTTCCCACACCTATTTTCTGACTAGGAAAGAAAAGCAACATCAGAAAAGAAAGGGAAAAATAGAATGTAGACTTATGAATTATTGTTGTCAAGATGCTATTAAAAGCCCAGTGTCTAAAGGCTAATTGCTCCTAGGAGCTCATGAACAGGGCTGTAAATAGCTGAAGAGAACACCCCTAAGTTTTGTTTTATATCCCTGATAGAATAAACTGCTCATCAGAAACCAGGACAGCAAAACTATCCAGTGGGTTATATTCTCCTTTGTGTCACTACAAAGCCAGATCCTGCAAGGTGCTGAGTACCTTCAACTCCCACTGAAACTAAGAGGACTTAAGTGTGTGCTCAGCATTTTATATCGGGACACAGGACTTCTCGGGGGTGGGCCCTTACAGTGTACTTTGTCTCACAGCCCATATGAATTGTACAATTGTACGATCCAATACTCCCAATTACTGGCAATTACTCATCATTAGAAACGGACAGATAGCCAGGGATCTGATTATTGCATTGACCATTGTTATGTGGCTCTAAGTGCAGATTTTTCTAGTACTTTTCAGTGCTTTGGAATCATTATCTTTCCCCTAGACTTGTCCAGTTATCACTGGTGCACACACACACACACACCCCGTTACACCCTTTTCTTGCTTTCACATTTATCCATGCACAACTAAAGGAAAGAGTCAGTATCCTTGACCAGCTTGAATAGGGGCAAACCATCTCATTAGCTCACCTACCTCCTTAGAACCTTACTCCAACATCTGCCACTTCAAAACATGCCAGTAAATTTTCCTTCACTGATGGTAAAGAAGGTTCATTTGCTATGAAGTTGGGTGTCTGAATAGAAGAATTTCCCTCATCAGCATTTCCCACTTGCTTTAATAACGTTCAGCTCTCGCTTTAGATATTCTTTAGCTCTGGTTTAGTAATTGTGCATCTCCCTCCAGCACATGCCTCCTTTCACCCCACCTTCCTCAGGTATTTGGTTTAGGTACCAAACATCTGACTCAGTCAATTGAGTCTATTGTGTAGAAGAGTGAATTACTCTTCCTTGCTTGTGTGTTGAGAGATTTAATGGGGTGGTTTGCTACGTCCATAAAACCAGGCCTTGAGGAAATAAAAGCTTAGGATATTACCGCACCCCAGTGCCCTGCATTGGCCTCTCAATGGAGAAGTTAAATAGAACTTATACCGATGGTCTGTCCTATGCAGGAGGTCAACCTGGAAGATCATTATGGTCCACTCTGGCCTTAAAATCTATGACTTCCTGATACCTCGATTCTTAGAGAAAAGTGCTCCAGAGGCAATATTTTTGAATCAAGCCAGAACCAGCTGCATTACTTAAGAAAGGAGCAAGTCCACACAGTGTTAAGTATTGCCCTCAGCCACACACATGCATCTCCCACTGTAGGAGATTGGACTTGCCTGTAGAATTTGACCTAGGCTGCTCCTTCTTATGTGGCATCTCCATTACTGGAGGTTTACAACCATGGTAGTCCATTCACTATGATCTGCTGCTAATCTCTTTGTGAATGAATAGCCCTTTTGATCCACACAGGACACCATATCATCCATCCAAGATCTTCTTTTGCTGCCGCGTGTTCTTCTGCCGTCAACTTTCCCTTCTACTCCCTGTAACCATGCTAGGGTAAGTTAGGGTAGTTTAATTTCTTAGGTGCCTCTTTTTGAAGCACCGTAACAAAATTAGTAAAATAGGAAAGCGGCCAAATGCATCTGGAATCTCATCCCAGTCTTTAGACACCCCAAAATTCAAGAGTTTTTTGTTTTGTTTTAGTTCAACCATTATAGATATGTGGCGTATTAAGGACTGTATTGGAATTGTAAGCTATCGCTTTAAGAGGGGGGAGCTTTCAGACTAGGAAACTCTATAGTGAAGCGTATCTGCAGACAGACAGTGAATAGTAAGGTGGGGTGAATTGTGCCTCTCTGGTTTAGGGAACCGGCTACTTGGTGTCCCTCTGTTTTGGGGTTCTTGTGTGTTATCGTTCTGAATTCTAAGAAACATAGTAGTGTAAGGTTACAAACTGCCAGCAAGAGTATTTATGATTTTATCTAGCTTCTCCATGTTTAGGCTGTGAACATAACAAGATCTAGGTCTGAGTAGTGAACCCTTTACTCTCATGTACACTCCCACATGCGAGAGACCTTGCTGAAAGGGAAAGAAAAGAGTTCAGTTTCTCCCCTTTCTGCAGCTGTGCTCTCTGCATGCACTTTTATAGATCAGTTGCAGACCACCTGGGTCCCCTAACTAAGGACCTGATCCAAATCCACTAGAGTCAGTGGAAAAACTCCCATTGACTTAATGGGGTTTAGATCAGGCTCTAAGGAAAATGCTGTCAGTCAGGAAGGGGAGACAAGGGTGGGAAGAAGTGAAAAGGCGAGAAACTACAGATTTCAGGGGAGCAGCTAGAGAAATGGAGAGTGCTCTCCAGAAAAAGGGAGACAACAGAAAGGGCAGAGGAGAGACCTAGCACAGATGCCAGGGGGCAATGGGGAGGAGGAGACAGAGGATGAGGGGAGACAAACCCAGTCTGTGAAATAACAAAGTGAGGGAGCAGGAACATCGCTTAAGCCTTCAAAGATGTTAAACTTTAGACATTGTGCCCTTAGAAGCCTTTGTCTCCCATTGAAAAGCTCTTGAGCTACTTGACTTCAGCAGGAGCTGAATATGTGCATCAAAGGGCGAAACGTGTGGCACACATGGACTGAAGATGCTGGAGTAATAAAGGCCTGATGAAGCAACGTGACCTACTTGTTCTTCATTCAAGCAGCAATTTGCACTGTGTGAATCTCTCGCCGGCGTGCTCTCATGTGGTTATTAACTTTACTAACTCTCCAGGGTGGACTGTACAGCTACAGTTTTCATTTAAAATGTCACCGTCCCTCCTCCTCCTCCTGCTCTTTTATCCTACTGTGAGCTCAGCTCACGGTTGCTACACTAGCAAACCTCTGAGGTGACATCCACGCTACACGCTGCTTGTGGCAGTGTGTCACGTGTGTGTAGCTGTGCACCCCAGGGAAAAGCACGCCGCGTCCACACTGCAGTGTGTAGCTGCATGTGTCAGTGAAAGGCTCTGACAGCGGGGAGGCAGCAGGTTAGGGCTCCAGTGGTGTGGAGCGGCTGGAGTCTTCCCCTGCTGAGTGAAGGCTCTGGCAGCAGGACATTACTTTGCTAAAAAATAGCAGTGTAGAGTGGAAGGCGCAGCTTGAGGGAGTCGAGAGCTGTGCCAGGTATGTACACCAGTATATATCTACACCCTTTTCTCTTTTCTCTACTTGCCTAAGCTGTGTGTCATTTCTACACTGCCATTGATACCCCTGCTGGGGGGGGGGAGGGCTACATGTGTGTGTACAGTACACGCCGCTGAAGGAAGTGTGCCGTGTAGTCCTGCAGGCAGTCAGACAAGTGGTTAGCAATTGTACCACTAGAGGGCAGTCACTGTTAACACTGGGAGGGTACAGCAGTTTCCACAAGGTGCTTAATACAATGGATTTGTCATTTCACAATAACGTATACTACACTGTTACACGTTACACCATTATATACATTTCAGATTGGGGAGTTACTGAGATTAAAATGGTGATTGAGCCAAAACCTCAGTGTGTTTACATATATAGAGAGAAGCCCAGATATATGGAAACGATTGTGCAATTGGTTGGCAAGAACTGGCAATCCCAAAGGATCCTAGGCAGCTACCTGGTGTTATGCCTGATTTTAGTCTTTCCTTCTCATCCCATCACTGCAGCAGTGTCTCCCCAAGAGAAACGATTGCACCAGCACAGCACCAAAACACTAGACTACCACTATTCCTTCCACCCCAAATGGAGGAAAGATGGTCTTGGGGTTAAGGCAGTGTCCTGGAACTCAGGAGACCTTGGCTCAATTTTCAGTTCTGCTGTAGTCTTTCAGGGTGAGCTTGGGCAAATCAACCCTCTCTCTGGGCCTCACTCTGGGCCCTCTCTCTGGGCCTCACTTCCCCATCTGTGACACTGGAACACAAATACCTCCCTCCCTCCCAGGAGTGTTCTGGGGCTGAGTACACTAATGATGGTTATGTACCAAGCTGCTATAGTGATTGTGGTGTTGGGGGGGTGAGGGGGAGGGATGTAAATATCTAGTTAGACAAAGAATGACTCAAGGTTCTATGCATCTGCTTTGAAATGTCCAGATTCCTTGGACTCTCAGGGTGAAATCCTAGCACTGCTGTCTTAGCCCTTCATCTATTTGCAACAGATACATTGTGAGCCATGCTGTTTACTATGAAGGTGAATAAAAGCTGCCTGAGACTTTAAAAACAGAGGTCTTGCCGGCGCTGTATGGATGTTAAAAAAATCCCATGTCACTAGCAGCGGTTTGCTGTCGTATCAGAATTTCCCCTCTCTCCACCCTGTGCGGCATGCAGCTGGCTGCTACCCATTCCACTAATGCTCTGAGTGCCAAGGTTATGAAGCATTTTGTGGTCATTCTGGATGAAAGGTTCTAGTACAGACATCTCAAATATCATGCACTATACTATACTTTCAAAGGCTGACCACCGGCCACTGGTAGTTTAAGCATTGTGGCACTGACAAAGCAACAGTAACTGAAACAAAGCAAATATAAGTAATTGTCAGCCATTAAATCTAATGGTACATGGAAGCTCAACATCTCAAACAGGGCTGAGCTATTTGCTGGGAATCTGAATGCTGTTTGGTATGCTGGTAAATCAATAAAGTTGGGAGAAGTGTTTGCAAAGTTTGCTTGTCGTCTGTGAACTTAGCAGATATTTTCCTGGTTCACATGGAGCTGGCTTGCTGAGTTTAGGTTGAGAAGGTCACTATAAGAACTAGTAACTAGTGCCAGCACTGAATGGAAAACTGCAATTGTGAGTAAGAAAGATCTCTACCATACTGCACAGGTCCAGCTATGGTTCATGGGCCTCCAAACCAGACTAACTGTGACACAGAACTAACTACAGGAATGAATTAAATGTTTTAGTGGTTGCTCTAGTAAGAATAACCATGTGCTTCTTTTTTCTGATGGAACTAAGTAAAAGTTAACTGACCTTGTCTGTAAACCCATTTCAATCTAGTGTACTGAATAATGAGGGTTTCAGAGTAACAGCCGTGTTAGTCTGTATTCGCAAAAAGAAAAGGAGTACTTGGGGCACTTTAGAGACTAAGCAATTTATTTGAGCATGAGCTTTCGTGAGCTACAGCTCACTTCATGGGATGCATACTGTGGAAAGTGTAGAAGATCTTTTTATATACACACAAAGCATGAAAAATGCCTCCCCCCACCCCACTCTCCTGCTGGTAATAGCTTATCTAAAGTGATCACTCTCCTTACAATGTGTATGATAATCAAGTTGGGCCAGCAGGAGAGTGGGGTGGGAGGAGGTATTTTTTCATGCTTTGTGTGTATATAAAAAGATCTTCTACACTTTCCATAGTATGCATCCGATGAAGTGAGCTGTAGCTCACGAAAGCTTATGCTCAAATAAACTGGTTAGTCTCTAAGGTGCCACAAGTCCTCCTTTTCTTTTTGTGAATAACGAGGGTTGAGATATTCAAAGCAGCACCAAGGGATTTAGCGAAACAGCTTCCACAGTGGCAAAGGGGATGTAGTCACGCAACTTCTCTTAAAATGAATGGAAAACATGTGGCTAACTCTCCCACGCTGCTTTGAACATCTCAACCACTGATCCTGTTCCCCTTCTCTATGCTTTTTTCTGATTTTGTTTTATTTCTGTACATGGGGAAGATACAAGTGGCCCATTGCGATGTAGTGCCATCTTGTGGCCTATCTGAACATTGCTATAAGTTTGGGCAACATAAAGCATCCAAAAGTCCCAGTAAGGATGGGTGCCCCATTGTGCCGGATGCTGTATGAACACAGAAAAGAGACAAACCCCAACCTGAAGGCCTGACAATCTAGAGAAACACAGAGATGAAGGCTAGGGGGATGGGGATATAGCAAACACGCACATGAACACAGTGCAGAACTGGCACAATTTTGTTACTCTTTTTTTAAATTGGATATGAAAGCACAGAGGAAGGGACTAGGACACAGAAAGAAGGGGAAGGGAAAAGTGGTCACATCTTAACTCTGCCTAGCCATGGTCAGCAGGCCAGATATTGTAGGCATCATGACAGGTGAGGCTTAAGAAGGGATGAGGAAGGTAGTGGCTGTTTGGATTTTATCAGGGAGTTTCCCCATGCACACTGGGCAGCACGAGAGAAAACCCAGAGGGAGCATCTGACTGGAGGATGGTTAATGCTGGCAGGGTCAATATCATGACAGGTGACTAGGTCAGCTTAGGGTATCGGGGGGGGGGGAGGTTAAATTGTGTTGTGGAAAAAGACACAAAGGTTGTAGCTGATGTGGAGATGAAGGGGGAGCGGGTGACGGGACTCAAAGAGGGCATTGGCGTGGTCACAGTGACAGCCCAAGAGAATGCTTTTGGCAGCAGAAGTCTGATTAGAGTTGAGGCCAGCAAGGTTCCGTAGTCTAGTCCAAAAAAGAGGTGGTTTCAGCCGTGAAGATGTGAAGTGATGAGGGCTTGGAGGAGAGTTTTGGAGGAGAGAGGAAAGGCCAGATTTTAGAGATGATGTGTAACAAAGTCATGAACATGAATACTTGGTCCAGTGAAAGGGCCAAGTAAAGATTACACCCAGGTCATTGGCCTGAGTGACTGGGAGCATGGTGTCACTGTACACAAATTTCAGAGTAACAGCTGTGTTAGTCTGTATTCGCAAAAAGAAAAGGAGGACTTGTGGCACCTTAAAGACTAACGAATTTATTTGAGCATAAGCTTTCGTGAGCTACAGCTCACTTCATTGGATGCATCATTATAATTCCAGGTTTAAGGCAAATATGATAAATTCTCTGGCAAGATTATGTAGGTCTGTTGCCGCAGCTATGCATCAGATGCCATGGCTCAGCATGGTACAGGCCTCCTAAAGTACTCTGTAAGCAGCACAATTCCCGTTTCACTGGCAACATTCAGAACATTACTGCCCAGTAGTTGCCTCCAACTCATTCGGATCCCAAAGCCTGGAGGTCAGGGGTATCGGCATTGTGTGACCCTTGGTTTGCATGGCTGCAGGTTTCTAAGGACTGGTTTGACTCTGTGACAATGTGCCTGGAGCAGGCTCCCATCAAGTCTGATGTCGTGACCCTGAGATTTGTAATTTTCTCTGGTGGACCCAGCACCAGCACAAAGGGCACAGAGTAAAGGGCAAAAGCAATCCAGGTGACAATCAGAACATTTCTCTAACTTAGTGGCATTCTGCTTGGTAAATGTTTGCACTCATTCAAGCTCAGGCATACTTTCACCTCACCAGAATCAACAGGAAATGACAAATAAATCTGTTCACTGGCTTGTTTGCCGTGGTAAAGCCCATCTCTATAAATGGCCCCACCAAGAGGAACCAGGCAATTTTAAAATCAATTAGAGATGAGCACTGGCTGGTGAAGGTCTGACCCAAATCCATATATCATGCAAAAATCCAACAGAATTTGGTTCGATAAAAGATACTACCTCCCCCATCTTGTCCCTCAAAAATACAGGGGGGGTTCAGCTCTGGGGTTCTGATTCAAACCCATCTCTAAGAAGTAAAGGACAAATCAGAGAGAAACTCAGTTTACGGTGGGTGTTTCCGAAGAGCAGATGCAGTGCTGGCACAAATGCATTCAAAGTCCATGTGGTGCTGACCCAGAAATTCCAGTCCTCCCATCAGATGCATTGAATATTCAAATAGTCTAAATGATTTTATTAACATATATATAAAGCAGTGTAAAAATCCGTGAGAGAGACTCTTGGCTAGGATTTGCCTTGGAACCAAAGGGGATTAGATGCCCAGTGAGATCTGGCCATCTAAATCTCTTAGGCACCTTTGAAAAAGCCGAGGCTTGGGGCCCAGTTCTGCTCTCATAATGGTGCATGGCCAGAATAACACACCTGATCAGAGGAATTACTTCTGATGTACACTGGGGTAACAAAAGGCAGAATTTCCCTCTTCTGTTTCAAGGGTATTCTGGCAAAATGGCAACAGCGAGAAAATAAAAACACCAGTAGGACCATTTAAGGTTCCCACAGTCCAACCCGTGACATGAAAGAATGGCTCACAGAGGCATGCGCCATCATCAGCCTCGGCCATTTCACGTGTGCTCCTTAAAATATTATTATTTTAATATGCACTCATCACACAAAGCGGGAGTTTGTATATTTCTGTGACAGTGGCACATCCTCTAAACTGGACATGCTCTATATGAGCTTTGGAAAGTGGTGGTCACTTGCAGTGTATTCTCCCATTGCAGAACCTAGCTTGGTAATAATTGCTGACTCAGTGTCTCATCCATCACTTTCTTTTCTTTTTTATAAAGCTAAAGTAGTGCTAGCAGAAGGCATTGGCTCGACAGTGCTAGGCATACAGATTTCTATTCTTATCCCAAACAGGCACAGCACTGGCAGTGATGGCTTCCCTCACTCTGCCCCTTACTGTGTTTCTTCCATAACCTCTGCCTGGAGAGGGTAAATCAGCTGCCGTACCTATTCAGTTCTTGGTCCCTCTGCTGAGACTGCCAAGCAGGGTTTCAGTACTGGTGTTTTGACATGGACAGCTGCCCTCTAGAAGCTAGACTGAGACCACCATCCTACAGGCCCTGATCAGCCTTCCCAGAATAATGACTTTTGGTCCGCGCCGATTTGATATCTATGTAAGAACTGGCACCCTCATTGAGAGACTCCATAGCTCATCATTATCAATCCCCTGAGCAACGCACCAGTACCATAACTTTAATGGTATGTGGATATTTACTAGAACTAAGAAATGCCATTGCTATAATGGAGGGGGAAAGGATTTCAGAAAAATATGCTGGCTTACAAAGGCTGGTTCTGTTAGCAGGTTCGGTCTCCTGGCCAGCAATGCTGTAGAAATAATATGAACCAATATAGGAATTCTAGAGCCTCTTAGAAATATTAAACACTAAATGAGACAGCATGCATAGGACCTTAACAACCTGAGAAGACACAGGAAAGTTGCAGAATGCAAAAGTGAATAGCTGTCTTGTATGCATAAATGCAAAGGACTCTGTGAAACACAGCTGGAACCAAAGAAGAAGCAAGACAAGTCCCAGGGCACAGTGGTGTAGAAGGAGGTCAGTTATGAGCAAGACAGTTGTTAAGAAGATGATCAGGGATTAGGATCTTTGGAAAATGTCAGAAATAGTCAAGCCCCTGAGGATATACTGAACTCTAATCATAGAATCCTAGAACTGGAAGGGACCTCAAGAGGTCATCTAGTCCAGTCCCCTGCACTCATAGCAGGACTAAGTATTATTTAGATCATTCCTGACAGGTGTTTGTCTAACCTGCTCTTAAAAATCTCCAATGACAGAGAGTCCACAACCTCCCTAGGCAATTTATTCCAGTGTTTAACCACTCTGAGAGTTAGGAAGTTTTTCCTAATGTCCAACCTAAACCTCCTTTGCTGCAATTTAAGCCCATTGCATCTTGTCCTATCCTCAGAGGTTAAGAAGAACAATTTTTCTCTCTTCTCCTTGTAACAACCTTTTACATACTTGAAAACTGTTATCATGTCCCCTCTCAGTCTTCTCTTTTCCAGACTAAACAAACCAAATTTTTTCAATCTTCTCTCATAAGTCATGTTTTCTAGACCTTCAATCATTTTTGTTGCTCTTCTCTGGAATTTCTCCAATTTATCCACATCTTTCCTGAAATGTGGCGCCCAGAACTGGACACAATACTCCAGTTGAGGCCTAATGAGCGTGGCATAGAGCAGAAGAATTACTTCTCATGTCTTGCTAATGTAGTGGGCGTGAGGAAGACGATCCACACGCAGCCAATTTATGTCTTTCAGATGTCCTGTCTATACACATCGCATCTGTTGACATAGGAAACCAATGCCAGACTGCCACTGAGTTCATAGTTACCGCCATCTTGACCGCATTCAGGAGAAAGAAATTATCTTGGCAGCTGCTTGGGAGAAAAGTGATTTGATGCCAGATGTAACAGCTGTTACCATCTTGCTATTATAACATATGAAAAGATACTGGAGAATAATTAAGTAACAGGAAACACTTTACTTAACTTGTTGCCAAGATCTATACAGCCAGGCCAGATCTTGCAGGCTTGCCTACCTGATTTCAACTGCAGACAATGCTCATAATGATTCCCCTCATACAACACTATGTGTAACTTTTGTTCCTACTCCAAAGTTCCCACTATCATTATGCCACTGGCATAAATTACTGACGTCCTTCAACCTAAATCCTGATACTGAGTTGGGGAAGAAGGAGCTGGCTACAGCAAAGTAAGATTTGAGGAGAAGTGGATCTCTTCTGTGACTCTGTACCCAGTTAAAGGCAAGGTTATTTGTAAGTAACAATATTAGTTCATGTCTCATTTAATCTTGCATAGCTCTATTAAGAAGTGAACTGCTCTATAGCTGCAAGTAATGAGATTGGTTTGCTCAAATGACTGGTCATAGGATCCATCTTTACTCTTAGCTGCAGCTTGAATCAGCTCCATGGTGCTACTGCATTAATGATGTGACCTTCTGCTGGATAGTTGGTGGGCCGCACGAAACGAGTTGGTAATCTCTAGGTCCACTGCTGTGTGCACATGAAAATTGGCACTAACAGCACCATTGTTAGCAGTCTCAACAGGGAGGCCAAGATTTGACCAGAAATAGAAACTGAACTGCCCTCTCAGCTCAGAAATGGGTTTCTTGATTTCAGAGCTTAAGCACATTAGTCATCACTTCCTCTGCATACACAGAGGTCTTCAGAGCTATCAGTGGGGAAGCACTAAAATGGGTTTAACTTAAACCTGTTTCTGAGGTGACATTTATTATCCAAGTCCCAAATACATTAGGTCTCAGCTGTACATTTTTAACTATATTTGTGTCTCTGGATTTTATACAAATATTGTTGCACTCCACCTCACACACTCAGTACTTTTATGTCATTTACGTCATTTTCCAATATCCAAACGACAACAGCTCATACACTCACCCATTCCATCTGCTCTAACGCATATGTGTACCTGGTAGCTGGCACGATAATCAAAACCATGGAAAAGCCTCCATAGCAGGCATAACAATAAAGAAATGCCAGCATAACAAAATGCCTCTTTGCAAAGTCCCGGGTAGAGGAAGAAATTGCAACCTCAATTATAGCAAGAGGTAAGCTGTAAGCAACCAGCTCAGCTCTCAAAGCTGGGCAGGTCTGGTCACAAGAGTTCGGGAGGACACTGAATTAGCTCCTCCCTAAATGGCTGATGCCACTAGAGTTCTGGCTACTTTAAAGCTCCAATCTGTAATCCCTAGGGAGAGTTCTGGTGACACTGCTGTCCTTATATTGGCTCCCCACTCTGAACTCTAGGGTACAGATGTGGGGACCCACATGAAAAAACCCCTAACCAGCTTAGGTTGAAAACTTTCCCAAGGCACAAATTTCGCCTTGTCTTTGAACAGTATGCTGCTACCACCAAGTGACTTAGACAAAGAACAGGGAAAGGACTACTTGGAGTTCCTATTTCCCCAAAATATCCCCCCAAGCCTTACACCCCCTTTCCTGGGGAGGCTTGAGAATAAACAAGATGAGCACAAACCAGCCTTGGATTTTTAAGACCCAAAAAACCCAATCAGATTCTTAAAAACAGAACTTTATTAGAAGAACAAAAAAGATAAGAGAACAACTCTCTAAGATCAGAATGGAAGATAATCTTACAGGCAGTCAGATTCAAAACATAGAGAATCCCTCTAGGCAAAACCTTAAGTTACAAAAAGACACAAAAACAGGAATACATATTTCCTCCAGCACAGCGAATTTCACAAGCCAAAACAAAGAAAACCTAATGCATTCTCTAGCTAGATTACTTACTAACTTTACAGGAGTTGGTGGGCTTGCATCCTTGATCTGTTCCCGGCAAAGGTATCACACAGACGGACAAAAGCCTTTTCCCCTCCTCCAGATTTGAAAGTATCTTGTCCCCTCGTTGGTCATTTTGGGTCAGGTGCCAGCCAGGTTACCTGAGCTTCTTAACCCTTTACAGGTAAAAGGACTTTGCCTCTGGCCAGGAGTGATTTTATAGCACTGTATACAGAAAGGTGGTTACCCTTCCCTTTATATTTATGACAGGGCTGAATCCCTGAGTGGTTTATCAGGCGCAGAGAGATTTCAGCTTGTAACAGCTTTTCTGAAGCTGGCCAGGAATCAATAGCTCCAATCTTGCACACGCTTACACATGTGCTCAACATTCAGCCAGTGAGCAGTCCTACTGACTTCAGTGAGATTACTCACATGCTGAAAGATGAGTGAGTGCATGTTTGCATAATCAGGGCCTTTAAAAAGAAGTCATTTAATACATTCGTTTTAAAACAAGGGCATTTTTCCAACTCTTCATAGGAGAGAGTATATTTTTCTTGCAGAAAAATACAAAGCCACAATGTAAATAGATGGATATTTAGGAAATTATATTTCTATCTGTCTAAGGTACTTACAGGGCCCCAATCCCTGTCGTATCTGAACTCCTCAATGTTTCATGTATTTAGCCTCCCAACACCACTGCGAGGTAGGGAAATGTTATCAGCCCCAAGGGGAATTCAGACACTAAACAGCTTTCCTAACATCACACAAGGGGTCTGCAGCAGAGCAGGGTATTGAAGCCAGGACTCCAGATGCCTTAACTAGCAGGCTAACTAGTGGACCATCCCTTTCCATGCTTTATTGACATTCATATTCTGAAACATCAGTAATCTGCAATATCCATGCATCGATGAAGTGCTCCTACACCGTGAAATCCTGTTTGTAAATGCAGTGATCTTTTCCCAGTAAATAAAAGCTAGGTTGCCCCCCACCACCACCACCCATGGTGTTTTCTAGCTGCTTCCTTAACCACTCAAAAGTGCTGGATAGTCTGTGCATGATCAGTACTCACACCAGCTACTTCAAGACACAGCTGCTTAATGGATGATATGAGCCAGTTTCATACAGCAAGCACTGTTTTTTTGGAGATCAATAACAAATTAAAGAGGCTTACAGTAAAACTAAGTAAACTTTGCAACCATTTGCAAAATGTTTCCACAGGGTACTTAAACTCTCTCTGAAATCTGGGGCCTTGTCTACATGGGGAGCGAATACACAGCAAGTTCCCATGTAAAGCTACAGCGCACTAGCTGCCATGAACTAACTGGTCATGTGAACCTACTAACACACACTAAAAGTGCCACAGTCCACAATGACTTATTGCTGTTTCAAACAGGACCAAACCATTAGGTAGGCATCATTAAAATCTTTTAGGTTGCCTGTTTTCTTTCAGAAAGGCTTATTTATTTCTTTTAGTAACAACAGTGCTCCTCTTTCTAGGAGTGTTTATATAACATGGAGTGTACAAAGAGGAAGAAAGGTCTTGGGGGTAAGGCCCTGTACTGGAGAGATGGGTTCCAGTCTCAGCTGTACCATAAACTCCTTGCATATCCTTGGGGAATGCTCTTAACTTCCATGCCTCAATTTACACATCTGTACAATGGGGATAATAATATTTCCCTATGTCATAGGGGAGTTCTGAGGGTAAATGTCTCAGTCTGTGAAGTGCTCAGATTTGACAGTGATGCGTGGCACTTGTGGGGAAGATTATCTAGTTGTCAGGGTCTTAAGTCCTTCAACATGGGGGGGGCGGGATTGGCAGGGGAGCCCAGGCCCTCCCACTCCACTAGGCTCTGGGCCAGGGCTCTGAGGTTTGACACCCAGGAGTGCCATAAGGCTGCCTTCCCTGGGACATGTCCTACTACCCCATTATTGTCCACAGTTTGTAGTCTGTGGCAAGGAGACATGAAGGGGGTCAGCTCACCCCTGGGCACCTCCTCATGGCCGTGCTTGGCTCTCTTGGGGTGGTGGCTATCTCCTCCTGTGACTCGGCCCTCCAGCCAGGTCAGTTCCAGGTCTCTCCCCTATCTGGATAGTCCACAAACAATACATAGGGAATTAGCACAAACAAACGAGTTCACATGAGAGTAAGAGGAGATTGCCTTCCTCTCAGGGTGTATCTGTAGCAGGTCCTCCCTTCCCTCAGAGAAGGACCTATGATCAGTTGTTGGTGGGAGGTACCCTGCCTTTCCTCAGAAGCTGCAAGTTGCAGGTCTGCTCTGGTCCCTGGCCTGCCCAGGAGTCAGCTGTTCTGCTCCTTTTTAACTCCTCCTCCAGCCTGTGCATCTCTTGCAGGGGCAGTGGGGTGGGGCTTACTGGACCCAGAGCAGTTCCTTAACCCCTTGTTGCCCAGTGATGGAGTTTGTACACCCCATCACAGAGTGCAATAGCAAAGTAAATAAACAAACATGCATCAGTGTGTAGACATTATATAGTATGAAGCTTGAATTCCATTCAGCCAGTGGGAAGAAACCCTCTTGTTGTCATAAGGAAATCTGGGATACCAAGGTGATTGAATGCCTGTAATACATAACAATGGAAAGCGCTCAGCTGTCAGAAGACTCAAGCTGAGCAAAGTTTTTGGCTTGATAGGTGGAATGATATTAACACCCCAAATATTTAGTGACGTGGTCTCATTTCTGATAAATCTGCCCAGGCTGCCTACATCCTCATGCATCTATCTCATACTTTTATTTAGTCCTGGTGATTTGGCTTACTCGGGAGGCTTTGCTGTTTATTCTGTTTCTTGGCTGTTTGCTATGCCGACCGCTGGCGTCACTGGGATGTTTGAAATCTTTGCTCTTTAATTGGCATCCTTATTAAGATGCAGAAAGGAGACAATGTAAGACCTGGGGCTAGTTCCTGCACTGCTGATAGCTGACCCCTTACTCCATTCCAAAGTTTGCATACATGTTTGGGAGATTCTCCTGTTCAAGCAGCGATAACACAAAGTTAATGTGTTTGCTTAAGAACAGAAAAGAGCTCTGACGTTGGAAACTCTATTACCAGAATGGCACAAAGCAAACCACCAAAAATAGAAAGAGACATGTCGCCAAATGTCAAAACGCAGGTTAGTAAAGTGGAATTTGATTGGGAATTTGTTCTCTAGGTAATGAGGGGAAGCAGAGGTTTAAAAGTGCATAGCTGGGATGGTTCGTTCAACCAGACAGAAAACGTGGACGAAGGAGTCTTGACAAGCTTTGCAGAAAAGTGCTCACAGTAGAGACGTAGGACTCAAAAAGGTCCTATTTGGCTACAATGGAAACTGGTGTGTTAATTCACATTCTTATAGCTGCTGTTGTTTCTACAGCTTTTCAGGCATCTGCTTCTCCAGGGGTGCCTGAAAAACTGCGACTTCAAGAAGGTAAGCAATGCTGCAGTACCATCTCACACTGTGCCACAGTGCAATCCAGTGTCTCACTGCAATCCTGGCACTATACGAAGCTTTTAGGTAGCAAGTGAGTTTGGATGAAAGAAGAGTTCATAAGAGTTAATTAAACCAATGACGGGACCATTGGTTTCACTATAACAAGAGCAATGCTAATTATGTTTGGGATAGATTCTCAGCTTCTACACATTAGGAGAGTTCCACTGAAGATAATTGAGCAATGCCAATTATACAAGCTGAAGATCTGGCCCATCGAATGTATTGTGTCCTTTTAATGCATGGCTAATATGAACAGAAAGCTTATCATGACTGAACTTTTTATATCCAGTCGTTCAGTTTAGTTAAACTATCAAGAGTAAATTGTTCTAAAACTCTGTTTGAGAATTGCACTTTCAGGAAGTTCAATGCTTTCCTTGGGTTATAAGTGTAAGAACATGAGGAAAGGTTAATTTATATACACAGAGACAGCGCTATATGAGTTCTTAATTTGAGGATACTCTATATTTTGGCAGTTTTATATATATATGAAAATATTTTAGATAAATCGTTTAAAGAAGTGGTAATGTTCTTCTTTTTCCTAAAAGAAGACAAAAGGCGTACAGCTTTGGAAAACCCTGCAGTTGATCAGCAAGGGAAGATCCTGAAAATGTTATCGGCATTTGACGAGGCACAAAAATGTGCCAATCCCAGATTAAGCCCCAAAACCACTGGACGAAAAGGTAATTGCAAAAATATCTCTTGGTTCAGAAGGTGTCTCTTAGTTAAGGTAATTGCAAAAATATCTCTTGGTTCAGAAAGTGTCTCTTAGTTAAGATGCCACTTGTTTTTTTGCTCAGCATGATTGTTATGTGCATCGAAAACAAACAGAGATTAGGTACAAAAGTTGTCTGAAATGCTTCCTTGCAATTTAAAAGGTAGACACAGAAAGGTAACCCTTTGAAATGCTGAGATTTTTTTTTTCCTGAGAATTCACCTTCTGCTCAGATCTCAATATATAGGTACCGAATTTGTTTCCAGGTAGGTATTTGAAATAAAATATATATGTGAATTACTGAATCATTTTGAATATACTTGTAATGTAGCTATATTGAAATATGTTTAATAGACTGCTGTCTTGCATTTATGCATAGAGCTATGAAAATAATGAAAAATTTAATTTTTGGTTAGACTCTAAACAAATTTTTTGGAATTGTCTGCAAGCTAAAAATATCTATTATTCACCCAGTTCTATGCATAAATAATGGATTGCAGTCTAGTAAACATGTTTCAATATAACTAAAGTACAGTCTATTTCAAAACTAATTTCTGTATAGAAATGAGCAAAACTGGAGATAGTTTGGATTTTTCAAAACCTTGTAAATCAAGTTTTTTTGAGACGCACGGTGGTTCAGATCTGGGGCTTATTTACGAGTCCCCTAGATTCTAGCTGGAGTGTCAGATCATTAATTCATTTTTTACCCACCTCTAAAATGTAAACAACAGCTCTACAAGATGAGTTAGTGGATACTAATGATTAAAGCTCAAGATTGGAGGTCAGGAGATCTATCTATGTATTTTAAGTTTTTATGCTGCTGCTCATTACCTCAATATCTGAGCACCTGCTATATAAAATTGATAACAATAGTGACTTCATGGAATCTCTGATTCGCTTTTTTTTTTGGGGGGGGAGTATAAAAAGTCTGCATGGGGTACAGTTGTTTTCTGTTGGTTTGGTAGAGGAGATGAGGGAAGGTTGAAGGAAGCATCAGTGTTTGAGTATAATCTGGCAAGTCGCTTACCAGTAACTGCTTGGTGACTCAGTTTCCCCGTCTATAAAATGGGGAACAATAATACTGCCCTAGTTCAAAGAGTACTATGTACAAAAACCCTTCAGTCTTCTCTGATGGGAGATGCTATAGAAGTGCAAAGTATTTAAAATGTTAGTGAGGTTTGTTTTCTATGAGATGCTAAAATTGAGGGAAGTGTGTAACAAAATACAGTATATGTTATTGCCAGCACTTAATGGGGGAAAGTACTGTAGTTTTTCATGGGTGGTATGAGTCCTAGTATTAATTTCATACATTTTACTCCCAATATTATTTAAGGTATAATTCAGATATTAAATATTATTCAAATATTCAGTGCAGCTCAAATTTTGCATAATTTAGGGGCCATATCTGCTGTGCATAGATCAAGTTTAGCCATGTTTGGAAGCAATAATACATTTACGGAGAAGTTTTTAAGAACCCACCTAAAGGAGCTAGCAGCACAAGTCCTGTTGACTTTCATTTGGCAATTGATGTGGTCCTCTAAATCCCTTAGGTGCTTTTTAAAATCACACCCACATGTATACCCTTATAGATTGTTTTCCAACTTCAAGAACTTAAAGTTATATAGTTTGATTTTCATGTACACTGAGTCCATTTTATACCACCTTAGCCAAGTAAACGGACCAAAAATAGTGCAAATGACATTTATGCTCACTTGAAGGCCCCTTTCCGTCACCAGAGAGCTATAAAATTATTTTAGTGTTAATGAGAATCAGGGTATTTTTCTTTCTAAAACCAGGTTTAAATAAAGAACTTTTCATTACTGCATCTTAATGTTTCATATACAGCAAATTGTTGGGTTCAGACGTGAAACATAGAGAGTGCCATTTAAATCACAAACTTCTAGGGCTTGGGTTAAATATTTGTTCATGGTCCTGCTATAAAACTTCTCCACGAAACACGAGACACAAAATAACAGGGACTCATTATAACTTAATTAATCAAGTACTGAAAGTGTGCAAATGAAACCTAAGAGCAGGATTTATCTGAAGTGTCGAAGTTAACCCTATTGCTGAGATACTGGATGCATTTAAAGGAAGAATGTGAACCTGTGTGCACTGAACACTGTTCTAAATCACTCCACGGAGGGGCTGGCATGGGAAGCAGCAATAAATGTTACTTATCCATAAGTGGTATAAAGTCAAGGCAACCAAACCATACAGCTAAACACCAAGCCAAATAAAAAGAGACATTTTCAGCCGTGTTAGTTTGAACCTCTAAGGGATCAGAGCACCAGAGAATAATTAGTCTATGATTAAAGCCTCTGCCAAATATGAATTTTAAAATATATATTCAGATATTTAGAAGGACTATATATATTATAGTCAACTGAAGTGTCATATACTGTATGTACAATGGTGATCCATGTTATTTTCATAGCTGTCATCATGTTATCCAGAAGGATTTATTGCTTGATTTATTTATCAGGAGCAGTAGTTTCTATGTGAATCAAGGATATATGGTCATGGGAACTTAAGAACATAAGAACGGCCATACTGGGTCAGACCAATATATCCATCTAGCCCAGTATCCTGTCTTCTGACAGCAGCCAATGCCAGGTACCCCAGAGGGAATGAACAGAACAGACAATCATCAAGTGATCCATCTCCTGTCGCCCAATCCCAGCTTCTGGCAAACAGAGGCTAGGGACACCATCCCTGCCCATCCTGGCTAATAGCCATTGATGGACCTATCCTCTGTGAACTTACCTAGTTCTTTTTTGAATCCTGTTATAGTCTTGAACTGCACAACATCCTCTGGCAAGGAGTGAGAAATTATCTCCCAATAACAAGACTATTAATATCATCGTGACTATTAGTGTCACGATGTGTATTTATTGTCCCAGATTCTCTATGCAACAAAGATTGGGGGCTCCCAGGGAGCCAGTCATGGCTCCCTAATTCTCAGGATGGGGCTTCCCAGGGTTAGACCAGCCTTAGTCTCCCTTGCTGCAAACTACATTGATTACTTCTTGTCCTAATCTCATTGGACATGGAGAATAATTTATCACCATCCTCTTTAAAACAACCTTTTACAGGTTTGTAGACTGTTCTGATGTGCCCCTGAAGCCTTCTCTTCTCTAGACTAAACACACCCCGTCCTTTCAACCTTTCCTCATGGGACATGTTTTCTAAACCTCATATCAATTTTGTTGTGTTTCAAGTTTCCAAGTTCACCCCTCTTGGAGTTGTCTGCACTGGGGGTAGGGCCATTTTTTAAATAGGAAAACTGTATTTATTTAATCATTTCAGAACACAGAAAAAGCTGGGGGGATTTTGCTGAAATTTTCCAGTAAAATTTTCTTTGGGGCAGAAACCCAAGCATGGATCAAGCTGCTTCATTTTGCTTTGCACTTGTTTTCTTCCTGTTATACGTTGCTCATCTGTCTCATGTCATTACCCTATGGGAATGGTCATT
This sequence comes from Eretmochelys imbricata, assembly GCF_965152235.1. NCBI lineage: Eukaryota > Metazoa > Chordata > Testudines > Cheloniidae > Eretmochelys > Eretmochelys imbricata. The sequence goes on from NC_135572.1 coordinate 164,694,208, forward strand.
GTGTTTCATGTCTGCTGTGAATTCACTTCTTAAATGTATTCACTCCCTTGCTTCACCAATTTATCTGGCATTGTAATCACTGCTTTATTATACTTTGGGCCATAGGATTTCTGGTTATTCTCCTAGTATTTTGCTTGATTTGGTCTTGTCCCATAATTCTGTTACACATTTCACTGGTTCCAACTGCAGGTGGCCAATATACAGTTTGCACCTTGCACAATCTGAGTTGGATCCTGCCCTTGCCTATTAATTTGTGGCCATACCGGGGAGTAGGAGAGAGTAAGGACTCCCTACCCCATGCACATAAGGGCTCCCCAGATTCCCAGTCCAAGGACAGAGACTGTGCCCCAGATATTTCCCCTGGGAGCAGCTGAGTAGAGAGTAGGTGGGGAATGAGTGGAGCCAGTATTGTACTCCCTGCATGCTGGCTGACAGTGTGATGGGTGGATGGAGAAAGAGCTGCACCCCAGAAAGGGGGGTTGCAAATTGTTTTGTCCCCATGCCAGCATTACAGCATGTCTCCGAAGCTCAGTTCTTCTGGTCCACTCCTGGGGCAGTGTAGCTTTCATAAGACATAAAAATGACCATAATGGGCCAGACCAATGGTCCATCTAGCCCACTATCCTGTCTTCTGGCAATGGCCAGTGCCAGATGCATCAGAGGGAATGAGCAGAACAGGACAGTTGTCGGTTGATCCATCCCCTCTTGTCCAGTCCCAGCTTCTGGCAGTCAGAGGTTTGGGGACACCCAGAATGTGGGGTTGCGTGCCTGACCTCTTGGCTAATAGCCATTGCTCGACTTATCCTCCATGAACTAACCTAATTCTTTTTTGAACCCCATTATAATTTGGCCTTCACAACATCCCTTGGCAACAAGTTCCACAGTACTTCCTTATGTTTGTTTTAAACCTGCTGCCTATTAATTTAATTGGGTGACCCTGGTTCTTGTGTTATGTGAAGGAATGAATAACACGTCCTTATTCACTTTCTCCACGCCAGTCATGATTTTATAGCCCTCCATCATATCCCCCCTTAGTCTCCTCTTTTCTAAACTGAACAGTCTCAGTCTTTTTAATCTCTCCTTGTCTAGGAGCTGTTCCATACCCCTAACCATTTTGTTGCCCTTCTCTGTACTTTTTCCAATTCTAATATATATTTTTTGAGATGAAGCAATCAGAACTGCATGTGGTATTCAAGGTGTGGGTGTATCATGGATTTATATAGTAACATTATGATATTTTCTGTTGTATTATCTATCCCTTTCTAATAGTTCCTAACATTCTGTTAGCTTTTTTGACTGCCGCTGCACACTGAGCAGATGTTTTCAAAGAACTATCCACCATGACACCAAGATCTCTTTCTTAAATGGTAATAGCTAATTTAGACCCCATCACTACGTATGTATAGTTAGGATTATGGTTTCCAACATGCATTACTTTGCATTTATCAACACTGAATTTCATCTGCCATTTTGTTGCCCAGACACCCAGTTTTGTGAGATCCCTTTGTAACTCTTCATAGTCAGCTTTGGACTTAACTACCTCAAGTAATGTTGTATTGTCTGCAAACCTCCCTGTTTATCCCTTTTTTGAGCTCATTTATGAATATGTTGACCAGCACTGGTTCCAGTACAGATCCTTGAGGGGCCCCGCTGTTTACCTGTCTCCACTGTGAAAACTGACCATTTATTCTTGCCCTTTGTTTTCTATCTTTTAACCAGTTACTGATAAGAGGACCTTCCTTCTTATCCGAGGACAGCTTACTTTACTTAAGAGTGTTTGGTGAGGGCCCTTGTCAAAGGCTTTCTGAAAATCCACATGCACTAAGTCCACTGGATCACCCTTTTCAACATGTTTGTTGACCCCCTCAAAGAATTCTAATAGATTGGTGAGACATGATTTCCCTTTACAAAAGCCAAGTTGACTCTTCCCCAACATATTGTGTTCATCTATATGTCTTATAATTCCGTTCTTTACCATAGTTTCACCCAATTTGCTTGGTACTGAAGCTGGGCTTACTGACCTTTAATTGCCAGGATCACCTCTGGAGCCTTTTATAAGAAGCAGCATTGCATAAACTGTCCGGCAGTCATCTGGTACAGAGGCTGATTTAAGTGATAGGTTACATACCACAGTTAGTAGTTCTGCAGTTTCATATTTGGATTCCTTCAGAACTCTTGGGTGAATATCATCTGGTCCTGGTGACTTATTACTGTTTAATTTATCAATTTGTTCCCAAACCTCCTCTACTGACACCTCAATCTGGGACAGTTCCTCAGATGTGAGCTGAAAAAGCCCATTCAAGCTGTTAATATTATGTCAGTTATCTTTCACCTGTATACCAATGTAGAGATAGACAGATTTTATATATATGATCTGATTTCACTCACACCAATGTAAATTGGAAGTCATACCATTGATGTTAATGGATTTAAACTGTTATAACCCTGGTGTAAGTGAGAACAGAATCAAACCCATGGCAACTTAAGGCCTGATCCAAAGCCTGCTAAAGCTAATGGAAAGACTGGATGTCTTTAGTTTGGTTTTGGACCATGCTTGTATCACCTTGACCATATAAAATGTACTGCAGGTGGGGCTGTTTACTGTTGTTTTCTTCTGGTTTCGATTGCGGGTCAGTTTCTGCCAGAAGTGTCTGGCATGATATTGCTTGTGTACATTTGAGTAAGATTGGCTAGCCGTTGTGCCCATGGCCCTCTCCTGATAATAAGGGCTAGCTCAGTGAGCAAAATGATAACACATAAATTTCCAAACTGCCAGCTTGTTGTGGAATTTGCTACCTTATTCTGTGGGTGCACTGAGATGGGGGATCTGAGGCAGCATGTTCTGCCTCCTACATCTTTCGACACATACTACCCAAGATTTGAGTCTTATTTAGCCAGAATGCTTTTTTTTTTTAAGACCATTGTACACAAATACTGAGGGCTTGATTCTCCACTGCTTTGTAACTCATGTAATCATTTACACCTGTGCAAATTAGAATGGTAGCATTTTATGGTCACTTTGCACATGTAAAAATGACACATAAGGCTCCAAGCACTGGAGAATCAGGCCCTGTATATTGCATTTCTTGACTCTCTAACTTTAACTGTGCAAACTCAGCATTGCTTTATTACAGGCCCTATTACTATCCTCACTTACCTGTGAGTTGTGTCTGTTGTAAGAGAGGGACAAAACTAGGGGCCTGATCTTAAGCCCATTGAAGCCAGTGGAAAGAATCCCACTGATTTCAAGGGGCTTTGGATCAAGCCCTAGGTGAATAGTCATTTTCATTCAGGATAAAATTCATTCAAATGCAGAGGGCCTGTCCAAGTAAATGAAACATCACAGGGACATAGGGATCCATGCTAGCAGATCCCAATACAGGATCAGAGCCTAAACTGCCTTCCTCTGCCACCATCCCCCATACAGTCTCCTTGTCTCCAATCCCAGTAATCCACAGCTTCAATTCCTTACATCTCACCCTCAAAACTGTCAACATTGTCCTTCTGCATAAATGAGCAGTTCACTCAGACAATAACTGAGATAAATATAAGCGAGTTGGTTATTTAATTTCTTGTCTGCAGTAAATTCTCTTATTAAATCTCTGCTGGAGTCTAGCCTGTGTTCTTTTGTTTTGCGCAAAGAAGTGACACGTTCTTCCTTTCAGAAGGAAAATGTACGTGCTGGGCGACATCACAGCTCCTGTGTCTGCTAAAAGGATAATGATTACCCATCCAGCTCTCACTTTCTAGTTTTACACTGGTGTAACTTCATTGGTTATTCCTGAGTTACACTGGCATGAGAAGAGTCCAGCCCAATGAATGGAAATTTAATTCATTAGGTACTTTGCTTATTGCACTGAGACCCAGAAGGACACTTCCTGTATCGTTTGCTATGGCTCAGGACACATGGGCAAATGGAAGATAGACACACAGGTGGATTTAATCAGAAAGCCACAACTTTATTAACTTAACCAAGAGGCGGGGGGAGGGGGATCTATACAACCACCCATCTCATGCACCAGCAAATCATGCCATCCTGCAACAAAACAGCAGCACGTGAATGCACACTACAGACCTTTCGGCGTGTGGTAACACAGTCCACATGGAGAGTTAGTAAGAGCCAAGCTGCAGTGCTGTAGATTCACACCCTGGCTCACTGTGCACTAACTCTCTGTATAGAAAAGCCCTTACTCTGAGCACTTAGTAGCTTCTGACGCTAGGTTGCTCTCTTATGATTCAAAGCAGATTTTTTTAAAAAAGATAACTATAGATAATGCAAATTTTTTCTGAAATTCCCAGCAAGGCTACTCCACCTCAGTTCCCTCTTCTGGGCATTGATGATGATGATTTGTATTTATATTTGCATTTGTATTGCAGGGCCCCGTTGTGCCAGGTGCTGTCCAAACATATAACAAAGAGACAGCCCCTGCCTCAAAGAGCTTACAATTTAAATAGAAGCTGAGAGACAACAGCTGGATACAACAAACAGGCAGGGGGAGCACAAGGAAACAATAAGGCAGTGCTGGCTAGCATGATAAGCAGTGGCCACTGCACAACGGCTGCATAACCATTGTGCTTTGTGCTCTATTCTAAAATTCTTCTTTCAAAAAGTTCTTAAAATCAGGGGTATGGCACTGAGAAGGGCCCCAGGCAAAAATTCCAAGGGCCAGGGACGTTCTCGGCACACTCTGAAGCACCCGTTCCACCCCCGTTCCTTCTGTCACACATTCAAAATGTCCGTCCCAACTGACAGTATGCTCTCCTTATTCCCCACCCTGATTCCCAGTGCCTCTGCCCTTCTCCTCATGTGGGAAAGGCCTTCACCCCAACGAGCCTCACGCAGTTCTGCGACTGCTGCACTGGGATTTACATCCAGGACTAAACTATACTTACACAATGGATGAGAGTTCAACGGTCTGAACACAGGCGTGAGAGCCACGTACTCATGTATTCTAGTTTTGACACTAATGCCCTTTGTCACCTCAGTTAAGTCATTTAACATATCTCCTTCATTTTCCACATCTGTAAATGGATGACCAGACAACTCAGTGAATGATACTTATTGAGGGTGGGCAGTAATATACACCTTAAATTAAAACAGAAAAGGAAGCGAGGGAAATGGAAACACTGCCTTGATGGAAGGCCTCTGTCATGTTGGGGGGGGGGTCCTGTTTTGCAGATCTTTACTCATACAAGTAGGCCCACTGATTTCAGTGGGTGAGTAAGGACAGTTCCCACCTGTAGGAGCTTGCAGGATTGAGTTCTTGGTGTACTTACATGGTGTGCCCCTTCCATCTATATATCCTCCTTACTGTCCCCCACCAAAACGGGACTCTTCCAGCAGTTTTGTCAAATGGTGCATCACAATTAAGTTTGCAAGAAAGCAGATACCATCTCTCAAAAGAAAAGCTGCTAAATGCCCCCCCCCCCACTCCTTTTTTTTATTTCAGCTTATGCCAAGATGTTTGGGAAGAAAGTCAAAATGGTAAGACCAATTCTATATTTTCTTAATTTCCAGCTCTAGTCATCATCTAATATTTGTAAAATTCACCTCCTCACCACACAGCTGGTTCACTGATGGCTGGCTATTTATTTCACTGCTTCTCTGGATTGTTTGTGTTCCTAGCTTTTAGAAATTGTATTATTCAAATTGTCCTTCGTGTGTTTCGTTTGGGGCAGGAAGGTTTAAACGAAGGGCAGTCCAATCCCCTTGCCCATCAAGAAGGTGCTGCTGAGTTGAGCAAGGGTCTCCTGGAAATAAATCTTCTAAGTGGGAAGAACTTCAGGAAGTCAGCGCCACAATCCCCCAAGAAATCCAAGAAGAGAGGTAGGACTTCCAGCAGTGTGATGATGTACCCTGCTCACCTTGGTGCTGGGTCACTTTGATACCTGATAAAGCTTATTGTAATTTGGTGCTTGTGGAAGGTGCTAGATTAACCACACTGGAGACTGGACTCTTCTAGCCACAGAACAGTAGAGCAAAGGCAGAAGCATCCCCACACTGCTTCTCACTAATGGATTTCCACCCTGGCTTCAATAGGGGAACAGATAGTTCCCTCTCTCTGGCCACCCATTCTTTGGTCTGTGCAGAAAGTGCCAAGTGGCATTTATGATGGTCTCTTCTGCGATGTGGATATCTGTTGCATAGAAACTGGACTGAAACCATCACATCCATTTAATATAAAAGCCACGGAACAGTCATCAGACAGTAGACTTCTGTTTCCTTGAGTCATATTTGGACTTGTGTCCCAGAGGTGAAAGGATATGTAGCTTCCCCAGATCCAGCCACAAATTAATTATAAATTTTATACCAAGAAGGTTAGGTTCCAGTGGCTAGGGCACTAGCTTGGGACTCATAGACTTTAAGGCCAGAAGGGACCATCATGATCATCTAGTCTGACCTCCTGCACATTGCAGGCCACAGAACCTCACCCACCCACTCCTGTAATAGACCGCTAACCTCTGGCTGTGTTACTGAAGTCCTCAAATTATGGTTTAAAGACTTCAAGTTACAGAGAATCCACCATTTACACTAGTTTAAACCTGCAAGAGACTCATGCCCCACGCTGAAGAGGAAGGCAATAAAAACCCAGTGTCTCAGTCAATTTGACAAGGGGAAAATTCCTTCCTAACCCCAAATATGGTGATCAGTTGGACCCTGAGCATGTGGTCAAGACCCACCAGCCAGACACCTGGGAAAGAATTTGCTGTAGTAACCTAGAGCTCTCCCCATCTAGTGTCCCATCTGTGGCCGTTAGAGATATTTGCTACTAGCAGTCACAGATGGGCACCATGTCACTGTAGGCAGTCACATCAGACCATCTCCTTCATAAACTTGTCAAGCTCAGTCTTGAAACCAGTTAAGTTTTTTGCCTCCACTGCTTCCCTTGAAAGGCTGTTCCAGAACTTCACTCCTCCGATAGTTCGAAGCCTTCTTCTATTTTCAAGCCTAACTTGTTGAGGGACAGCTTATATCCCTTTGTTCTTGTAGCTACGTTGATGCTTAACCTAAATAACTCCTCTCTCTCCCTTGTATTTATCCTTCTGATGTATTTAGCAATTAGTTAAGCTAAACAAGCCAAAAAGTTTTCCATTCCTCTGATCAACTAGTAGCGCTTTTCTGTGCCTGTTCCAGTCTAAATGCGTCTTTCTTAAAGATGGGGGACCAGAATTGTACACAGTATCCCAGATGAGGTCTCACCAGTGCCTTGAAGACTGGTAATAACTCTTCCCTATCTCTACTGGAAATACCTCACCTGATGCACCCTAGGATTATATTAGCCTTTTTCACAGACGCATCACATTGGTGGCTCATAGTCATCCTGTGATCAACCAATTCACCCAGATCTTTCTCATCCTCTGTCACTCCCAACTGATAGGTCCCCAGTTTATAGCAAAAAAATTTGTTGTTAGTCCTTAAGTGCATGACCTTGCACTTTGCACTCTTAAATTTCATCCCAGTTCTATTACTTCAGTTTTCAAGGTCATCCAGATCTTCTTGTATGATATTCCGGTCCTCTTCTGTATTGGCAATACCTCCCAACTTTGTGTCATCCACAGTCTTTATTAACACACTCCTACTTTTTGTGCCAAAGTCAGGAGACCTGAGTTCAATTCCTTGCTCACACCACAGACCTTCTATGTGATCATGGGCCAGTGACACAGTCTCTCTATACCTCAGTTTCCCATGGGTAAAAAGGGCATAAGAGTGCTTTCCTACCTCATATGGCTGCTGTGGGGATAAATACATTGAAGATTGTGAGAGGCACAGACACTAAATTTAGTTTTTGGGGAAAATCAAAATGAAGTATTTCAAAAATATCAGTGTCCCATTTCAACATTTTTAACACAGAACATTTTGATTTTCATTTCAAAATGACTTTTTGTTTCAACATTTATTTTATATAAAAAACCATTTTCAAGTGTAAAAATCTGATCCAAATGTTTTGATTTTATTGAAACAAAATTATTTGACCCAAACAATATTTTTCAGAATTTTATTTCACAGGAAATTTGGAAATTTTTGTATTTCATTTTGGAAGGATATGTTTTTCAAAATACTGGATTTTCCAGTGAAACAAAAAATCAGGTTCCCATGCAACTCTAGTCATATAATTTAGCTAGATAGATATGATCAGTTTATGTTCATAGTTGGTGAGAGCAAGCAGCAGGCATTTGATAAGCATGAGTATATTTTCTATAAATGTGTGTGTATTATACATAAGTAAGTATAGGAGCCTATATAATAGATGACCTGGTGCTCCCAGATTGCTGGGACTATAGCATCAGAAATAGCTCCAAGCTCTCCCTCCTCCTTGCTCCCTGTTTTCCTCCTTTTCACTTCCTTGTTCCTCCATCTTCCCCTTTTTCACCCTCTTTCTCTTTTCCAGGTTTCTTCCAATTCCCTTCCTTAAGGTTTATATCCTCAGTAGATCTAAAAGGCAATAATTAATCACACACAATTGACCTCATGTAACAATGACATTCCATCCAGCAGAGGGCAGCGTTGTAAAGCTAGAGAGAGGCACGTAAACTTTGGCACAGTGTATTGTAGATTATACATCATAACTGTTTTTATTTGAAGCATTAGGATAATTCAATGTGATTGTTATCAAAGTCTCATATGTGGTGTGCTTCTTAATGTCCCAGGTCTTGGAATAAGACTTTCGGCACTTTCATTTTTCAAAAAAATAAGTGTCTAGGCCTTGAGGTGGCAGAGAAAAACTTGACCCAAGTGCATCCTGAAGACTACAGAAATCAAATCAATAATATCTGATCTTTTTAAGCCAATTTCAACATTTTGGAGGTCTGATTCATGATTTTTGAATGCATGGGGCTGGTGATACTGGAAGATGAAACCTGAAGCTGAGATGATTGATAGTAGTACCTACTACTGAGTGCAGCTATACAGCACTTCAACACAAAGGACTGTATTCCTAATATACGACTAGAGCAGGGATCTCAAACTCAAATCACCACGAGGGCCACATGAGGACTAGTACGTTGGCCCGAGGGCCGCATCACTGACACCTTTTCATACAAAGATGCAAAAGCCCCCCACTCTCCCCCTGGCCCCACCCCACTCCACCCCTTCCATGAGGCCCTGCCCCTGCCCCACCTATTCCCACTCCTTCCCTGCCCCCATTCCAACTCCTTCCCCAAAGTCTCTGCCCCTATTCCAACCCCTTCCCCAAATCCTTGCCCCAGCCCCGCCTCTTCTCTGCCTCCTCCCATGAGCTCACCGCATCCCCACTCCTCTCCCCTCCCTCCTGGAAAGTCCTAAGTGCCGCCAAACAGCTGTTTGATGGTGGGAAGCACTGGGAGATAGGCGAAGGAGCTAGGGGCATGGTGCGCTTGGGAGGAGTGGAGGCGGGGGAGCGAGCTATGGCGGGCAGCAGGAAATAACTCCATGGGCCACATGCGGCCCGCGGCCCGCATGTTTGAGACCCCTGGACTACAGTAAAAAAGACAAATGACAAGAAAAACAATTTTTAAAAACCAAAAAATATACTGTCATGGTTCTGAAGCACATTAGTCCCCTTTCAGGTCTCTCTGGGTTTTTCTACACTGCAATTAGACACCCATGCCAGCTGACTCGGGTTCAGGGCCTGTTTAATTGCAGTGTAGATGTTCAGCCTGTTTCCTAATCAGGATAGGCAGGATTTTCAACAGCACTCATTGCTGACTACACCTGGTTGAAGAAATTTCACCAAAACATTTTTTCAATAGGAATTGGTTTTTCAAGCACATTTTTTGTTTTGGTTTAATTTTTTTTTTCAATGAAAAACTGAATTTCAACATCCGAAAGATGGTTTGGTTTCTGCCCCCCCCCCTTTTCGCTCCTTCCCTTTTTTAGTGAGTGGGGGTCGGGGAAAGGAAGAAGGGAGAGAACGGGAGCAATAAAACCGGGAAAAAACAAAACTGTTTGTTTGAAAACTGATTTTTTTTGTTCATCGGTTTAACCAAAAAACTGAAAAAATCTGTAAATTTTCAAATAAAATGAAAATGTCTTTTAACTTTTTCACAGACACTATGTGCTGTTTTCTAAATAGCTATACCTTTGACCTGACTGGGCTGCCATTACTGATCATACTCCCATTAACTCAATAGAAGCAGAGTCAGGCCAGAACTTGAGTGCTGTAAAACAATCACACTTTGTTTCTTACAAAGCAGCATGTTGCTAGTTAGGGTGAACAGAATAACTTCATGCCTGCAAATGGATAATTTCACTTGTTTGTTTCGTCACTGTCACTCAAAGGCTGGGCCTGGAACTGGCCAACACCCCCAATTACAGGTCACCTAGAGAAGTTATTCCAGCTGAAGCTGCAGACTCTGTAGAACTGGATAGGGGGCAGAGGTGAAAGGAAGCCGGTACGGTCCAGTACAGTGTACCGGCAAGAGCAACGTCCCCAGGTGGGCAATTTAAAAGGACCCTGAGCTCCCGGCAGCGGCAGGAGCCCCATGCACTTTGAATCGCCACCGGAGCCCCGGGGCTCCCAGCCGCTGCCGCAGCTACAGCTAGCATGGGGCTCCGGCAGTGATTTAAAGGCCCCGGGGCTCTCGGCTGCTGCTACTGCAGCCAGAGCCTCTGGCCCTTTAAATCACCACCAGAGCCCCAGGGCTCCCGGCCGCCACCATAGCTACTGCTACCATGGGGCTCTGATGGTGATTTAAAGGGACAGGGGCTCTGGCCACTGCTGGAGCCCCAGGGTAGCAGCGGCTATTTAAAGGGTCTGGGGATTTAAAGGCCCCACCCCTTCCACCTGGGTTGTCCCCCACCCCCACCGCCCTCTCCTGCTCAGGACCACGGCCCTGCGTACCAGTAAGTCCCTTAAGTTACTTTCATCCCTGATAAGGGGCCACATTGCCCTAAAACCAGGATCTGCATTGCTGACAGAATGCAGGTGATTTGCAGCTCCCTGCCATGAAACTCATTAAGTAGGGATTGCTTTGTTTACTCTTGCAAGAGTTAGATGCTCTGAAAGGCCTTGGATATTTTCTGATGGTTTGAAACTTAAGAGTCCTTCCTCACCTTGGAAGTTATTAGTGGTCATTTTGTCCTTGAGAGCTTAGAAGAGTTGGTGAATTTTAAAAATTCAGTATGTTTATTCATGTAACATGGAGAAAGGGGTGCAATTAGATAATGTGCAATTATTCAGGTTTTTTCCATTGCTTTAAAGTTATTTCAAAGGAGAATGCACAAGGTGAAATATATTGCAGTGTATTTTAACTATGTATTTTGTTCAATTTCAGCCTGCTTTTGGAAATACTGTGTTCAGAGCAAGTAGATTGTAGCCCTTCAATCAACAGACGATTTTGGTGACTAAGGAATTTGACCCTGACAAAGAAATCTTCAAAATCTGAAGCCTTTTCCACATAAACAGTTAAACAACAAGTAATAAAGTAACTATTTGACCATATTTGCCTTGCGTATAATATGTATTTAAAGGAAAAATGTAAATATTTTTATTTAAAATAATATAATAAAATAATTTTTGTACAAGCAAGATTGTATAACAAAATTTCTTATCCTAATAAACACTGTAGGTATCTTTGGGGAAAATACTTGGTCCCTTTCTCTGCACTTTGAAAGAAATAGCAAACCAGAATTTATTTCTGCTTTTATGATAGTTGGAGTTTCACATATACTTTCAAAAGCATGATCCCAATTCTGCAACCCTAGTTATACAACCAGTCTGACTGAAATCAATGATGGACATTATTTCTCTTTACTGATACCTGAAGGAGGAGGCTCAGCCGATCTCTGTGAATGAAGATCCTCTCATGGAGTTGGAGTCTCGGAGATTCCCCATGGAGTCCCTTCAGAGTCGTGGGCGGGGTTTCCCTTGTGAAAAGCATTGTAGGGCTAGCCTGTTCCCAAACCAGGCAGCTCTTGGTGAGGGAATCTGGGGAGACAAGGCCATCCCTGTGGAAGCCCTGTGCTAGGGACTCCCACCGCCTGTGTTGTCCCCAGAACTTACCAAGGCTGTCATATCGTTGTTGTGGGGGTTTTTGGCCCACCCACTCCTTTCCCCCTTCTGCCAATTCTCACCCTCTTCTCTGATGGGTGAAGATGCTCCAGGGGGTCTGGAGGTGGAGAAATGTGGCAAGGAGGAGATGGATCTATGCTTCCAGATCTAGGGAGTGAGCCAGTGGAACGTCTTGTGTGACTAAATGTTGGAGGTCCAGGCCCCATGACCCTGATTTTCAGAGGTGCTGAGGGTCCACAATTCTCTTTGAAGTCAAGGGGAATTGCTGATGCTCAGCACCTCTGAAAATCAAGCCCTATGAAAATTTGTTTCAGATGAGAGTGTTTCATTTTTCCTTTAGGCTTTTAGCAAGTGACATTACTGCAGCTTTTTGTTTAAGAAGCAAAATCTAAAAATGTACGGTGCATCGACACTCCAAAAACACCCCCAAGGCAGCGCGTCTCAGAGCCCGAATCAACTGACTCAAGCGTAGACCACTCATGCTATGGAGCTAAAAGTAACAGTGTAGCTGTACCCACTCAGGCTGAAGCTGAGGCACTGACAGATGTAAACAGTGGGTGCCCTAACCACCAGCCTTAGGCAGGAGATAAGTGCCCAGTGCCTAGCAGGAGGCAGCAATGCACATGCTCAGCATATGTTTATACTGTGGCTGGGAGTGTGCTTCCCAGTTCAGCTAGGCAGACAGCCCTAGCTCTGTTTGAGTAGTATGCTAAAAATAGCAGGGAAGCTGGGGTAGCACAGGCTAGCCACCCGACTATGTACCCCGGGGTTCCAGGTGGCTTTGTACTCGGCCAGCTAGCCCAAGCTGCTACCTGGGCTATCCCCAGCTACACTGCTACTTTTAGCTCGAGCAGAGCTAGCTTGTGTCTGTCTCCCCAAGCTGGGAACTGCACTTCCACATGCAGTGTTCACAGGTGTACCCTAAGAACCAGAAACATAGGCATCAAAGAAACATTTACCCTGAAAACTTTGGTGCCAAGTGAGTTTAGGCACCCACAGGATTCAGCAGAAGTTTTGTGGATCGCATTGGAGCCTAAAACTGGAAATCTGGTGCCTGAACAGAAGAGTTAGGTGCCTAAATCTTATGTTTTAAGTGCCTAAGTACCTTTGTGGATCAGAGCCATAAACGTTTTTGCAGATGCTGTAAGAGAAGGGAGGAAGTCATGTGGGGCTTAGTGCTGCTGGGCAAGAAAGAGTGGAGGCGGCACGATCTAAAATGAATAGCGCACCAACCTGATAATCAGGAGATCTGAGTGGTTCTGTCACGGACATGCAGTGTGGTCATGGGCAACGCCTTTTGCCTCAGTTTCCCTGGCTGTGCAGCATGTCCACCCACACTTTATTAATTGCAGGATTGGGGCCTGGGACGGTAAGATCTTTGGGGAAGGTGCTGTCTCTTACAGTGCATTTCACAGTGCCTCGTAGAACGGGACCTCCTGGCACAACTTCAGTACAAATCATTTATAACAACAGTAACCAGGGAGTGGGCTGGACCAAACAGGGAGCTGTTTCACCTCTGATTGCAGTGATATTCGGTGCCATCTCAATGAACAGATCCCAGCATATAATCAAAAACAGTAAGAAACACAAAACAAGAACTCTTTTATTTTTACAATTACCCTGTGGCTAAGACTGGGACCACACCTTATCACGTATGTATTGCCAGAGAACTACCCCAGATTCCCCATTAAGTTTGCTCCTGAATAAGTGGTAAGAGTGTTTCTCTGTTGTTAGTTTGGTTTGATATACTACAAGAACACTAGACTATGCAGCACTTATGTCCCATAAATAGGAAAATTAAGCACTGAAAAGGGCAGTTGAATTAAAGTAGGTTAATGGGGGAGGTGGAGTTCCCAGCCTAGGGCATTTCCTATGTGTAGGCTAGTAGGGCACAGCCAGCTGTGGGGAATTTATTAATCCCCCTTACTAGTGCAGGAGAGAGGTTTATCCCACTGGGAGCTGAATGTGGTTGTGAGAAGATGGATCTCTGAAGGGGACTGGTGCTGAGGTGAGGTCTTGTCTCTCCCTCTGGGATTTGTTTAAAGCAATCCTTTGCTTTGGCTGAAGGAAAAACCTGTTGTTGTTGTTGCAATTGGCTGTTAAAGGAGCAGGGCATATCCATTATGTTTAGTTTTCTGCTGTAGCATGAGGCATGCCCCAATGAGCTGTGTGGAATCCTTTCCTGTCCCAGCTGGCCTGTAACAGAATATGTCTTTCTCCTTCTGCTTTTAAAGCCCATCACAAACGTGAATGCTTAATTTGTTGCAATCTGGTGTATCATTTACATGTATGGGACATAGGATGGTCAATCCTCCAGGACTGTCCTGGAGTGTCCAGGAATTAAAGATTCATCTTTAATTAAAGATAATGTCATGTGATGAAACCTCCAGGAATTCATCCAACCGAAGTTGGCAATCCTAATGGGACAGACAGCTAATTAGAGCTGGTCAAGAACTTTCCATTGTTTGAAAATTAGGTGAAATTATTTTTGCATTTTTTGTGAAAAGTTGTTGCTATTTTTGACCATCATTATACAATATAAACCTTTTTAAAAATTTTAATGAATTTTTTTCAGTTTCCCCCACTTTTTGACCATCCCTGCTTATACTATCATCTAACTATATTTCCTGAAGTCTTTAAATCCCAGTTGTATTCTGTTGCTTCAATAGCACTATATATGAGGCTGAGGTTGGCCCCAATCCTGCAATTTACTGCACCAAGAGAAATTAATTGTAGGATTGGGGCCATAAAACTCTTCCTCCAGGTGGATGGGAGAGGAGCATGGGAATAACAAAAAACAGATTTCAATCTTATCCAGGGCCAAAGCCCCTCCATCTCAGCAAAATATACTTCAAAATGATGTAGGATTTTAAATATACATTACTTTCTACATATCCAGGGTATGCCCCCTTTGGCTGAAAGGATTGAGACTGCAGGCTCAGGACAGCACAGGGCACAAACTTGAGGGTGGTTTGTGTCTAAATGAGGGCCTCAGGTGACCTCAAGGCAAAAAAAAAAAGAAGTAAAGCACGTACAATATTGCTGTACAACAGGCCATATTACATAGTAATGTTCAATTTCATACTGATTAAAGGTGGATAACAGCTGATAGCTACATTTTTTAAGTCAGTAAAGACTAACACAGTAAACCACTGTCAGTTGAATCATGGCTGGGTAGCGTAGTTAAAGTCAGTAATAGCAATATGACACACTTCTGAGCAGAACGACTGGGGATTGAGTCCTGAAATTGGGTCTGTGTGTGCACATCCTTGCACCTGGGTAGGTCTGATTGCAGGACAGGGCCTAAAATGTTCTTCCAGTTCTTAAAGACAAATCAAGGTTTTGTTAAATTTCATCTTTCTCTCTCAAAATCCAGGCTAATGATAGACTGCACATAGTCAGGACACTGGCACTGAAATAAACACAGGATATCATTCAATTTACTTATCAATTTGTGTATTTTCTGTTCAAATTTGTAAGGCATGTGAAAAGATTATATAGAATATATATATATATATGTATGTTGGAAAATATAAAGCAGCAGTTAGTAACATTTGGTGAGTGATTGCTCAGCTATCAACCCCAATATTTAAGCTCTGTACTGCAAAACAGGTTAAGTGTCTGTTTTTTCTAAAGAAAACAAAATAAAATTTCAATATTTAATACTTTAAAAATAACTGTGATACAAGATGTGCATCAGAACTAAGTATTTTTATAATTAAACAGTGCAGACAAAGTATACCTGAAATATACAATCAAGTACAAATTGTAAGAAAAGTAGATGTCTGCTTGATACGGAATAGGTTGTCTATTCTAAAATAGAGGGGGGTTTCTTACTTAGCTATTATATTAGACACTTAGATATGAAATAGATCAATCTAGTATGCATAGATCTACTGCATCTTTAGATACACATAACCCTATCAAAAATATATTGTGCAAAAGCATCAGAGACTGACTCCCTGGTGACTGTAGGGATAACGCAGCTTTGGTAGCTGGGCTGGAGCTCTCGCTCCCAGGCAAGTGCAGGGGCTGTGGTTTGCACAGGTTGTGCTTCTGAGGGCTGTACCAGCAGAAAGCAGCCTCTGTGGCTATAGCCCATTCATGTTCCATGGACCTCCGATGGTACGTTCCCTGTTCCAAGGGAATGGGGTATTCTCACTGGTTCTGGTTGTACAGCACATTCCGCAGTTCAGTCAGGAACAAGGAAAGGGCTACCTCCTAAATAGCCCTCCTGCCCCCATATTCATTGCTTTCCAATACCAAGTAGAAGTCGAGGAGGGGGCCTCAGTTCAGTAATCTGGGGCAGAGAGGTTTTCCATTTCCTCTCCCAGTGCAGGGGGCAGGACCCCTCTCTTTTCACTTATACCAAGTAACTTTATTGCATAGTCCACAGGTCAGCTGCAATATTTGTTCCTCTCCTCTAGGGCTGGAGGAAGTCCCATGGGTTGTGCAGATCTTAGAGAGACGAGGGCTAGACATATACAGAATAGGGACTTGTGCAGTGTGAAGCAGGGCTTTTGTTGAGCTGATCCACAGCTCCCGGGAATATAGAGTTGTTGCTTTTGAAAGAGGGAGTTGGTTACACATCAAACCTGATCTTTCTTCTGGATAAACCAGCCTGCTGTGCAGCCAACAGCAATTGTGCGGTCTTCCCAGATTTATGCAGCCCACAAGGTCACAGATACTTTTGGTTAGCTATATCTTGAGAGAAAAATGTTCCTCTGCCTCTCAGACAGATCTCTAAGTCAACTGTCAGTTTTGACAGGAGTGCTGAAATAAACTGAGAAATTAGGGGCAGTAATAATCACACTAAATGTGTAAGAAGCAGGGAATTTTAGTATCAAAATTCAATATTTTTACCAAGAGTAACCAGCCAAATTGTAATAATTGTGTGCCAAGCCCATTACCGTAATTTCAACGAATGTTTGAATTTTGATCTGAAACCTTTAACTCAGAATGTGTAATACGTGTGTGTGCGTGTGTGTACACACACATAAGCAGACATACATACATATAATTTAAGGGTGAGCTTAATATAACGCAAGAAAAGAAAGAAGAATTGGCCAGTCACAGAACTTAAAATTATGCTGCATAATGTACTCTGTATTTATCTTGGTTTGTTCCCATCCAGCTCTCCGAAGAAATGTAGACTAGAGAGATCTTTTAATCCATCACTTCATTCTTTTTGCAACATCCAAATATGCAAACTCAATTTCTCGATCAGCAGGACAAGTATTTGTGAATTCATCTCTCGCATAAGCACTGTTCAAATATCTCCAGATCCCAGTCATTTCAGGTGGAAACTCAAAATTCCTATATTTTTTTGCCACAACCTTAAAAAAATAAAAAATAAAAGAGACTGCTAGAGGCATGAGCTGTGTAAACAAAGTGCACACAATGCTTGTAATCAATAGGTTTCTTCCATTCTTCTGTCTTAGCAATCCATTTTTGACGTTTTAAATTTTGAAAAAAGACAAAGAGGAGAAAGATATCAGATGTGGGGGAGGTGGGCTGGTTAGTTAGAGAGGGACTGTCAAGTAGTTTAAGCTCAAAATGTAGGTTTTGGGATGAAAAGATTTTACAAAACCAAATAACTGAGAGTTTCAGTGCTACTTAAGGACTTCAGTTGCCCATTTCCCATACATTTCTACCTGCATACCCAAATTCCACAGGTGGATTTGAAAAGCCCACCGAATATGAAGAGAAATCTTTTAATAGATGTTTGGTTGATATTTTAAAGCAAACATCTTATTTGGAACATACACAACTTGTGACACATTCCAGTTTTAATTAATACTTACTTCACATACTGAAACTTGAGATAAAAGATATTAGGGGAATATACCCTACCAGAGGTGATCTAAAAACCAAAATGGAAGCCAAATTTTTGAATAAAACATGCACTTGCGTACTCACAAATGACGTGTCAACTGTACCTTCTCCCTTACTGAAAAACTTTGCCTAGTCAGGTAAAAGCGCAACTCCTGCACCTCTGGGTCCTGCTAACTGACATAGCAGTCAACCTGCATGGTCTTAGGCACTGACAGAAAAGAGCACTACAGAGAGAGTTCATTGCCTGTGAGAAGTACCGAAAAACTCTCACGTCAAATTTCAGCCCCAAATTTATGAGGGAATAATGAAGGAGTGAAAAATGTTCTGAATCAGTCCATATATGGCAATTGGGTGGGTACAGTCCCCCTGAGGGAAGCGAGCTGACTTAGGAAGGCATGTAAGGCTAAAATGTCATTATGTGTGTGAGAGTTTGGGGAATCTGTCTGTTTTATGGATTTCATTTTGTTTTATGAAGGGGTGAGTAAGCGACTGGGGAGACTTGAAGGATCAGCAATGGTTCTGGGCCTAGGGCCATTGGACCTCAGGGTTCCACAGCCCAAGAAGAGATACTAGGCACATACTCTGTACCCTAGGAGAGGCTGGATGCTGCTCCGGCCCAGTAGACTAGGAAGCAGTTGGGATCCAGCAGTGGAGTCCAATAAAGCAGCCCGGGCCTGAATGCACAAAAGGCATTAGTCAGGGGTGAGGGCAGAGGAGGACCTCCCTCATAACTTTTAGCCCAATGGTTAGGATACTCACTTGGGATGAGGGAGACCCCTCACCTCAGGGGGAAAAGTGATTTGAACAGGGATCTGCTACCTCTCAGGAGAGTGCTCTAACCATTGGGCTATGAAATATTGTGATGTAGGGTGTCCCTCAATCTCGCCTACTGAAGCTGTTGCACAGTGGATAAATAATGAAACTCTCACTGGACCAGGGGGTGCAGATCCTAGGTCTCCCACATCCTCAGTAAGTCTGCTAACCACCAGGCTATGCTCATGCTCATGCTTGTACTCTCGAGTGAGCGAGAGAGCACATGTACTTTTTCAGGTCCCACAGGTGAGTTAAACAACCAAACACATGTCTTCCCCTGGTTTATGAATCACTCTGGGGCATAGGCAGAAACTAGGCATCCAGATGCCCACAGGGAGGCAACAGCATGCATGCTTAGAGACAGAAACATAGATTTATAGATATTAAGGTCAGAAGGGACCATTATGATCATCTAGTTTGACCTCCTGCACAATGCAGGCCACAGAATCTCACCCACCCACTCCTGCAATAAACCTCTCACCTATGTCTGAGCTATTGAAGTCCTCAAATTATGGTTTAAAAACTTCAAGGTGCAGAGAATCCTCCAGCAAGTGACCTGTGCCCCATGCTACAGAGGAAGGTGAAAAACCCCCAGGGCCTCTTCCAATCTGCCCTGGAGGAAAATTCCTTCCTGACCCCAAATATGGCGATCAGCTGAACCCTGAGCATATGGGCAAGATTCACCAACCAGATACCCAGGAAAGAATTCTCTGTAGTAACTCAGCTCTCACCCCATCTAACATCCCATCACAGGCCATTGGGCCTATTTACCATGAAACATAGGTGCCTAAGGAACTTTTACCGCAAAAACCTAGGCGTCAAGCAAGTTTAGGCACTTACAGGGTTTCAGCGTGACTTTTATGATGACACAGTGGTCCCGAAACTGGAACTAAGACACACAAAATAAGGACTTAGGCTCCTAACTCCTTTTGTGCATCCAGGCCCTTGTGTCCAACCACAAGGAGAATCTCAGCGATGGTCATAACAATGTGACTGTAGCCAAGGCAGTAATGCTATCTTGGAATCCATAAGCCTCCACAGCTGCCTAATGTGAGAGGCTGCAGAGCGTCTATCTGCTAGCAGCAGTACTCTTAGCTAAATTATTTATTTTTAGCTAGGCCATCTAACAAGTGTGGAATCCAGACATTAGGAATTACATTGTCAGATAAAAAAAGGAACTAGGTCATTATGCTGTTGTTTGGGTACCCCCAAAGGATGTTAGACATGCTAGGCTAAATTTTACTCTGACTCCATTCTCACCCTGGGTTGAGACAGCATTTGTGAGTCTGTTTCAGTAAAGGTGTGTCAATTTTTGTGTCATTTTTAAATGCACTTGTGCATCAGTGTTGCCAGTCTTTGCACATCATGAAAGAGAAAATCCAAACCTTAATGATGTGGAGCTTGGGTAAGAGGTTGCAGTCTGCTAAGGTGAGCTCATCTCCATCCAGGAATTTTCTGCTGGAAACAGTGATGTCTTCAGTGCTATAGGCATCAATTTCATCAGGCAAGGGGGTATTTAAATAGTTATCCAGCCTCCTTAGAGCCTTAAGTAAGGATTTTTCCAAATCTACATTCAGAAAAATAGACATTAGAGAAAAGTGAACTGAGTTCTCTCTAAAAGTAGAAGAATCCCAGGAGATCAGATATTTCCAAACACTAAGCCCACTCACACTGAGGTTCTCCCATGCCAACCCCAGTGCAAAGGAAAAACTCTGTCATATTCCAAAAGCTGCCCCTTGTCCTAATTCAAATCCCTCCTGAGAACTACCTGTGCTATGATGGTTATAAAACATTTCCATCTGACATCAGTTAGCTGCGATCTCTGTTTTTTTTCTAATCTGTTCAGTTTATTATTACCCCATTCTCTGAAACCATCCATACTGTTTATCTGTTTCCGCCATCAATTGAATCCTATCCGAAATGTAGGCCTAGTCCAGACCATAAAAGGTTTGCCAGTATAGCTATACTGGTATAGTCAATAGTCACACTGACAAACCATCCTACTGTAGATGCAGCTCCTGCTGGCATGACAGAAGAGTGCTTTTGCTGGTATAGTTCACACTGGTCCTCAAGCAAAATAAGCTGTATCAATAAAAGCACTTTTATGCTGGTTTAACTGTATCTACACTAGGGATTTTGCTGGGATAGAAATGTCATTAAAAATCACCTCCCCCATAACCAGTAATACTCTAGAGGCAAATGTTTTAAGTGTGTACCTGTCCATAGAGCTCTCTGGGATATAATGTTTGTTAAGTATAGCTGCCGTATCTATACCATCTCTGTCACAATGGGGCTCTGATCCTTTACTGGGCTTGCTAAATGCTAATGTAATAAGGGAATAACAAAAGTGCTAGTGAGGTCAATTGGTACAGAATTGCCAAAATCAGGTTTGGTGTAGCTAAACTTAATGGATTTACATTAAAGATGAATTTGGTTCTGTGATTCCTGCTGATGTTTATTTACCTTTACCCCCATTTAAAAAGGTGTATTTATAAAAAAAAAAAAAAAAAAAAAACCCCAACACACCCTTCAAACCCCCTGAAACATACTTTAACATAAAAGTACATCACTTCAAAGGATTAGATTAGTGCAATTTAAAAAACAAAGTTTGCCCTTTTCTTTCTTAGAGTGGTGGATGGGGGTGGAGAATGTCTGTCTGCAAATCAAACAAAAACTGTTCTCTTTTTACTTTCTTTAGAAGAATGGTAAAGCCAATTGAGTTGAAATGGTTTACAAAATATCCTTCTTGACACGTTTATGCCAAATTTCAGCATTAAGGGTAGGGCTGATTGAGAATATTCAATCAAAACAGTTTTTGACAGAAAATTGGGTTTGCAACTAACAATTTTCTTTTGTGAAAAGTGTTTTCTTTCTGTGAAAAAGTTTGATTTTTCATCCAAAAACCAAACACCTGAAAATCTAAATATTTCAGCCAAAACCAAAGATTTTGATTTGGAAATGCTGCCATGGTGCCTCATGAGAGCTGTAATTTAGGGTATGTCTACACTGCAATTAAAAACCCATGGCTGACCCATGCCAGCTGACTCAGGTTTGTGGGACTGGGGCTAATGAGCTGTTTAATTGCTGTGTGCATGTTTGGGCTTGGGCTGCAGCTCTCAGACCCTTCAGCTCGGGCTCCAACTGGAGCCCAAATGTCTACATCACAATTAAACAACTCCTTCGCCTGAGCCCCACGAGCCCAAATCAGCTGGCATGGACCAGTCATGGCATGGGTTTTTAATTGCAGTGCCGACATACCTTTAGTTGACTCATGTCTCCATTCTCCTCTATGAGCCGGGCTACCCAGGCAGACTACATCTCCAATAACAGAATATGGGCAAGAGTTCCCCTTAATTCCCTTCTCTCTCACAGAGGGAAGACCACAGTGCATCAAGGGAAATGTAGTTTGACCAGGGAGCCCACCCTCTAGAGGAGCAAGGGGTCATGAAGCACCTGAAATACAAATCTTATGAAGCACTAGGGCAGCATTTCCAAAAACTGTACTCTTTCAGTTTTTGTCCCAATTATTTTGGTATTTGAATTTTTGCTAAAGATCACAATTTTCCTGTCGGGGGGAAAAAAAATACTTTTCAACCAGCTCTAAAGAAGGGTGAAAATTCCCTAAGTGCAGACAGACAGGTGCAAGTACAAAGCATTCCACACCACTCAAGCCCCCATGTCAGCATACTGGGACATTAAGGATAGAGATGGTTATACTGGAAGGTGTTAATGGCTGACATCAAGTGGATCTTTGACCCACAGACATTTACAGGCCTAGATAAAGCTAATGGGGTATGCTAAGCACCTTTATTTCAGGCAGAGCAACTAAGCCCCTTTATGCAGTTATACAGCTGAAAACAACAGAAGCCACAGTCCAAGGCAATGGGACACATGGTAAGGCCTGATCAGAAGCTAAGACTTGTGCTTTTAAGGGTTCTATGATTTCAAATGCAGGGTCTTGGGGATTGGCTGTAGCTGTGTGTATGTCAGAGGCAGAAATGCCTGAAGAAAGCTAGGGGACAGTGAGAAAAGCAGTTGTGAGCTTGGCCCTGAAAAGGAGCAAAACCAGAACCCATTGGGGCACATAACTGACTAGAGAGACAGACTTGGAAACTGTGAGCAAGGAAACTGCCTGATGTTGGTTGTTTCTATTGTGTTCGAGGAAACAGGACTCTGTACATTCTTTGTAAATAAACAGAATTGCACCAAAGAAATGCCTGCTTTGTATCACCCATTTTTCCTCCTAACAGAAACAATCCAGCAAGGCCCTGAATATTGGAGAACAGCTCAGAGCAACAGAGAGATGGTAGTGGGCACCTTCACACTGTGTGTGCCCCGGATAATGGGTGGTGGGCTCCTCACCACCTGGCAGAAGAAGGGAGGTGTTGAAGGAAGGTTCAGCCATTGGACCCTTGCTTATACGAATGCAGTAGCTGGATAAACAGGAGCTATGAATTATGGATGTGGCAGTGTAGCCCCTCAGCAATGCTGGTAGGCTGAGAAAGGTGAATTCCAATCCTTGCTTGGTTTCCTACTTAAAGCTTATTGATTTCAGTTTTGTAAAGGGAGAGGGGAGGGGATTTCACCCACAGTGAATGTCGATGGCTGGTCCAGAGACTGAGGAATTTCTGTCAAATTCTCATCTATCTCTAGGCCAGGAAACATGATGACCATTTGTAGAATTATGTACCATAATTCCATTATCTTGGAAAAAAAATTAATTATTTGATTTAAAAAACTGCACTGGAATGAAAATTCCCACATTTTGGAGCTAATCAAATTGTTTCACAGAAATCCTAGAAAAGTCATTACTACACAAAAAGTACTATTCCAAATTAATTCTCTTAGCTATTTCAATTTCACTGTCAAAAAAATTAGACTATATTATACTTATGTATAACAAGGAGTCCGGTGGCATCTTAAAGACTAACAGATTTATTTGAGCATAAGCTTTCGTGGGTAAAAACCCCACTTCTTCAGATGCATGGAGTGAAAATTACAGATGTAGACATAAATATACTGGTACACGAAGAGAAGAGCACTCTTACAGCAGGATTATCTGGCTATTTGGACTCTCTCCTCAGACCCTCTGCTTCGAGACACCACCGACTTTCTGAGGAAACTACAATGCATTGGTGATCTTCCTGAAAACACCATCCTGGCCACCATGGATGTAGAAGCTCTTTATACCAATATTCCACATGAGGATGGACTACAAGCTGTCAGGAACAGTATCCCTGATGAGGCCATGGCACACCTGGTGGATGAGCTTTGTGACTTTGTCCTCACCCACAACCATTTCAGATTTGGGGATGACTTATACCTTCAAGTCAGTGGCACTGCTATGGGTACCCGCATGGCTCCACAGTATGCCAACATTTTTATGGCTGACTTAGAACAACGCTTCCTCAGCTCTCATCCCCTAGCGCTCCTCCTCTATTTGCGCTACATTGATGACATCTTCATCATATGGATGCACAGGAAGGAAGCCCTTGAAGAATTCCATCTGGATTTCAACAGTTTTCACCCCACCATCCACCTCAGCCTGGACCAGTCCACACAAGAGATCCACTTCCTGGACACTACAGTGCAAATAAGTGATGGTCACATAAACACCACCCTATACCGGAAACCTACTGACCGCTATACTTACCTACATGCCTCCAGCTTCCATCCAGGACACATCACACGATCCATTGTCTACAGCCAAGCCCTAAGATACAACCGATTTGCTCCAATCCCTCAGCCAGAGACAAACACCTACAAGATCTTTATCAAGCATTCTTACAACTACAATACCCACCTGGGGAAGTGAGGAAACAGATTGATAGAGCAAGACGGGTACCCAGAAATCGCCTACTACAGGACAGGCCTAACAAGGAAAATAACAGAACACCACTGGCCATCACGTACAGCCCCCAGCTAAAACCTCTGCAGCACATTATCCACGATCTACAACCTATCCTGGAAAATGATCCCTCACTCTCCCAGATCTTGGGAGACAGGCCAGTCCTTGCTTACAGACAGCCCCCCAACCTGAAGCAAATGCTCACCAGCAACTACACACCACACCACAGAAACACTAACCCAGGAACCAATCCCTGTAGCAAACCTCGTTGCCTACTCTGTCCCCATATCTACTCTGGCGACACCATCAGAGGACCAAACCACATCAGCCACACCATCAGAGGCTCATTCACCTGGAAGTCTACTAATGTTATATATGCCATCATGTGCCAGCAATGCCCCTCTGCCATGTACATTGGCCAAACCGGAGAGTCCCTACGTAAAAGAATAAATGGACACAAATCGGACATCAGGAATGGTAACATACAAAAGCCAGTAGGAGAACACTTCAATCTTTCTGGACATTCTGTAACAGATTTGAAAGTAGCTATACTTGAACAAAAAAACTTCAGAAACAGACTTCAAAGAGAAACAGCAGAACTAAAATTCATTTGCAAATTTAACACCATGAATTTGGGCTTGAATAGGGACTGGGAGTGGCTGGCTCATTACAAAAGCAGCTTTGCCTCTCCTGGAATTGACACTTCCTCATCTATTATTGAGAGTGGATTATATCCACCCTGATTGAATTGGCCCTGTCAACACTGGCTCTCCACTTGTGAGGTAACTCCCTTCTCTTCATGTGCCAGTATATTTATGTCTGCATCTGTAACTTTCACTCCATGCATCTGAAGAAGTGGGGTTTTTACCCACAAAAGCTTATGCTCAAATAAATCTGTTAGTCTTTAAGGTACCACTGGACTCCTTGTTGTTTTTGTGGATACAGACTAACACAGCTACCCCCTGATACTTGATACTTATATATACTTACTTAGTATGTTCATTTCATTAAATTTATACCCCTTCTTTTAAAGTTGAAGAAAAAAGCATTTGCTTTTTTGTATTCCATTCATAGGTCTGATCCTGCAAATTCTTAGGCACATGCCTAGCTTTTTGGACATGTGTAGTTTTATTTAAGTCAGTGGAACTACTCACCTTCAGCAAGTTAAGCATTTGCACGATCAGGGCCTTAAATACTATTCAGCCAAGCCATTGCGGTATGGTGAAGTTTGTTGACAAAAACAACAAGCTACTAATTCTTCCTTTCACCATAGTGCATATGTGTTGGCCTTTCTCTTGAACAGATTACCCTCCTCAGGATCTGCAGCTTTCCAAAGCTTTCATGTCCTGGAAAGCCATAGATAGCTTTTGCTTAGAATGAGTCCTTAGTGCAAATACAGATAGGTTTTGTTACTCTAGATTGAAAGTTCGTGCAAAACTTTATGCTGTAATTATGTAACTTCAACTCATTCAAGTTATCAACGATAATGATGTAGAGATTGCAGGTTCTTACTTTCATTAGCATCTTTTCTTGTGTTCTTTATGAAAGCAGAGAATTTTGCAAACACATCATTTCCTGCAGAATTAGATTCGGGGTGCTTTGGCCCAAGTTTGGGGTACCTGAGGAATTAAAAATACAAGGATGTCAAATAACTAGCAGGTTCTTTTCTGACATTCAGCTACTCCTGTATTACATGAACAGCAGTTTATTCCACCCCATTGCGAACAAAGTATGGCTAAGTATTTTTCATAGGAAACATTCCTAAAATGGAAACCACTTAGACCATACAAAATATATACTGTGTCAAATGTTTTTCAATTACTCCTAGTATCCAGAAGTTTAATTCTATTTCTTGCCATAATTACTCATCACTTTCATCATTTTACAACTTGAAGAAAATGAGGGAAATCTCAAAGCACAAATATAGAGAAATAGTAGGTTACTATAATGGTATGGAGGTCCTTGCATGAGCCCTCTGCACTAGAGTGAATTTTACTCTTTGAGAATTACTGTAGTGACATCATCAGTATTCCCAATTTCAAGAGGTCAAAAATGGTGAGTCAGACCCTCAAAAAGCATGAGATTTTTATTTTTTTTTAAAGATAATATTGTGGTGTTTTAGGTCAGAATCTTGATTTTTGAACTCCCCCTTGCTCTTTGCAAGGGTATGTGCATGTGACAATTAGCATTGCCCACTCTCCCACATGTACTGGAGATGGTGATTTTGGCCCCTGCTGCAGAAGCTCTCACCTCCACATCTGTCCATCTCCTGCCCAACAATTAATCCTGTCACCCAATCTTCCATCAGTTCTGTCCCCACCCAACCCCCCTCAATTCAGCCCCCCTCAGTTCAGTCCCCCAATCCCCATCATCAGCCCATCAGTTCAGTCCTCATTGACCCCCACTACACTCAGTTCGCTCTCCCAGCATTTACCACATCTGCTCAGAACCTACCATCAATACACCCACACACACAATCAGCGCTCCCCCTACACACACACACTTCAACCCCCCCTGCAGCCACCAGGCAGTATTTCAGCCCTACCAGCCTTACCTCTGCTCCTCTTAAGGTTCTTCTCCTTCCCCATGCCTAAGGTGGGCTGCAGTGGGGTCCCCTCTCCTATTTCCCAATCTGGCAGCAGGAGCCAGGCTTAATTTTACTTACAAATTGCATCTCTCACTATCAATTCGCGAGAGTTGGCATGTCTGTATCATAACAAACTTGCGGGATATAATCAGTTGATTAGTGCCATAAAGGACAGCTCCTATTGACTTAAATCGGCACTGGAGTCTTTTAATTGATTTCAATAGGTGTTGGCTCAGACCCTTTATTAACTCTAGGGAGTTGCTATTTTTGCCATCTCTTTGAAAAGGAAATTTTGATACTGAAATTGCAGACAGTTATTGCACGTTACACAAAGCAAATTAGTAGTTAATCTCCATTGCATGGATGATGAAACTTAATAATTTCTGATAACTTGCCCTTAACTAACAGCACATGCAGAGAGCCAGATCCTTGGCTGGTGTAAACCAACATAGCTCCATTGAAATCAATGGACCTGTGCTAATTAACAGCAGCTGAGGATTTGGCCCAGAGGAAATACTGCTGGAAGAGCAAATTTAAATAGAGATTTTTTAACACTGAAAATGTTTCTTTAATTTACAATAATTGAATCAAAACCTGTGAGGTGCTGAACACTGTCAATTCCCATTTACTTCAGTCATTGGGAGTCTAGCAATCAGCATCTAACACTCATGAGCTCACAGGAACAACACCATTATGCTAGGTCTCACTACTGCTTCCATCGGAGTCAACCGCAGCGCTCATTGAGTTCAATTGCAGCAGAATCAGTATTTCTAAATCTAATATATTTCATACATATTTTTTAAGGCAAGAAAGTAACCAAGGACCTGATCCTGCTGTCACTGAAACCAGTGGGAAATTTGTCAGGGAGTGCAGTGAAGGCACTTTGAAGGACTAAAAGCAAAACATGACACGCAAGAGCACAGTACCTTGGTGGTGGTAATTTTTCCTCTAGGAACTCCTCGATCTTATTGACATCAGTTTTCACTTCACCATCAAAAGTCATAAAGGGAGGGTTTGTTCCTGGGGCTAGATTCTGTAAGTCTGCAGGTTTTCTAAAAGGGTACAAACACCTGGGGTAAGTAGCTATGTGAGAGACATGCAGTAGTAGCAGTAGTAATCTGTTCCACTTTTGCAATAGTATACTGGTATTATTTAAAGCAAATAAAATAGTTTAAATTATCCTTGCAATTACTGAGTAGCCTTGGACAAACCACTTCCCCTTTTCTATCTCAGCTTACCTCTCTGTAAAGGTAAGACATAATCTCCTGCCTCATAGAGATGTTGTGAGCATTCATTAGTATTAATTAATTAATATCTGTTCCATGCATTGACCATATAGAACCTGAGTCTCCTCTCACTTACACCTATTTTACACCATGTTAACCCCATCAATTTCAGTGGAATTATTACTGTTTTACATCAGTTTAAATCAGATAATAATCAGGCCTATAAAGAGCTATGAAAATACCAATTAGCTGTATAAATAAGGTCTGTCAGTTTGCATGTGTATTTCAAAGTTACCACAAGCAATAAATTCTTTAAAAGTATCATTTTGGTAATTTTCTTCTGAAAATGAAAATATATACTGTAATCTTACCTTTTCAAGTCTACAGTTGTTACATTAAATATAACACCTTTTAGCCACAGAATCATAAAGAGACGCTGAGAAAATGGGCAATTTCCAATGCTTTCCCCATCACTACCAGCCTACAATGAAAAACAATAAAATATGCTTTTAGCAAAACTATTTTTATAATGGCAAAGTCAGTCAGCTGTCTGCTGTTTAAAGGATATGGACAAAATTGAGATCTGGTGAAAGCAGGTGCAACTCACTGTAATCATTTATAATGAAATAGTTTTATACAATGTTTCTTTATATACTCCTCCAAACACTTGTAATGTCTCCTTAGAAATGGATGTTCTAAAATGGTTTGTTTAGTGTATAACTAATGTTTTTATAAACTAGTGAACAAAATTCAAATCATAGCATTACTTGAAAAGAAAGATTCCATATTAACATAAATCTCTCTAAATAATTATATGTATTCTTAACATGTTTATACCAGTTATGACTTCTGGAAACACCAGTCCAAAAAGATGTAGCAAAATATATTACGTCATAAATTGAGATGTAGTGCCAAGAGCAGTTAGGAGGCTAAATCAGATAATTCTCTTGTGCGTCCTGTGCTTGCAATGCTCATCACAACAGTCAGAGTAGTGCAGGCGCCATGCTTCTGTCAGAGACGGTGGACAGCGAGAAGGGTCGTGCAGGTCCATGGGATTTTTCTTTTTTTAAAACGGCATGAAAATTGTGGGATAGAAATGACAGTATGGGAGGGAGAAAGTTGCATGCTGCGAAGTTGACCATTTGCTCCCAGTCAGCTCTGTGTGATCTGTTTCTGCCTCACCATGCGTTGCAAAGACTTCCCAAAGATAGAGTACTGGATGGTGGCAAGTTGCACCTGCTCATGGTGCACTGCACTGTGAATCAACACAAGCGCTCCTGGTGAGTATGAGCAGTGCCGATGAAAGAAGCAAAGTATGTAGGTGCACAAGCAATATACTAACTGTGGTGGCTTTATTCCAATGTAATTTGTGGTGGCAAAAGTTTGTAGTGTAGTTATGCCCTCTGTCTTTCCTTATACCCGTGTACCCCTTTCAGGAGTCTGATTTGTCTTGTGCGTCCTCAAGTTTCACTTCACTTAAAAACTACTTGCTTTCAACAATCAGACATAAAAATACAAAAGTGTCACAGCCCACTATTATTGAAAACCTGTTTACTTTCTCATTTTACCATATACTGTACTTATAAAATAAATCAATTGGAATATATTGTACTTACATTTCAGAGTATATAAACAAGTTATTGTCTGTATGAAATTCTAGTTTGTACAGACTTTGCTAGTGCTTTTTATGTAACCTGTTGTAAAACTAGGCAAATATCTAGATGAGCTGATGTACCCCCTAGAAGACCTCTCCGTACCCCTGGTTAAGAACCACTGCTTTATACAGCTTTGGCCTTTGATCTTCAGATTCAGGAAACAAATAATCTTCAGGGCCCAGCTTCAAAAGGCTAGTTTTTTGCATAACTAGAGCAGGTTACATTTGTATTTACCTCCTGCTAGAGATTCCCTCTTAACTCTGTCATTCTTGTCTGGCCCACTGTTCAGCATAGTTCTTTGAAGCTTATAACACTTTCCAAGGTTTACACTGGACACATCTCCTCCCTAGAAAAGTTATGTACAATCTCACAATAATACATAAACTTTGCATTTTTAATACAATAGACTCCATGCCTGTCACATGAGGGTTTTACAAAAACAAGATAGGAGTTACTGGCACACCTAACTTCTTGACTTCATTATGCTCCATTGCTAGGATGCATCAACAGTAATAAAGGCTATGATTATCAAGCTGATAAACACCACCATAATATCACAGAGAATTTTGTTTGGAAACATTAGTTAAATCAGATATAAATATTGTAGTACAAAGTTATACATCAGCCTAAGCTCTTGTTTTCAAGTTCTGGCTGAAGAAGGGTGCTATTGTATAACAGAGCTGGGGACGCCTATCTGCCCACCCAGGCTGCTTTTAATTTCACCAGCTCAAGTGAGCAGTCTGCCACGACTTACCAAAGTAAGGACAAAACACAGGCGTCAGCTTCCTCATTTCCCCAGGGGTGCTTGACCCCTCTCTGAACCCAGGCCCTACCTCCACTCCACCCCTTCCCCCAAGGCCCCACCTTGCCTCGCCTCTTTCCACCCCATTCCATCCCCTCCCCTGAGTGCCCTGCCCTCACTCCTTCCCCTCCCCACCTCACCTCCTGCATGCCACTGAACAGCTGATCCGTCCTGGGCAGGAGGTGCTGGGAGGGAGAGGGAGGAGCTGTTTGGCAGGGCTACCGGTAGGTGGAGCACCCACGGAGTCGGCGCCTAAGGGACAAAACACTATTTTCTATAAAAAACTGATGGGACCAGCCCTGAAAACAGGGATATGCCTGTCTTTAGGGACACATGTTTACCCTATTTATTTATAAAAAAACAGATAGTACAGAGGGAGGTGTGAGAATGGTGAACAAGTCAGTTAATTTTTATTTTATTTGGGGATGGTGGGACACCACACCTGTCCCCGCTACTAAATAATGATCAATGGTGGCATTTCAAAATGAAATGAAAATGAAAATGGAATTCTAGAGTTTTACGAATAGTGCGGAAAAGTAAGGTACAAAGGCTTTTAAACTCATCAAAAGCAGATGTATATTTACGACAAAGGAATTTGATTTATACAGAATAAAAAATAATTAAAAATAATCTCAAATGATAGTAAATTGTTGCACCTTGAGGAAACAAGGGGCATCTCCCCTGAAAAGCAAAACATATATCCATTCTTTCCAAACAAACTGACATTCACACTGTATTCACTAGGGCTTTGATAGCAAAAGAAATCCCCTTGAAGCCCTTGAGGAATTCCACCATGATTTCAACAATTTCCATCCCACCATCAACCTCAGCCTGGTCCAGTCCACACAAGAGATCCACTTCCTGGACACTACAGTGCTAATAAACAATGGTCACATAAACACCACCCTATACCGGAAACCTACTGACCGCTATTCCTACCTGCATGCCTCCAGCTTTCACCCTGACCACACCACACGATCCATCGTCTACAGCCAAGCTCTGCGATACAACCGCATTTGCTCCAACCCCTCAGACAGAGACAAACACCTACAAGATCTCTGTCAAGCTTTCTTACAACTACAATACCCACCTGCGGAAGTAAAGAAACAGATTGATAGGGCCAGAAGAGTTCCCAGAAGTTACCTACTACAGGACAGGCCTAACAAAGAAAATAACAGAACGCCACTAGCCGTCACCTTCAGCCCCCAACTAAAACCCCTCCAATGCATTATTAAGGATCTACAACCTATCCTAAAGGATGACCCAACACTCTCACAAATCTTGGGAGACAGGCCAGTCCTTGCCTACAGACAGCCCCGCAACCTGAAGCAAATACTCACCAACAACCACATACCACACAACAGAACCACTAACCCAGGAACTTATCCTTGCAACAAAGCCCGTTGCCAATTGTGCCCACATATCTATTCAGGGGACACCATCACAGGGCCTAATAACATCAGCCACACTATCAGAGGCTCGTTCACCTGCACATCCACCAATGTGATTTATGCCATCATGTGCCAGCAATGCCCCTCTGCCATGTACATTGGTCAAACTGGACAGTCTCTACGTAAAAGAATAAATGGACACAAATCAGATGTCAAGAATTATAACATTCATAAACCAGTCGGAGAACACTTCAATCTCTCTGGTCACGCAATCACAGACATGAAGGTCGCTATCTTAAAACAAAAAAACTTCAAATCCAGACTCCAGCGAGAAACTGCTGAATTGGAATTCATTTGCAAATTGGATACTATTAATTTAGGCTTAAATAGAGACTGGGAGTGGCTAAGTCAGCAAGGTAGCCTATTTCCTCTTGTTTTTTCCTACCTCCCCCCCCCAGATGTTCTGGTTTAACTTGGATTTAAACTTGGAGAGTGGTCAGTTTGGACGAGCTATTACCAGCAGGAGAGTGAGTCTGTGTGTGTATGGGGGTGGTTTTTGGAGGGGGGTGAGGGAGTGAGAGAACCTGGATTTGTGCAGGAAATGGCCTAACTTCATTATCATGCACATTGTGTAAAGAGTTGTCACTTTGGATGGGCTATCACCAGCAGGAGAGTGAATTTGTGTGGGGGGGTGGAGGGTGAGAAAACCTGGATTTGTGCTGGAAATGGCCTAACCTGACAATTACTTTAGATAAGCTATTACCAGCAGGACAGTGGGGTGGGAGGAGGTATTGTTTCATATTCTCTGTGTATATATAAAGTCTGCTGCAGTTTCCACGGTATACATCTGATGAAGTGAGCTGTAGCTCACGAAAGCTCATGCTCAAATAAATTGGTTAGTCTCTAAGGTGCCACAAGTACTCCTTTTCTTTTTGTGAATACAGACTAACACGGCTGTTACTCTGAAATATGTTCCCTCAGCTTCAGCAGCAAAAGTTAGAGGGACCCAAGCTTCTAACTTTTATGTCAAGGGAAATTGGTACAGGATCATGAAAAGAAGTTCATTCTATTGTGACTGTTGATCACTTAACGTTCTGTAAACAGTCACAATAGAATGAACTTCTTTTCATGATCCTGTACCAATTTCCCTTGACATAAAAGTTAGAAGCTTGGGTCCCTCTAACTTTTGCTGCTGAAGCTGAGGGAACATATTTCAGAGTAACAGCCGTGTTAGTCTGTATTCGCAAAAAGAAAAGGAGTACTTGTGGCACCTTAGAGACTAACCAATTTATTTGAGCATGAGCTTTCGTGAGCTTTCGTGAGCTACAGCTACCCCTTATGAAGTGAGCTGTAGCTCACGAAAGCTCATGCTCAAATAAATTGGTTAGTCTCTAAGGTGCCACAAGTACTCCTTTTCTTTTTGAGGGAACATAGACAGCCAGGCTGTCAATTTGTTTTGTCTCCCATCACCGTGGTAACAGTAAATTTCAGGGACTCAGAAGAGCAGCTTCCATCCTGCTCTTCTGTGTAACTTTCCATAAGGTGGAGTCAGGGATCCAGATGAAGACAGACACGTTACCATGACAAATGCAGAAGCGAAGTAGACAATGAGTCCATCAATTTGTTATTATACTGGAATGACAAATAGTCTACCAACAACCTAGTTACCTGTTTGCTTAGGAATCGGCAGCTTTTGGAACTGCTACAGAAGCACCAGGATGGCTTATTTATAAGTGCAATGTTTTAATGATTGAGAAAGTTTTATGTTCTGGGGGCATCAGCTTGATTTAGGGGAATAATACTGGTTTTCCCATTTGTCCATTTTGCAATAGATTATGAATACAATAACGAATAGCTGACCTCTTTCCTTTTTCTCCTATATATCTATCAAGTTGCTGGTAACCACCAGTGAGAGATGAACTTAAAATAATGGGGAAATGGCTAAAATGAATGACAAAACATTGCCAAAGAATTATACAACAAGCTTGAAATGTCTTGGAAATAATGTAAATATTTCTTTTCAATAATTTTAGGGCCCAGTCCTGTATGCTGTTGGGCTTTTTGTTTCCCACTGAAGTCCAACAGTTTGTAGGTTTTGTCCCTTTCCATATTGTGCAAGATGAACACCAGGGTGTATTAGCAGCATGATATTAGTCCATATATTTTCAGAAACCAACTATAAATTTTCTAGTGAATGTAGCTTACTGTGTTTGTCCAGTGGTGCTGCCTCCTGTGGTTACAAAAAAAGCATTTTGATTTAAAACCAAAAATAAATTAAATTGTTTCCCAGTGCCTCTCCATTTCCTTTTGGGATACAAGTTTTATAACAAGTTAAAAAGCTCCCAAGCTAAAAAGTTCTGTGGGAGTTCCTTGGCAAAACACTGGCATCACATCAATGCACTCCTCCTGACCCAAAAGCTTGGGCATACAGGCTGTGCAACAGGGGTGTCATTTGCTATGGGGCAGAGGGGGCAGTTGCCTTATGCCCCCAGACTTTGATTTTGCCCCTCCCACTAACTTTTCATAGCTCACTGCCAGCTGGTGATGTGGTATCTCCCTCAGGTCTCTGGGGGCCACTGTGGGGCAGGCTGGGCCAGGGCTCCTTATCAGTGCATTGTCAGCACCATTCTCTCTCCCCACTGGCTGGACAGGATGCAGTGGTGGTGCCCTGGGCTTGAGCTCAGCATGGAGCAGGTCAGGCCCCAATCTCTGTCCTGTGCCAGCCATCGGTGACACACATACACCTCAGCCCATCTTCCTCTCAATGTCCGGAATAGGACCAGGATGCCACCTTCCTGTCCCACCCCCCTCCAAGATGGGACCAGCCCATTAATACCCCAAGAGCAGCCATGAAGTGAGAATGCTGACCAAACTTTCCCCGTCTCTCCTAATTTTTTCTGAAACGATGGCCCTGTAATGTAACATGTCCTGAAGGTCCACAGACTCTGGCTATGCAAGCCCAAGACAGGGAAGTGAGCTCTAGAGCTGAGGACCCCAAACTGAGAATATTCTGCCAACAGCCATCTCCTGCCTACACTGGGGAACTACTCACTAGATGTTCCAACTGATCTCATCTACTGCAAGGAGAGAGGCAGTCTCTCATGTAGTCATACCCAAACCATTGTCTCTTCCTATTACTGGGGAGGACTGCCATGTAGACAGCACCATATTTAAAGGCCTGAAAGACTGGGAGCCGCACGGAGCCCCAACTTCATGGAACGGGGAGCAGACCAGCTGTCATGGGCCTTCAGGGGCTCTGCATCAGCCACCTCTGATACAATTATGGATGCCAGTAGCTTGCCTCCAATTTTGCAGGGTCAGCCTCTAACAACAGCAAAGTCGGAGGCAGGAGACAGCAAATCTTGAAAGCCATCAGCAGCACAAGAAGCTACTGACCTACAGCTACGGCAAGAGGTGGAACACAGGAACTGAGGCAGATGGCCCTAGGTTGTCTAAGTTCTTTCCTGTCATTTTAACAGTCTATGAATATGATGCAGACTTAACATCCTTTGAAACCTGAACTTCATTTTTTGTGCTTCAATGTTCTATTTGAGGATGGCAGTAAAGTGTTAATGGAAAACCTTGTGAAGATTCCACTTCCATTTTCCTACTGTAGTGGGGAAGCTACCCCACTCCTAGGGGAAAAGATTGCTTGGGGAGGCAGCCACAGCCGGATAGAAGGGCTAAGGGAGGAGCTGGGTCAGTCTCACTCCAGCCTTGGATTGAGAAGGACCTAGCGGCCTGGGAGCACAGGGTACCTGAAGCACAGCACTGCTGGGGAAGGGCAAGAGGAGCTGGGGAACTCCAGCCTGGCAACTCCCTAGGCTGAGGCCTTGTTAAAGGCCTAAGGAGGTACTGGGGCTGCAAAGGTGCAGCCTGGGGATAGGCAGAGGCAGCTGGTCCAACCCCCTTGCCAATGATGAGTGGCCATTACAGACTGCAGTCTGCCCCAGGGAAAAGGAGCTAGATGATGACTAGCAGTAGCCACTGAGGTAAGAGGGGCATAGGGGGAGGGGGTTCCCCTGGGCGGGGAGACCCAGAGCATGGGGGCACTCCTGTGGGGCAGCACCCCAAGGCAAGGGGCACTGGAGTCCAGGAGAGACACAGGGGCGTGAGGCAGGAGAGACACTGGCCAGCAGGAGGCGCTTCGAGGCTGAGGAGCTAATTCCCAAGGCAACCAGCAGGAGGCGCCATGCCAGTGAGTGCTCAATCTGCTACACCTACATGTATTGGGAAATATTATGCTGTACTCTCACAATAGGTTCCTAGGGAGCTTAGAAAAACCTATGATAGATACCTGAAATCTCCAAGATGCCATAGCAACTGATGACTTCTTATTATAAGGGTAGGATGGAGATGATCAAGCAGAAACCTTGATTTTGAATCTTTTTTCATCTTTAGTGTAAAGGTGCTGTGTTGGAGTGTCTGCCCCAGACTGGCTTGTAAGGTGTTAATGGAGCCCTAGAGAGGATACGCAGAAAGCAGCTAATAGGAGAGGGGCAGTGAGGACGAGTCAATGGGGGTTGGGCAGACCCATATAAGAAGGGCTGCAGGGCAGAGCAGCTTCAGTAGCTGCCTGGAGCTTGAGGAGGGAAAATCAGGACCCTAGCAGGAGGCAGGAGTGCCAGCACCTGGTCAGAGGAGTGCTACAAGCAGGGACGGGGGAAGCTAGAGAGAGCTCTTGCTAAGACTGGCAGGTTGAAGCCCTGAGGTAAGGGTGAAGAATGTGCTGGGGGTCGTGGGGAAGTGGCCCAAGGAAATGAATTGAGGCAGGGGCTGGGCTGAGGGACTGTGGAAGGGGGGAGCACAGAGTGCACCACAGCCAGTGGGTTGTGTCCTGAAGAGGACACCATGATCCTTGGAGTGACGTGTGACCTGGAGCAGACATGACTGTGGCAAGACATCAGCAGAAGAGGGCGCACTGGCGAGCAGAGCTAATCCCCAGGACAGCCAACAGGAAGCGCAGCAGTGGTGAGTGAAACCTGTTACCAGTGCATTTCTATGTTATAAGCAGAAAACTCAACAGAAGATACCATCCAAACATATAATTTCTAATAATGACAAAATCATAATCTTCAGATTGTAAATATGAATTTTAAATTCTTTCTTCAGCTAAACTTTGCCAATATACCTTCTAATATATACCAATCTTTAGACACTGGAACAAATTAGTACAAATATCATTACATTCAAAGTACAACAAAAACGTTCACATTTTAGTGAATCAGAGATGCCAGGCAGGCCTGATTCTCCACTGC
Source organism: Eretmochelys imbricata (assembly GCF_965152235.1). Classification (NCBI taxonomy): domain Eukaryota; kingdom Metazoa; phylum Chordata; order Testudines; family Cheloniidae; genus Eretmochelys; species Eretmochelys imbricata. The sequence goes on from NC_135572.1 coordinate 164,731,613, forward strand.
CTTGCACCTTACATAGTCATACACACCAGTGCAAAGAGCGTGAAAAATGCAACCAAATCAAATATCACTAGCTTTCCCTCAGTGGCCTGAATTTGTTGTCTTCAGCATTCCCTGTTCCTATCCACCCTGACATGAGACTCAAGGATATGTCTACACTGGAGGTGTAATTTCCAGTTTAGGAAGACGTACATGTGCTAGCTTTGATTGAGCAAATATGCTAAAAATAGAAGTGTAGCCATGGCAGCGCAAGCAGCCAGAGGGGCTAGCCACCCAAACGTGAGCACATCTGAGACCCTAAGTATGTATTCAGGTCACTAGCCCCTTCTGCCATTAGTGCCTCTGTGGGTCCCCTTTTATTTTTTAGCATGCTAGCTTGATCAGAGTTAGTTTGGTTATGACTGCCTGAGCTGGTAATTACACCCCTAGCCCCAGTGCAGGCATACCCACAGAACCGCAAACACCTGGGACCCCTGTGTAACAATGCAGAATGCTACCACTAGAGATTGTACCCCCGTCTTCAAAGAAGAGTGAGACACAAATGAAGACCCCTGGCATAGGGGATCTGAGTGGCAATGCAGAGAAATAAAATTCTGGTATAGTGCCCTGCTAAAGATGTTAGTATGGCACACCAGCTCATGTGCCTCACTTTCTCCTCATTTCATTTTCAATCAGCTTAATTCACAGTACCAGTGTCAGCCTATAAACCCCTGCCAAGGCTCTGTACAGTCCAGACTCCAACCCTCTGACAATAAAGTTGTTAAAATGGGCCCCTGCCGTCAAATTTCAATCTATGTGCAATATTGGTTCCAGGGCAGCTTGCCCTGAATCTGGTAGCAGGAACTTTTGTACACATGCATCCTCATTCTAGCTTGCCACAGTGCTAGGACACACACACACACAGCTTCCAGAGCAACCAAAGCACAGAAAGATTACATGTCATCACCCTCACTAAAATTCTAATGCAATGTTGTCTAAACTGCCCCTAAAGACAAAAATCCCATCATACATAATATCACAGCTAACAGAATTGTACATCTTAGTACACTGTACAGTATCTTATTCTAACATGTTTTTGGTATATCTGCACAGCCTAATAGTGTTTACAAGGTCACTTTCACAAGTTAGAAACAGAATGGGTTAACAAATACCACAGTAAAATAAAACCTCCATCATTCATTTAATCAGTCCATCAGATATTTTGGCTATTAAGGAAATCCTTAATTATGACACTAAGGTTTAGTAAATAGAGGATTAAAATTGTCAGGGGTAAAATAATTATGTGATAATCACAAATTGTATAACTCCTAGAGCTGAGATTTTAAGAAAAGCACCAAATATCAGACCTATAATAAAATGAAATCAAGAGACCTGCCAATGCATCATGCTCCTCAACTCACCTTGTAAAATGGTATATCCTACATTCACCTCTGTGCAGGTCTACGCAAGGCCCATGCGTCACCTAAGCCCTATTTTGAGGGCCTAAGTGGTATATATTCATCTGCAGGCCCTCTGCAAAGGACTGAATTCATCCACAGTGCCTGTACACTTCTTATTAACCATGTTTTTAAAAAATATGTATGTCTCCCTGTGGCTTAAGCAATCCAGCTTTGACTGAACCATGCCATCCTGATGTGAGGAAGGATTTTTCTGTATAGTAAGTGCTGCTTCTTTTGGAAGGTAAGACTCTTTCCCTGTGTTCCACTGCAGGAACCTGATGCAGTGGTAAGAGAACCAAGTATGGCCCACTTGCCTGACTCACTAATGCTGTGAGACACGTAGTGTAGCTATGGAATTTTGCAGCCTGCAAGTAGAAATCCCTGTAATTTTCTCTGCAGTGCTGATCAGTGCTCTACTACTGCAAGCTCTGCTTGGTGTGTGTACAGAACTTCATTTTACTTTCTCACTGTCCTCTAAAGGACTGAATGGGTTTCCCCATTTTGCTATCACTGTGACTTAGAGCTGATTAGGAAAGGGCGAAAAATTGCTAACATTTTCTTTCTTTCTTTTTTTTTTTTTGGTGTGCATAGAAAATAGTTCATAGAAATTTTCCAAGCAGCTATAATTTTAATATCCATGTAAATACAGATAGAATGCCAGGTGGTATTGCAAGTTGCCTTCTACCTGTGAATCACTGTGATTGATGTAACACAAGCCCAATATCTTTGTTTTGTCCATGAGGGTGAGCTAATTCATCAGGCTAAGTCAAAAGCTGTTTTTTGTGTTGTTCTGCTACTTAAATAAATGATTCCAGCTACTATCCTGAACGAATGGCATTCACGTTTTAATTATGATGGGTCACGGGGTAAGTATGTCTTTCCTAGTCATGTCAGGGCTTAATGAGTTCATTAATCAAACATTTATGAAGGCTGTGTCTGCAGACAAGGAAAATATTAAAGCCTACATAAAAGCTTTCATTAAGTCCCCTTTTATGCAATGATCTGTATACTGTGACAGTGTCATTTGACTATTGCTATTTGTAATCACAAGCCATTGCTTAATGGGATTATTAATTTATGCTCTACTATTTTCATCAATTTTTTACTGTTCTTCTCTCCCATTGTTTGCTTTGTGTATGGGACCAGCACAAAGGTCCAAAGTGGAGGGAAATGTTCCATGCACCATTCTTTCCTCTTCTATTTAAGCTTACAGGGCTGGGTGTAATCCTGTTTTAAACTTTCAACATGCTAACAAAGGGGCTTCTACTAGGCAGTGTGGCCTACTGAATAGGACACTGGAGGGGGTCTCAGGAAACTTCAGTTCAAGTCCTGGCTCTGACATGGGTTTGCTAGGTGAGCTAGGGCAAGTCATGTCCATCCCAGTGCCTCAGTTTCCCCATCTGTAAAACGGAGATTTTCATAGTGCACTTCTTTGTGAAGGATTTGAGATCTGCAGATGAAAAGTTTTATATAAGAGTTAAGTAGTAGTATTTTTTATTGTGTTACATTTTATATATGGTTATGATCTAATAGTTAAGGCTCCATGTATTCTGCAGTTGCATGACCACAGAAATTGCTGCAACTAAAGTTCCATAATAGCTGCTATCAGAACCACTCGATGTTCAGTCACTCATAACTTCCTGAAACTTTCACATATTGAGCTAAAATTTTCCATGCCTCTAGCAAATGCCTGAGGGTGAAATTTTGTATTTCCTGTGTTTTTTGGTTTGAAGTTTGAACTAGGGCTGTCAAACAATTTTTAAAAATCACAATTAATCCCTAAATTAAAAAAATCAGGATTAGTCGCAGTTTTAACGGCACTGTTAAACACTAATAGAATATTAATTTAAATTTATTATAAACATTTTGGATGTTCTTCTATATTTTCAAATATATTGATTTCAATTACAACACAGAATACAAAGTGTACAGTGCTCACTTTATATTATTTTTATTACAAATATTTGCACTGTAAAAAGATTTTTAAAAATCTACAAGTTGAAGCATGAAAGGGCATATGAATGTTTAGCATCCCTGGCACGTAAATACCTTGCAACGCCAGCTACAAAAGTGCCATGCAAATACTTGTTCTCACTGTCAGGTGACATTGTAAATAAGAGGCAGGTAGCATTATCTCCCATTGATATAAACAAATTTGTTTGTCTTAACAATCAGCTGAAGAAGTAGGATTGAGTGGACTTGTACGCTCTAAACTTTTTTACATTGTTTTGTTTTTGAGTGCAGTTATGCGAAAAAAATTCTACACTTGTAGGTTGCACTTTCACAATAAAGAGATTGCATTACAGTATTTGTATGAGGTGAACTGAAAAATATTATTTCTTTTATCATTTTGCAGTGCAAATATTTGTAATAAAAATAATATAAAGTGAGCTGTGTACATTTTGTATTCTGTGTTGTAATTGAAATCAATGTATTGGAAAATGTAAAAAAAAAAAAAAAAACCCACAAATATTTATAATTTAAATTGGCATTCTATTGCTTAATCGTGCAATTCAAACTGTGATTAACTGCAACTATTTTTAAAAAAGCTAGTTAATCTGTTTTGCTTTAATTGCTTGAGTTAACTGCAATTAATTGACATCCCTAGTTTGACCAAAAATGGTTTGGCTTTTGAGTGTGGGGGAAATTTTTTCCCCCTATTCTCAAATAGTTCTTAATAGGATTAAAGTAAGGAGGAACACCAGGCAGCACAACTTCCCTTCCTTCACTGAAGAGCACAGGGGCCCTTCCCCTTCCTCCCTCTGGGATGAGGGAGTTTAGTTCTCTCGCCTCCCACTAGCAGTGGCTGATTAAATGAGGCTGCAGGAGGAAAAAGAATCTGAAGTGGGAGCAGGAAGAGCTGGTGCCTGGCTGGGGAGTTCATCCAGGAGGTGGAGCAGAACTATCACCTGATGGGAGAAAAAGAACTGTCCAAGTTGGGAGTGCCCGAGCTGGATCTGTCCCCATGCTTCTTAGCTCAGACACTGACTGACTGCAATTTTTCTGGAAGTGCTTTGTTTTAAACTCCAACTGTTAAACAACTTTTTATGTAATCTTCCTTACTGATACCAAAGTGACAATACTCTTTTTCATATAGGGCTTCTATAAATGCTTCCATACTTTCTCCAGTTCTTAGCACCCTTTGGTAAAAGCATGACCATCTATGTGTTACGTTCCTTTTGAAAAGAAATTCTCTTCAAACTTCTTAACAATGATATCCCAGTTAGTCTTATCTCCTTATCACCACCAAAGGTAAATGACTAACAGATGATCTTCTGCTTCACTTGTTGCATAAGGGCACATTTTCACTAGCAATATTAAAGCACTGCCGTGGCAACGCTTTAACGTGGCTTGTGTGGTCGCGGCAGAGCGCTGGACGAGAGCTCTCCCAGTGATCTAAAAAAACCCACCTCCACGAGGGGAGTAGCTACCAGCATTGGGAGCGCGGCTCCCAGCGCTGGTGAACTGCCTACACTCGCACTTTACAGCACTGAAACTTGCAGCGCTCAGAGGTGTTTTTTTCACACCCCTGAGCGAGAAAGTTGCAGGTTGTAAAGTGCCAGTGCAGACAAGCCCTAAGTTAACACAATGGCCAATACTTTGCTGCTCTCTGCGTTTAATCTTCTTTGTGGTTCTGGTGAAGTGTCCCATTCATTAGGCCTGTCTGTTGGCTTCTCATCATGAGTCTTTTGAAAGGCTGAAAGTATTTTCTGGTCCTTACTCATGCTGGTTCAAACTGAATTGGTTTCTGACAATGTCACTTTTTCTGTGATTCTTTACTTTTGTAATGTAACTTTGTCCTAATTCTGAGCAAAGACTTTTATTAGAATAAGAAACAGTACTATCCCTAAAGATATGTTGTTCGCTTCACTATACAGTTTCTGCTTAGAGTCTTTCCCAGCCCCTTCCTGCCTAGCTTAGTGTTACAGAGATAAAGAAACATTAATGATAATTATCAGAGAAAGAAAGAAATAATTCAATCACAATCTGTACTATTACACCTGGCACAAAAATTCTCTTTTTGCTCTGGTAAGAGTCCTATATGCACTTGAGTTATATTATGAGCTCCTAGACTGCTAGGAGATTTTACAATAACTGGTAATTTACACTACCATCTGTCTAAATAAATATATATTGTGATGAGGCAAGGCCAGATGGCTATAGAAAAGTAGTGGGAGATAGATATATTAGCTCTAGGCTAAACAAATCCCAATAAGACCAGGATAAGTTAAATGGCAGCAGCTTCAGGCCAATTAAGAACTTTCCAGAAGGCAGGGAGAATGTTAGGTTGATTAGGACACCTGAAGCCAATCAGGGGCTGGCTGAAACTAGTTAAAAGCCTCCCAGGAGCTGTGGGAGGAAGTTGTGCTGTTGGAGAGACTGAGCAGTACACACCATATCAGGCACAAGGAAGGAGGTCCTTACGTAAGGGTGAAGTGGAGCCTGAAGAAGTGGGGGCTGCTGTGGGGAAGTAGCCCAGGGAATTGTACGTGTCCTGTTTCTAAAAGGTCAGCTGCCATAGCTGATACCATTAGGGTCCCTGGGCTGGAGCCTGGAGTAGAGGGTGGGCCTGGGCTCCCCCCTTTGCCCGCTCCCTGATTAATCACTGAGACTGGGAGACAACAGAGACTGTGCAAGGGAGGATAGCTTCTCCTCACCTCCCTTGCTGGCTTATGATGAAAATGGCTCAGTAGACTGTGACCCTTGTCTCTAGAGAGAGAAGGGTTACATGGAGGATCACAGTGAGCCTGTGAGGCTAGTGAAGTCCGCCAGGAAACGCGGGACCCATGGAGACAAGGACAGAGCTTTGTCTATATATATATATATATATAAAATCAACAATAATTCTAAGTTTAAATTTTTATTTCTATACAAAATTTTGTTGTTCTCCGGTATAAATTATTGTAACAGATATTGAACAATATGTGAAATATAGTTAGCCCTGAGTTTACAAAACCTTATAAATATTTGTAGATGTTTGATACAGTGCTATTTATGCAGGTAGTGATAGAATTGTACCATTCCAAAATGCAAAATTTACCATATTCCAATGGTACTAATATATGAAAATATAGCTAGAAATCATTTTGGTTCACTTGACTGTAAATATAATGCATATTAGTCGCATGTAATACATTGTGGTGATCAGAAAGTCATCATATAGGCTTGTTGTTTGTGTAATAACATGTTCAGACTAAAGCTTTTTGTGAGGCAGAGGCAAACAACCTAATTTTTTCTGTATGTAAAACACATTCATTTGGGGGCTTAGGGCATAAGTGCTCTGTAAATTTTGCCAAACTGTTTTGATGCCACCTAGTGGTTTTATAATGAACATCTTTACTTCCTTGCATGCAGTGTTGCTGTAGCTGTGAGAGTCCTAGGCCGTTAGAGGGACAAGGTGGGGGAGGTAATATCTTTTACTGGACCAACTTCTATTGGTGAGAGAGACAAGCTTTTGAGTTACACAGAGCTCTTCCTCAGGTCACCCACCTTGTTGTATTTACTTCCATTCATATGATACCCTGTACAATGGTAACCTTCAATATTAACAGGTTTTATCCGTCATTTGGGAGCAAAGTCCCAATGCAGATTCTTTTCCTTTTTTATTAAGTTCCCTCTCAAGAAAACCTTAGATGTTGGCCTTGAATTCCAAATATAAGAGCTAATACTGATCTTAATCTGTAGAAATTTTAAATTCATCATAAAACTTTTGAGCTAAAGAAGTCAAAAAACATCCTGCTGTAGGTTAAAAATATTTCGTTGAAATAGCTAGGAGTAAAATTGTTTGGGCTTCTTAGGTATCAAAAATTATTTTAAACAGCCATATATCTTCATCTACTTGATTAACATCAAACTTGTTTAATACAGATGTGTGCAGCTTCTATTTATCTGATGAATTACAAAATGTAAAATATGACTGGCAGTTCATGAAACCTTTGCGCATTGTGGTCTGCCAGCATGGACCCCTGACTCATGCTCTGACACGTGGGCACAGGGATCCACACTAGCAGATTCCAAGGCAGGATAGAGGCCTTGCTAAGGGTTGGATTCACATTTAGGGAAAAGAAGGCATAGAATAAGAATAAACAAACAAAAACAAACTGTGCCCTCAACTATTTTTGCTCCTGTATAATATTGAAAGGGGGGTATGAATGGCTTTGCTGGTGGAGTTGTGTAAGGCTCAGAGAATGTATACTGTTTCCTCTCACAACTTGGTTGAAGGGACAAGGGTGTTGAATTCAACTTTAACAAGATAGCCTTTGTCCCAAATGTTAACTAGCAACTGAAGTTAAATAGGTGTTAACAAAACAAAATTATAAACTGTCTGACTAAAAATCTCTTCCCCTCTAATTGTTATCATTATTGACACTTGTGATGTGGTCATTTCATTAGCTGTCCAGTCATCCAGGCTAGTCAGAATCTAAATGTCTAACGTTTAAAAAAAGGGGCAAAAAAAAAAAAAAAAGAACTTTTGAAAGAATCTTCTAGCTTCTCTTTACAGAAGGTCACAAGCTCACTTTCTTCCTTTATAGGGCCACTTTTAAAGATTTTGCTTACTGCTAAAGAGGGAACTCTTCTTTACCTTCACTGAATCAAATGCAATAAGAAGCAAATCTTGCCAAATGTGTGGGGGGTGGGGCAGAGGAAGGAGGAATCTTTAAGCCTAAAATAAGCACAAGTAATATCAACCAAATAATTTTTTTCAGTTATACTCACCAAGATATATGGCTTTGTAATGCAAATGTTTCTATAACCATTAATGATTATAGTGTTGCTAGTATGAAGGTATAATTCCCAATGAAGTTATTAAGAAGCCTTCATTACTATTTCTTTTCTAGAAATAAGAGGCCTACAGCTGCTCGTATTTACTTAAATGGGAGCTGGATTTGGGACCATCGTTCACTTTTGATGTTAAATATTTAACACCTACCCAGTGCTCCAGCACCTACCCAATCTGTCTACAAACAGTCTTTCCTATTCTGATCTGGATTACATAAAGCAAACCAATAAATAATTATTCCATGAAATACAAAGAGACCAGACAGTGTACATAAAAATCAAAAATGAATAATAGTACAGAACTCGTCTATTTACTACTAAAACATGTGCTGCTCTCAAATATACACCTTCTACCCATTACAAACGGAAAGATTTGTCCAGAGAAACAACAAAAATGAAATATAAACAAATAAGTTGTGAACATAGTAACCTTGGGGCCAATACTGTTATCAGTGATGCCAGGGGAGATTTACCAGTGTCTTTAATCAGAGCAGGGACCCTAAATATTGTCATACAAATAGGATATTTTCATCTAAAATTGAGGCTCACAGCAGGGCTATGAAAATAACTGCAGGCAGTTTTTAAAAGATTTAATCCTGCGATAGAATCAGATTATTTTACAGGTTGAAGAGGAATGTGATTTACTAAATTACTTTTCTTGGGTATGTTGGCGGTCCTGCATTGTGTATGAGTAATGATACCATGCTAGCTATGGTACTGTTATATGAGCTAGGTGAAATGTTATGGGTTGAATTAAACCCCCATTGAGATTGATAGGTGTGAACTCACCCTTTAATTAGCATAACTGTAAGCATAAGCCCCCAACCAAGACAAGAGGTGTGTGACCCACCTATCAGCTGTGGCTGAGTATTATTTTGGGTGTTGGAGAAAGAGACCACACAAACTGAGAAGAGGCAAGAGCAGAGAAGGAAAGCAGTACAAAAGCCAAGCAGGAGCCTGTAAGCACAGTGTGTCTGGAAAAAGCTAGGGGGAGTGATTGGGGGTTTGGTGTTGGCTAAAAGACTTGGGGGGCTGTAAATGAAGGAAATTGCTCCTTTTGTTCTTTATTCCTTCTACATTCAGATATCAGGACTTTTGTAAATTTTTTATAAATAAACAAGATTGCATCAAAGAAATACCAGGCTTCAACAATTTCTGCTTCCAGCTGAAACCTCCTCAGGGCCCCAAACTTTGACTGGCTACTCAGGTCAAAAAGGGTCAACATTGTGACCTACTATGTACTGAATATGCAGAACTTGTATTGGACTCATGTTGGGTCCTATAGTAATTCAAGAAGAAACCCCCAGTATCTCTCATGATGGGAGGTCAAACTAATGTAAAGTGGGTCTAATTTTTTAATTTTTAAGTTTAATTTTAGGGGGGAAGGGATAGCTCAGTGGTTTGAGCATTGGCCTGCTAAACCCAGGGTTTGAGTTCAATCCTTGAGGAGGCCATTTAGGGATCAGGGCAAAAATTGGGGATTGGCCCTGCTTTGAGCAGGGGGTTGGGCTAGATGACCTCCTGAGGTCCCTTCCAACCCTGATATTCTATGGGTGCCTTCTACTTCTGGTAGCTGAAATCCAGCAGTGTACATGATGCAGAAGTAATCAGTACATAGTCATCTGCTGCTTCTCTGACCGAGAAATAATTAGTAACTTATATAAATCAGTAACTTAAGCCCAGTTCAGCCCTGGGAGATCTTTCTGCTGAGGGCTCCCATTACATGCAGATTTCTCGTACGCTATGTTGGGGAAGAGGGGCAACCCGCTGCCTCTGTGGCAGTGCTAGCCCTTCTCGGGAACCTACAGGGTCAAGATTCATGGTGGGAATGAATCCGTCTCCATCATTCTCCCACCGCTCTTAAGGAGGTTACACAAAAAACGGTCATGCAGTCTAGGTCTGAAGTACATTTTTTTGCTGTCTCCCTCCCTTTCATGGAGGTCTGTGGGCAGCAACAGCCAGAAGAAACTAGGCAGAACACCTCCAGCGAAGCCAGTCTGCCAGAGGGTAGTGGGGAGAATGGGAGGGCAAGAGCCCGCATGAAAGCACCGCCCTTTCTGCAAGGGGAAGGACAGCCGCTCGAGAGAAATTCCATGCTCTGCAGCGATTTCCTCCCCCAAGTCTTGTTCCTAAGGATTGTTCTGTTGTCCTGAGCTTGTAAACTGTTCAGTGTGTTTTCTATGGTCTGGTAGGTCCTGAGCAAACTGTAATAGTAAAGTAATCAGTAACATGTAACCGATTACCCCTTGGATCTAGTAATCAGAAGTTTGTAATATATTACTCTTTTTCTCAAAGCAGCTTTAACAATCCTGTCTGCAAATAAAGTATCTTTCTCCCATTAGTAATTTACATGACAATTCCATAATTCTTTTATGGACAACTCCTGAATTAAACAATTATGATTGCTTTTACAAAGATGATTTTTAGACTGTATTTAGAAAATCTGCAAGAAATGTGCATGGAATATTTTAAATAACCTTCTATTAATTTGCCAGTAAGTTAATAAAGGCTGAAGCCCTCAAGTACACCTCAGTGCTGATTAAACAAATATTGCCAAACTTGCAAGTATAGTTTAATTACAAAAAGACTTTGTACATCATGTTAATGGTGCTGCTTGTAGATCCTGTCAAACCAGCATTTCTTTTAATGACTGTTTTCAACATATTTTACAATGGGTTCCACAAGTGTTCAAGCACAGGGGTTAAGACTTTTTCAAAGCAGTGTAGGTGATTTAGCCATTCATTCAACACAGATTTTAAATCAAGACTAGATTTATTAAAAAGACGTGTTCTAGTTCCACCAGGAATTATTCTGGGGAAGTACTATGGCCTGTGTGAAACAGGCGGTCATACTAGATGATCATAATGGGTCCTTCTGGCCTTGGACTCTATGAATCATTCAGAACGGAAGCCGTTTCATTGTAGTGGAAAATATGTGGCTAAATTCCTTACACCACTTACAATACAATCTGCTTGGTCATAGACTGACGGGAGGCTCGTTCATAGAGGCAGGTTTAACGTAAGAGTGGTAGCAGCAACAAGTCTTCTTCTCCCCGGCTTGGTAAGCACTGCTTCCCTGCTTCCTCTCAGCTGCTGAGATGGGAACCCTCCCCTTTCAATCTACTTTTAACCACTACAAAAATAAACCTACTGGAAAAGAAAGTTGTGTTCTTTTTAAGACCCACACTAGGTTGCTTTGTTTAACTCTTCTCTTCACCTGGCTGTATTCTTAGATTTAAAAACCTACACAAATATAGGCAATGACAGTCAAAGAAACTGAATGCTCTGAACCTGCACATGGCTAGCTATCTGTGGTTCTGTGAACATTTGGAAATGCTGTACCCATTTATAGATCACTGGATTAAAGGGTCTGATATTTTTACTCCACATAGTTCAAAACCTGAATGTCCCTTCACTTTGAATGCTAGTGAGAGACTTAGTTTTGTCTGTTTGTGTTAAAATAACGATAACCAGGTCACAAGTGCACAAGCAACAAACCAAATGCTATTAGCTATTTATCCTGTTACAAGAATTATGGTTTAAATACCTCAATGCTATTTCTAATCCGTATTTAATAACATGGCAAAATACCAGCTGAACATTTTACATCAAGACAAAAAACTTGTATCCTTGTTAAATTCTTACAGGGAATTATTGCAACAAAAGAGCATTATATTCTGGAACACATTATAGGTCTGGGAAAAACAGATTAACTGGGATTTTAATGACACATCCTGTTTAACATGATATTTAACATGTTGTATAGCCACATTATTTAATCTACATGCAAAACCTACATTTATAAAATATCTATAATATGCCTTGTAAGAAAACAAAAAGCATTTAATAAGCTACGGAGTGGAAAAAGATGGAGGGGGTGGTGAGGTGGACAAGAAAGCAATCTTGCAATGATAATCCTAATTCCTACACTTGGGCCAAGTAGGGAAAATGAAAGAAGAGGCTGGCTGTTTTTGAATTGGGGGGGGGGGGGGCGTGTTTCATTTATTTTCTACTCAAAACAAACATTCATGCAGAATGTTACAAAAAAGGAGCCTGTTGGCTTCAGAGGGACCTGGCTCAGAACCTCCCACAAAGCACTGGTAATAGCTGGGTACATTACCCAGTGAAATATTGGTAATGAAAAATACCAGCCAAAGAAGCAAAATGATAGTGGGGATCTGGTGGAAGTGATCTTTTTCCTCTCCTTTCCACTGTAGGCTCCCAGTGCAGAGTATGCTCTCCCCTCTTCTCCCCCCCCCCCCACCCCTATTGAAATACTTTGTAATCTGTGGGAATCAATTATTGCTAAATAAACAATTTTGTTAAGTAAAAACATGCTCTAGAAATCCTCCTACAGACTAACCAACCTCAAGTGTTCAAAAATCAGGATTCAAGCCCCAAAACGTTGTAAGTTTGGTTTAAATATATATTAATGACAAATTTTGGGGAAAAGGTGTATTTGCCTGCTGGTTTTTAAATCTTTTGGGTTCATTCAACACACATTTTTAAACTTTTGTATATAACCATAAGGGCTAGGAACCTTATTTACGTAATAAAATCTCAGATTCTCATGTAATTGCTCCACTCCAGGGGCTGGAGGTTCAAGAAAAAACACCCAATATTGCAGAACTTGGAAACACTGCAAATCCCTCACACCTTCAGTCTACAACATTGTATAAAGTAGCCTGTAGTCTGGCTCGTGTGAAACCAAATTGTATTACGACTTGGTTTGGGGTTAAAAGTGTTTGAAAATAGTTCCAGACATGATTATATGTCCTAATGTGAACAGGGTCTAAAGTAAAGAAAGTGGCAGGATTCTTTTTATTTCGCGTTTCTGAGAAACCAAGTCCCATGTAAATAATGATGTACATTTAAGATATTCTATTCTGCTGTTGTTGAACTCATTAATAACGATTATAGTCCTGATCCACTTTCATCCCAGATGAAAAACAGAGTATTGTTATATTCTGAAATTTCTGTTTATGAATGGAAACAGAACCAGAGAGGGAAACATCACAACCACAGCACTGTCAGTCTGCCAGTGCCAACACTACCCTTTCTGAGGAAAAAGAAATAAGTAATCGCGCGCCCCCCTGCCCCCGCATCCCCCAGTCATTAAGCTAATGATCTAAAACTGTTCTGTGTCTCTAAGGGCATGGCTGTACTTGCAGATGTAGAGTGCTTTGAGTTAAACTAGACTTCTTAGAGCGCAGTAGGGAAAAGTGCTGCAATCTGTCCACACTGACAGCTTCAAGCGCATTGGCGTGGCCACATTTGCGGCGCTTGCAGTGGCATTGGGAGCAATGCATTATGGACAGCGATCCCAGCATGCAAGTGGCTACAACGTGCTTTTCAAATGGGGGAGGGAGGTGGAGAGTGATAGGGAGTGTGTTGTGTGTATGGGGGGGGAGGAAGAGTGGGTTTTTGGGGGGCTGAGAGCATGTCAGCATGCTATCTTGTAAGGGCAGACAGCAGCAGACCCCACCACCACCTCTCTCTCTCACACACAGCATTCCACAGTAATGGTTACTTTTTCTCGGAGCAGATAAGCAGCTGACTGTCAGAAACAGAGCTTTGAAAGGGCATATCCGCATTCCTATAGTGATTCAAAAACAATGACAAGAGTGGCCACTTGACTTACGGGGATTATGGGACGTTTCCGGAGGCTGATCAGAGCGCAGTAATGCAACACCTCATTCATGCTGACGCCCAGGTGTTGTAGCGAAAGCCGCAGCAAACGTTATTCCACTCACCGAGGTGGAGTCCCAGGAGCGCTCTAGCTGCGGAGTCAGAGCGCTCTATGTGCCTTGCCAGTGTGGACAGGTAGTGACCTAGGGCTCCCGGGGCTGGTTTAATGCACTCTAATTCGCAAGTGTAGCCAAGCCCTAATGTTTTGTAAAAGAAGAACTGGAAGGGGCAAAACTCCTCCCTGTATGATCTGAGCAACAATTTCCTTCCCACACATGCCACAGCTCACTTAATACATAATCATGGAAAGCGGTGTTTATTTCTGAATAAAGCCCTCTCCAAGAAACCTTGGGCTTTCTGCGTCACACATTACTGCATATCATGTGTCACACGTTGTCAACGACCATTGAAAACCTCAAACTATTCATTCATATAAAATTCTATATAAATTTAAATGTATTATCATAAGCAGGTTTTAAACAACTAATTAAAATGACATGCACTGTGTAAAGCATCAACATTTTGTTTACAAAACTAGAGAAACTTAGTTTGGAAAACTAAAAAAAGTTTGCTTAAATGCTAAAAAAAGTTTGAAATTACTGAAAGATCAATTGGTACGTAATCATTCAACTTCTTCAGTCTTTTATCAGTAAATAAACATAGCAAATGGAAATGCAAACAACTCCTTATCACATGACGTTTTATCAGTTAGCAGCAAAAAAAAATCATATAAACTTCAGATGCCATTTAATTATGCTCCTTACAATAACCTGTGTTCTAACCAAGGGATATGTGATTCTTTTCTTCAGGAAAACTGGCATTAGAGACCACCTGGGGTTACATTGTATTTTAGTCCAAGGAATCAAAATATGCAGAAAACTATGTGGACACTAACAGTGATAGAAAGTCAGAAAGGTCCAGAATCCTCAAAGATATTTAGGCTTCTAACTCCCCTTGATTTGGACACCTAAATACCTTTGAGGATCAAGACCTAAATCTCTACTTGTTTCAGTTCCCCATCTGTAAAATGGGGATAACAATATTTGCATGTATTAAGATGGTACTCATTGGAGTGAGGACTGTCTCTTGGAGTGCACAGTACAATAGAGCCCTCATCTCAGATGGACTTCAGTTCTATTGTCCTATTAATAATAATAATCAATGCAAGGCTGCATACCCTCTGCATGTCCTCACAATCACTAGAAAGACTATTTTTTAAAAAACTTTTCAAAATAGGGCCGTGTGTATGAGTCTGTGACAGGTTTGGTCACAGACACCTGCTTGGGACTGTCACCTTACATGCTGAGATTACCTCTGAACCCGTTTTCCCTGCCAGCTTGGGACTCCAGAACCCTGCCTTGTTGAGCCAGACACACTAGCATGCTACAACACTGACCCAGGTCTGGTCCACACACACCAAAGCTGCAGGCTTAACTGAAAATTGCTCAGCAGGTTACCTGCCTCCAGCACCCAGACACCCAGTTCCCAATGGGATCCAAACCCAAAATAAATCCATTTTACTCTGTATAAAGCTTATAAATTGTCCCCCCTCTATAACACTGATAGAGAGAGATGCACAGCTGTTTGCTCCCCCAGGTATTAATCACTTACTCTGGGTTAATTAATAAACAAAAGTGATTTTATTCAGTATAAAAAGTAGGATTAATGTGGTTTCAAGTAATAACAGACAGAACAAAGTAAGTCACCAAGCAAAAACACGCAAGTCTAAGCCTAATACATTAAGAAACTGATTGCAGGTAATATCTCACCCTCAGAGATGTTCCAATAAGCTTCTTTCACAGACTAGACTCCTTCCTAGTCTGGGCCCAATCCTTTCCCCGGTACAGCCCTTGTTAGTTCCAGCAGACATCTTAGGTGGAAAGCAGGGGTGTTCTCATGTCTGCCACCCCCCTTCTTCTGCTCCACCCCCTTTCATAGCTTTGGTCCAAGGCGGGAATCCTTTGTCTCTCTGGATCCCCACTCCACCTTCTAAATGGAAAAGCACCAGATTTAACAATGGATTCCAGTATCCTATGACATGGTCACATGTCCTGTGAGATCCCAGTCTTCATTCTTCGAGAGGTGGCCCACACACACCCAGGAAGGTCTGCAAGTAAACAGACCATTTACAACCAATTGCCCTAGTCAATGGGAGCCATCAAGCTTTCAATCCACCATTAATGGCCCACACTTTGCATGAATTATAATAGGACCTCAGAGTTATATTTCATATTCCTAGTTTCAGATACAAGAATGATACATTCATACAAACAGGATGAACACACTCAGGAAATTATAAGCTTTGTAATGATACCTTACAAGAGACCTTTTGCATAAAGCATATTCCAGTTACATGATATTCACATTCATAAGCATATTTCCATAAAACATTATGGAGTGCAACGTCAGAATCCATGAGAGAGAACTGTAAAAAAACAAACAAAATCACAGAACCATAAAAAAATGGAGACAAAAAATGAAGCACAGCTACTGTGCATGCTATGACTGTAAGCAATGCCACACACACCATGCATGTGAGACACTTGTAAAGCAAGATAATGTTGTGTGACATTCTGTAGTAACCATAAGGCTATCTAACTTTTCCCCCAGTAATAGAATAGTGATGCTGTAGATCGGAATGCCAGCAGAAGTTGTGTGCACTGGTATTTTCTTTCTTTCTACACAAATAAAAAGTGGATCCTCTTCTCCCTGCCCTAAACTACAAAAACATATAAAATTAAACAACTAGCAGAATGCAAAGCTCTGAGCACAGCCCTACAGCAGTTTTCTGCAGCCACAGGACATTAGGGAGGGCTGCTGTTACCCAGATGCATTTACAAAACCAAGGCTAGTCCCTGCCAAATTCAGGGCATTGGCAGCAACGAGATAAGGAGAACTCTTTTCTTTGCCCTGGGAGTTTTGTCTGTGAAGAGTGTAGAGTAACACCCAGAGTAAGGTTAATAGACCTTCTTACCTAGAAGAATGCTCACGTGAGGAGCAAAGGTTGTAGGATTGAGCCCCTAGGGACTTCATCCTGCATTCCTTGAACATTTAAAACTACCACTAGTATCAGTTGCAAGGATCAAGCCCTAGCCACTGATTCAGACCCTGACTCTGTTCATCAAAGTGTTTCAGGCCTATGTGACTAAAGCACGTGCTTAAAGTAAAAACACACACTAATTTGATAAGTGAAAGCAATAAATGTTTAAGAACATAATTGTGAGGACATAAAATGTTTAGGTTTTGATTTTTAATACTTTCTGACTAAACTAATTCTAGACCAAGAAGAAGTCATTTGCAATGACATTATAGAGGACAGATGCTGGAGAATGACACAGTATTATGTGCATAAACTACTCTTGGGGCCTTTACAGACTTCAGCCAAATAAACAAAATTTATACATCTTATCATTTGCAATCCTCACATTACAGGACAGAAAGGGAACTCAAGATGTTTGGAAGGATTGTGGGGAAAAAAAAATCGACACAGGGTGGATTCAGCTTTACATATGTGACCACATTATGATACCTCTATAATTTTGTGGTTGTGTCTTTTAATTTGTCTATTTTTGGAGCAGGGTTTGGGGTGTATGTTGTCAGAATTGGCATTAGTATACCTCAACAAAGCACTAAATTGCTGCATAATGTGTAAGCATGCCTTCAAGATCAAAGCTGCAAAATGAGGAACTTCAGTGTATAGCTTTTAAAGCTATTTTTCAGTGAACAGGTTCAGGGAGTAAATTTATCTATATAATTTTAAGTGCTAAAAAACAGCTCAGAATTGCCCCCCCAAAAAAGGGGGGGAGAGCAATTGTAATCATAAGTAAAGCTGAACCTCTCCCCGTGCTTTTAGAATTAATAAACTGTTTTTTGCTGCCATTGAAACAAAGGATTTCAGTTTAATATCTCCTTAAACATGTGTAGCTTTTGTTTGCCAAATTTATGTTGATCCTTTTCTCTAAAAGTGTACCACTTTAATAAACTAAAAAAGACCTCAAAATAAGTAGTCAACTCTATAAGCATCTGCAACCAGTGCATAGAGTACACACAATAACCTGAAGAGTTATGAAAGGAATTCATAATGCCAGCTCCTCTTAAGCTGTATTATGGTATCCTAAATTGCCATACTCCATCCAACAAAATAGCTGAGAAAAGGCAAATGCTTGTGGGAAGTTGGCCAGTTTCCTGTTTTGTGAGAGTCTTGGGAACAAAACAGAATCCCTGGCTAAAGTGTTTAACTACTGCACACAATTGTCTCTGCAAACTCAGCACTTCAAAATATATACAAGATTTGAAACTGCAATACAAATATTTTATAAATGGCTATTTGATAGGAATTGCCTGGTTGTGATGGACAGCCCCAGGTGGCCAGTTTGAATGAAAGCACGATTTGGTTTTGTTCTGGTTTCATTAAAATAAGCTAGTTGATGGATAGTTGCCCTTTCCTCACCCATTCCCTGATGTAAGGTTGAGCTGTGCTTATGCTCTGCCTGGGGCAATGATTCTCTTTTCTGGCTACCTCCTTTTTAAGTTAGACTGGTTGCTATGATATGAATTATGGGGCGTGATTGGAAGACCCTACAATTAAGGCTACGTTTCCTTTTTAAGTTAGACTGCTGCTATGATATGAATTATGGGGCGTGATTGGAAGACCCTACAATTAAGGCTACGTTTTAGTCACAGATATTTTTAATAAACAAAACTTCATGGCCTGTGACCTGTCTAGGACTTTTAATAAAAATACCTGTGACTAAATCTTGGGTGGGAGGTTCGGGGGGGAGGGCAGACCAGGGGGCACCGCGGGCGCTGGTGTGGTGACCCGGGACCCCACCAGTGCTGGTGGGGAGGATTGATAGGGCTGGCAGGGTTCCCTACCCGGCTCCGAGTCCCTGAAGCTCCTAAGCAGCAGAGGGGCACAGGCTGCCGGGAACTGCAGCCAATAAGAGCTGCGGGGGCGGGGCCTGCAGGTGCGGGCAGGGTGGAGCTCTTCCCACCCCCCTCCAGCCCCTCCACTGCCTAGGCGCTGCAGGGCCATGCCAGTGGGAGCCCCCCACCCCAAGGTAAGCAGCCCCCTGCCCCTAGCCCCCTCCTACACACCCAAACTGCTGCTCCTAGCTCAGGGGCTGCCCGTGCCTTAGCAGCACCAGGAAGAGTGGAAGTACAGAACCAAATAAAGGCATCTTGTCCCTGGAGGTTTGGTGATTTTAATTAAATATGTAGAGAACAGGTAGGATGCAAGAGAAGGAGGGACAGGCTATATTCATTAAGAAGAGCGTGTAGAATGAGTGTGGAAAGAAGAGGGAAGTTGGAACTTTAGGGAGTAGGGTTGCCAGGCATCTGGTTTTTGACCGGAACCCCTGGTCCAACAGGGACCGTGGCAACTTTGTTAAAAGTCCAGTCAGCGGTGCAGCGGGGGCCCGGGGATAAGGCAGGCTCCCTACTTGCCCTGGCTCTACGCCGCTCCTGGAAGCGGTTGCCAGGTTCCTGCGGCGCTTATGCGCTGGGGCAGCCAGGGACTGGGAGGCTCGGTGCACTATCCCCAGTGCCGGCTCCACAGCTCCCATTTACCAGGAACAGCAACCAATGGGAGCTGCGGGGATGCGGCAGCACCTGCAGGCGCAAAGACAGCACACACCACGCAGAGCCACCTGGTCGCCCATGTGCCTAGAAACTGCAGGGACTTGGCAGCTGCATCCTCAGAGCTGGGGTAAGCGCTGCCGGGACACTGCACCTCCTCCCACACCCCAATCCCCTACCCCTCATCCCTGGCCCCACCCCAGAACTCACACCCCCAGCCAGAACCCTCACCCCACCCCCTGCACCCCAATCCACTGTAACAGCCTGGAGCCCCCTCCTGCACCCCAAACAGCTCATTCCCAGCCCCACCCCAGAGCCTGCACCCCCAGCCCAGAGTCCTGACCCCCTCCTGCACCCCAACCCCCTGCCCCAGCCTGGTGAATATGGGTATGGGGAAGAGCGAGTGACAGAGGGAGAAGGGATGGAACAAGCGGGGCCTCAGAGAAGGGGCAGGGCAAGGGGGCAGGGCAGGGTGTTTGGTTTTCTGTGATTAGAAAGTTGGCAACCCTACTCTTGCACTCTAACTCTCTCCCAGACCCCACATGCCCACCTGCACCCCAAACTCCCTCCCACACCACAACCCCCTACCCCAGCCCTGAGCCCCAACCCGCACTCCAAACCCCTTGGCCCCAGCCCAGATTCCCTCCTGTACCCCAAACCCCTCATCCCCAGCCCCACCCCAGAGCCCACACCCCCAGCCAGAGCCCACACCCCTCCCATATCCAACCCCCTACCCCAGCCCTGAGCCTCCTCCCATACTCCAAACCCCTTGGTCCCAGCCTGGAGCCCCCTCCTGCACCCAAACCCCCTCCCCCAGCCCAGAGCCCCCTCCCGCATCCTGAACCCCTCATTTCTGGCCCCACTTCAGAGCCCACACCCCCAGCTGGAGCCCTCACCCCAGCCCTGCCCCAGTGCAGTGAAAGTGAGTGAGGGTGGGGGAGAGCGAGCGACAGAGGTAGGAGGGCTGGAGTGTGTGGGGCCTCAGAGAACGAGCGGGGCAGGGGTGGGACCTTGGAGAAAGGGCAGGAAAGGGACGGGGCAAGGGTGT
Organism: Eretmochelys imbricata; assembly: GCF_965152235.1. Lineage (NCBI taxonomy): Eukaryota > Metazoa > Chordata > Testudines > Cheloniidae > Eretmochelys > Eretmochelys imbricata. The sequence continues at coordinate 164,752,141 of NC_135572.1, forward strand.
TCCATTTTGTGCAATTAGAAAGTTGGCAACCCTATTAGGGAGGAGGTTGAGGAAAAGAACCAGGTTGTCTAAACCTAATCAAATGTTCCTCTACTCACTCCACAATGTCATGTCCTGGCTTTGCATTTAACAAATCCAGTCACCTTAGGCAAATCTGAAATGATTTGCTTTGCTCTGGATCAGCAATGCAAGCTTATCTGAACTTTCCCAAAAACTTTTAGTTTGCAAAATGGGCTCGAAGCTTCACAATAAGAGGCCTTTTGTGAGATTCCCTGTATTTCATATATTAACAAGAACAGAAATCCATAAAAAACAGGGCAATGTAACCCCACATACTTGCATATGTATTTATACCCTTTAAAGGTGATCTAAATTCTGCCCCCGATAACAATGTGTCTGTATCATAAAGATTAACAGTGATTTTTTCTCTTTTTTTACATATATTTGTTTGAGTAACAGAAGTCAGTTGCTCTCCTCATAAACCATACTCAATCAAATTGATTTTCACCAGTATATAACCCCATGGATGAGCAAAAATCCAAATCTGAGGTATAAATCTTTCCTCTGTGATTTTCCTGGAAATCTGCATGTCAAACGTCAGATACAGAGTGAAGTACATCAGATGGGAATACAGGCTGTGATTTTTTTTTCCAATGGAATTTGAGCACCTAATTCCTACGGGCTCCTTTGAAAATCACAGCCACAGTACTTAAAGAAAGATATCAAGTCCAAATAATTTAATTTTAGGATAGTCTTTTTTCTTAATACATAGGCTAGACCACAGTTCCATAACTGGATCCTATAAACATTTCATGGAAAGTAAAGGTGTGAGATTGCACTCCATATGATTTTATGAAAATATCCTAATGAGTGTAAATACAATGTAACTGGAATATGCCTCATGCAAAAGGTCTCTTGTAAGGTATATTACAAAGCTTATAATCTACTGAGTGTGCTCATCCTATTTGTATAAATGTATCATTCTTGTATCTGAAACTAGAAATATGAAATATAACTCTGAGATCCTATTGTAATTATGCAAAGTGTGGGCCATTAATGGTGGTTTGGAATCTTGATGGCTCCCATCAACTAGGACAATTGACTGTAGATGGCTCTGTTTATTTGCAAGCCTTCCTGTGAGACAGGCTCGGAAGAATGAAGGCTTGGGTTCTCACAGGACATGTGCCCATGTCACCTGGTACTGGAATCCATCTTAAACCTGGGGCTTTTCCATTTAGGAGGAGGGGTGGGGACCCAGAGAGACAAAAGATTTCCGCCTTGTGCCAAAGCTATATAAGGGGATGGAACAGAACAAAGGGGGCTGCAGTCATGAGAAATCCCCTAGCTACCACCTGAGCTGGAACAAGGCCTGTATCAGGGGAAAGGATTGGGCCCAGACTAGGAAGACATCCAGCCTGTGAAAGAAGCTTATTGAAACATCTCTGAGGGTGATATTTTATCTGTATTCAGCTTCTTACTGTATTAGGCTTAGACTTGCGTGTTTTATTTTATTTTGCTTGGTAATTTACTTTGTTCTGTCTGTTACTACTTGGAACCACTTAAATCCTACTTTTTGTATTTAATAAAATCACTTTTTACTTATTAATTAACCCAGAGTAAGTATTAATACGGGGGGGGGGGGGGAGAGACGACAAACAGCTGTGCATATCTCTCTATCAGTGTTATAGAGGACGAACAATTTGAGTTTACTCTGTATAAGCTTTATACAGGGGTAAAACTGATTTATTTGGGGTTTGGACCCCATTGGGAGCTGGGTATCTGAGTGCTGGAGACAGGAGTACTTCTTAAGCTCTTTTCAGTTAAGCCTGCAGCTTGTAAGGGGACATGGTTCAGACTTGGATCTGTGTTTGCAGCAGGCAAGCGTGTCTGGCTCTAACAAGGCAAGGTACTGAAGTCCCAAGATGGCAGGGAAAATGTGTTCAGAGGTAGTCTAGGCACATCAGGTGGCAGTCCCAAAGGGGTTTCTGTGATCCAACCCATCACAAAAGGTTCCTCCTCTTCTGTATTATAAAGCATGCATCAGGTGAAATATCTGTAAGCATGGTACAGTAGCTAGTTTTTTCCTACTCTTTCTTTCAGTGGCCAAAATGTGTCTGCCTTGTTTACTTTCTTGTGCATCAGAATTCCTGATAATTCAGCAAAATTCTAAAACTATAGGGCCAGATCCTCGGAATCAGCTATTTGGTGCACAATACTTCTCAGGAAAGGTGCAATGAAGGCTGGAAATCAATGGAGTTACTTCAGATTACACAAATGTAACTGAGATCAAAACCTCACCCATTGGAAGGATGAATGAAATGAATCACCCCGTGAATAAGAGACCAAAAAGGTTACAAAGATTGGATGAAATCTGTTATTTTAATCTTAGCCTTTTGAAGAGCTCTTAAGATACACCATTTATTGTTAACCAGAATCTGAGCAAGAACAAATTTGATGGAAGATCCCATACTGAAATGAGTAGTCCAGCTGTTTGAGTTCTGCACTTACAGCCAAATTACTAGACCCTCTGATCTTCAGAATCACTGAAATTTGTAGTTAAAACTATGAGGTTTAATTTTGATCTTAAAAAGAAAAGGAGTACTTGTGGCACCTTAGAGACTAACCAATTTATTTGAACATAAGCTTTTGTGAGCTACAGCTCACTTTGAAGTGAGCTGTAGCTCACAAAAGCTTATGCTCAAATAAATTGGTTAGTCTCTAAGGTGCCACAAGTACTCCTTTTCTTTTTGAGAATACAGACTAACACGGCTGTTACTTACCTGGAATATCTTAAAGGTGACCTGCAAGTATGTTTTTAAATGAACCAGGTGTAGAATTATGTCCTGAATATCCTAAATAGTAAGTTTAAAAGCAGTATTCAATTCCTAGGCAATTTTAAACTTACCAGAGAAGATCTGCAAAGGCACATCTGGTGGTTAGATGCCCACATCCCACAGAAAGTCAATGGGAGTTAAGTGCATCACAGCCATTTGTGCCTTTGAAAATCTCCTTCACCCTTCTTTATGATTGTTTTATGGCCCCTGAAGTCACAAATCCCTGGTTCCCATGAGTGATCTCCCAGTATGCCTGAGGATGGTGACAGTACAGCCAGCAGGAATCCAGCTGAAGCATGAAGGTGCCCTAGAATGAGATAGGTAACTGTTTTTACTACACTGGGCAGGTTGGCAACTTAATTTTTAAATATTATGAGGTATCTGTTGGGAGATAATGGTGCTGGCAATTCAGGAATTCAGAAAAATAGGTAACAATGGTAACTTTTTAATACTTTATGTAAAGATATGCTTCAAACTAATGTTTTCAGGTATGCAACAGACTTCCGGTGTATCCCTGTATTATTGTACCTGTATTTTTAAATATCTTGAGCCCACTCTGAGCCAAGGTGGGGACCCACCTTCTCTTTCCCATCCCTTCCCAGTGGGCAGGAGGAGTACAGAGAGACGGTGCAGCTCCTCACAGCAGTAGAGAGAAAGAGGCATGATTCCTTCCAGCAGTAGAAAAGAGCGGGGCTCCCTGTACTCTCGAATGCTATGAGTGGTTTGGTGAAGGGGGAGATGCTGGGCTCCCAATACAGTACTGCTCTAGGATGCCAGGCTGAGAGGTGGAAAAACAAGAGACCAGTCTTAGCTAATAAATGTAGTCCTTTACCAAGTAGGTGTACAGTAAAATGTTCGGATCTGGTTATATCCTGCCAGTGAAGTCATTAGAATGACGAATGCATTATTTTCAAAGCATTCTTAAATTACTAATGTTAAATCAGTCATGAAAATGTTCCTCCTTCCTTTTAGAAGTCCACAAATATTTCAATTAACTATGCTTAAACCTTATATTTTTGGATTATAAGCAAATTCACATTCTTATCCTTATTATGTCCGGCTCTCCAATTCTGATCCCTCAGATATTCTACAAGGACTGGAATCATGCTCCAAGTGTGGTTTGCCTTTGCAAAGTGACTTTATGAAAGTGACAACATGGGATTCTGCATTTATGATGTCTCAATGATAATCCGTATCAAATACTATCAGTTTTTGACATACAAAAATATGTTTTTCTGACTGGCAGCCCTTCAATCTCTGCTTGGAATTTGAAAATCAGAAATTGTTCTCATTTATACTGATGAAACCGCTGCCACATTATGACCTTAATTACACCTGTGCAATCCTGCTCCATTTGTGGATGGATCTATGATCATAATACAAAACAAAAAGGAAGTTGCATAAGTGGCCCTACAAATGGTAGTTAACAGTTTACTCAACCTATGAGCAAAAATAGAATGGAGTTCTCTCTGCCAGATCTGAGTTGGCCCTGCAGGGCTGACAGCAGTAAAAATGTAACTGTCATTAAAGAAAGCACAAACGACTGAATATGCACAGGGTGCAGATCTACTGAGTAAGAAGGTAACATTTTTTCACGGTCACTTTTCAGAGTAAAATTGTACTACACAACTTCTGCTGTATAGATTTCTACTTTGTCCCAGAAATATTAATTTCAACTCTAGCCTCCACATTCAGCTAATGGAGATCAATATGGTAGAGATAAGTTATTTCCAGTAACTTTATATCACTAACCAAGCTTGTATTTTAAGAAAAAGCTGTGGGGGGCGGGGGAAGGGGACATAAAAATAGAGAACATTTATCTTTTCAGTATGGCACTATACAGTACATTGGATATTCAAAACTCAATAGCACTTGTAAAAATAGGGTTTTTCCCCTGTTTTTGTTTGCTGTTTGTTATAGACCTAGCTTTATGTATGCAGTCCTAAGCTTCAAGAAAGGGGGAGAAATCAAGGCATAAATTGCTTGGTCTTCTGGATTCATTGCCAAACGGGAGGGGGTGATCAGACAGTGATTTTTTTGTTCTGACTTCATTCTTGTGCTGGTGGATGAGACTGGGTCAACCCATGAATGAGTTGCACATTCTGCGTGGGAAATATTACTTCCAGTAAGTTAAGACCCAAAGTGGCCCCTTGTTTTCTTTGTTTATAAGACTAGCCCTGACTTGGTCAAACTATTCCATGCTGCTCACTGTTGTGCCTGCTAAATGTGGTTGTTGCCCTCCAACAGTGGGGGACTTGGTTTTCATGGTGCTGACCCAAGGGTCTACCCATGCTGGTCTGACTTCAGGATCAAGGCCATACTTTGTAAAACTGAGCAAGTAGGCAGAAATTAATTTCAGGTAACATGTCATAAATGTTACAGTCTTTTTTTATTTTGCCTGGGTTTTTTTTCTAACCTAGATTTCACCTGCTTGAATTATAGGTATTTTGAACGTATGTAAATTGTGTATCTTTAACTGACATACTAACATATTACACAGCAACATGGGGTTGGTTGTTTTAAAAAAAAAAATTTCTGAATCCAGAATTGCCACATTTATCTGCATTTATTATCTGAAATTAATTTCAATTCTCCGTATCTGTCAAACACTTCCTGATCTTTTAGCATAAAACATGCTATATAAATGTGACATATTATCAATGCTCTTAAAAAGGAATTTTCTATTTTCTTCCAAGTAAGTCCCTATAATGTCACACCTTATGTATTTTTCTCTAGGGGTAACTGTGGTGTATCTTCTATCTCCTCCTCCTTTGGAGATTTTAAACTCTCCAGGGACCTTTAACAGGTATTTCTCTACTTCACAAAATGTTGCGAGAATGAATTATCACATTCATGTACTTCATGTGCTCAGATACTACGATAATTAGCACCACAGAGAAGCCCATGAACAATCCAGAGTGATACCTAGATTCTCATACACGTTTCATTTAAACATATGGAGATATCTAGACAAAAAAGGCAAAACACATCAGAATAGTTGTCGGTGAAAGACCTTACTGCCAGTTTTGCACTTTCCCTTTTCTTGTTGGTGTTATTATTAATTATTGTAACTATTAGAATGATAAAACCACTATTTTCAGCACAATGGAGAGTGGAAAACTTTGCACCATGACTATATTTAACCAGGAAGGAATGAAAAGTCAAAGGAAATTTATCTAGGGATTACATAATAACCAAACCATCTTAACAAAACTGGATTTGCGTCTGGCAGATTTAAATGACACTGGTAACAGCAAATGCACAACCAAAGGCTCTCTCCCGTATAGCTGCGCTCTGTAAGGAATATGGGGCTGGGGGGGGGGGGCGACTAGATGGAGCTCCCTCAAACTACTCCACGTTATTGTAACGCTGAGCTGCACAGTGTCACCTTTTTTGGTAAAACTGCATACACATATGGTTGGACAGAGGAGTCACTGCATTCATTTAGGCTGTGTCACAGGGCGATCGCTTTATCTAGATCTCCCCCGACCACGCATGATTATAGGAAACTGCTAACACCAGCCCATGACCGGCAATCATGATCTACACAACAAATCTTCCCCAAGCTTGAGGATCGCCGGCAGGGAGCCGGCTACTGGTCTAAGGGAAGAGCAAGGGTACAAGCGGATTGACTGATCAGGCAGTTTTACCTTGACGAAGAGGGAAATGTCATGCTCTTGCGCCTCTTCCCCGGGTTCACCAGGTGTGCTCGCCTCCTCCTCCTCCTCTTCTTCTTCTTCCTCTCCCCTGGCCTGCATGCCGTTCAGGTTCATGGCTTCCTCGCCTCTCTCCGCTCCCGCAGGCTCCTCGGGGTCTCCGACTGCATGCGGCTCTGTTAGGTGGTTGCTCAGTTCATCCCCACCTGGGATGCCCTCTGGGCTTTCTCCTGTAGCAGCGTCCTCTGTGCTTGCGTGTTCTGCTGCTGGTGGTATTTCCTCGGTGGCATGGCCTGCGGCGTCTCCTGCCGCGGGGGGTACTTCGCTTGTCCCAGTGCTTTCGGGATTTGCTCCCGCTGGTGCAGTGCTTCCCAGACTTTGTCCTGCCCCAGTTTCGTCCTCCCCTTCCTCGGGCTTCGCTTCTGCCGTTGCATCTGCTTTGCCGTCCTCTTCCTCTCTCTCCTCCTCTTCGCGCTCTTCTCCTTCGAGGGCTCCTTCCCCCCCTGCCACCTCCCCAGGCTTTTCTTCCTCTCTCACGTCCTCCCCAGGGTCTCCTTCTCCTTCAGGGTCTTCTTCCTCCTCGGCAGCCTCTGCAGGATCTTCTGCCTGGGGCGGTTCTGCCCCGGGGGCAACCCGTTCTGCGCCTCCCCCTTCCGCGGGGCTCGGCCCCGGGCTCTCCCCTCCGGGGCTCTCCTCCGCGGGGGGCTCTGCAGGTCTTTCGCCCGCCCCGCTGCCCCCTGCGTCTCCTTCGCCCCTTTCCGCCGCGCGCTCCCCAGCTGGGCTGTGCGCGGGGACAGGCTCCTGCAGCTGCCCCTCGGGGCTCCCTGCTCCTGCCTCCTCTTCCCCCGCTCCTCCCTCCCGCGGGCTGCCCTCGCCGCCCCCTTCCCCGGGCGCCCCCCGGTCCTTCCCTTCAGCTGCTCTTTCTGCTGCATCCTCCTCCGGCCGGGGCCCGGGGGGCTTCTCCGCCGCCGCCACCCCTTCCTCGCTCCCTCCCTCCTCCGGCTCTTGGGAGCGCTCTGGCCCGAGCGGCTCCGGGCTCTGCGCCCCGCTGAGCCCCACCGCGGAGCGGGGCTCTTCTGCGGGAGAAGGGGGGCTGCTCTCCATGGCAAGGGGCCGGAGCGTGGGTCCTGCGAGAGGCGCCGCCGCCGCCGGGGACTCCAGCCGCTTGGCTATGGCGACTCCTCGCTGCACCCGCGGGGATTAGCGACTGGCCCGCGCCCAGGGCCAGCAGCACCTGCTCGGCGCCCCAGAGCGCCACGGGGCCGTCTGCGCATGCTCCCTAGCGGCCGCTGCCCTAGCTCGACCCTAAGTCGCCCTCGGAACCGGCTCCCCGAGCCAGGCGGGGACAGCCCGTGGGGGGGCAACACCAGGGGGCGACATAGGTGCTGGAACTATCGGTGCTGGGGGGGGGGTTGTCACTGCCGCACCCCCCTGGCTTTCCATTATAGACCAGCTTCGCAGTTCGGTGGAATGGCTCTCAGCACCCCCACTGTACAAATTGTCCCAGCCACCCTGCGGGGCGAGGGAAAAGGGAGACAAGATAGAGAAGATTGGGGAGTGGGGGTGGGGAAACGGGGGATGCAGGGGCAGAAATGGGGGCTGGGAGTAGGATGACCAGATGTCCCGATTTTGGGGTCTTTTTCTTAGATAGGCTCCTATTACCCCAACCCCCCTCCTGATTTCTCACACTTGCTGCCTGGTCACCCTAGCTGGGAGTAGTTGGGCTTGCGGTCCTCCTTAGCCATTTTATCTCTGCACTGAGATGTGGCAGCTAAGCTATTAGCTAGCCCCCTCCCCCCCTCCCCCCCAAGACTCAGCACTTTCTGTTGTGGGGTTTTTGGGGTGAAAAAGGCTTCCCGGCCAATGCCGTGCTGGGACTCACAGGGCTACAACAACACTGCTTGGGGGGAGGGAGCGGAGGAGCCAGTAGCTCCTCTGCATGCAGAGCACAGGCAGGAAACTGGTGGGGAACTGCTGCTGGCACAAAACAGACGTGTTTCTCTAGGACCAAACCCCTTGATTTTTTTCTCACCGGCGGGTCAGAGCTCTCAGTGGGCAACACGTGTTCGCTAGAGCAGCCAAGACACTTAGGGATCGATCCTTCACGAGGATCTTGGCCGCAGTCAAATCTGCGCAGCGTGAGTTGCTCTGCTCCCAACTCGGCACCTAAATACTCTCGGGTTCAGCGCAGCAGGCCTCCCCGGCAAGCTCCCAACCGGGGACCGAAATCCGCTCGCTGTGCTCGAGCTGCATTTGCTTCTCCGGTTCCCGCTCTGGTTTCCCCTTGCCAAGTTTTAATAACTCGCCCTTTGCTGCCCTTCAAATATCCTGCCCTTGCCTGACTACAAGTGTTTGGGACGTATCCTGCCCACAAGTCCTTGAAGCAACCTTCATACCTTTATTGTGCTTTGAGCAGGATGTAACCTTTTGGGTGGCCTGTTATTGACGAACGTAAGAAAGTAGCCCAAACTGTAACTGTATCCCAAAATGCTTCACGGAGTTCAATAATAAAACGATTGGGCTGCTGTATAAACAATAGCCAAGGCAGAGGGAAATGAAGAAGAAGAAAGCTAATTCTACAGATGATATTTGGAAAGAAATGGAAAGCTAATGCTGCAGAGACAGAAGAAGGCTGTTTCAAAAGGCAGGAGGCGATACTGGGAGTGGGGGGAGATTAAGGAATTTCTACTTGAGAAAGAGGTTTGTGAGAGAGACTACTGCAAGTCCAGGGAGGGTTTCAAAATTAAGGAGAGAAATCTTGGACTGGATTCTGGTCTGCACGGGGAGTCATGGGAGCTGGAGGATAAAGATGATGGAATTGTGCCCTTCTTTGTATAGGTGAGAAAACTCCATTCTGCACAGGCTGGAGTCTGGGAAGCTGGGTTTTAGGGAGGCCCTATAGAAGGAAAGAAATTGTTCAGAGTGGGAGAGAGGATATAAAACATGGGTAAAGGTTTCTGCATAGATAGTGGGGAACGCAGATAACGTTGCAAAGGTGGCGACAGGCAGACTTGCAGGCATAGCTGATGTGGAAAAAGAGGGTACAGAGGAAAGAATGGCACCAAGGTTACTGTGATTGATAGCTAAATTGGGATATCTGATTTTTCATTTTGATTACATTTCTGAACTCCTGTATGGGAACTAAACTCAAGGCTCTGGATAATATGACCAAGAATAAGAAGGTGGCTAGCAGAGAGTACAGAACTGAACGTCATGGGCTAAGGACTGTGGTGCAGAAGTGGAGCCGCTATCATAGCTAGTGTGGTTTGATAGCTAGAGGGAACCAGAGTTGCCTGCATAGCTATGTACATGGTCCAGCAGTGTTCCACAGTGCCACAGGCTGCAGTGAGAACAAGGAGAATGATTTCATTTGCATAAATCCAAGTTTATCAAACGTACCAGTATCCATTCAAATTGTTATCTATTTGGCAACGTACATCAAATTCTCAAAATTCTTGTGCCAAAAAATAACCACTTGATCACCGAGAAGCAGAAGAGCGCACAACGCCGCAGGTCCTGTGCAAAAAAAATATTTAAAAAAAGACAGCTAAAGAACACTTACATAATTTCAATTGTTACCTCGAAGCTGAAGTATATTCCCAAACAGTTTGTGGGCTGCGCTAAGTTTTTTTTTTTCCTGAAGCAAACCTACTTTTATATTAATATTAACCTTGCATAAAGCAGTTCAAGTATTTATACCAATTTGCATGCAGTCATAAGAATGAGCATTGCATCATGCTGTGAAAAACACTAGCCTTGCAATGCTTATTCTAAGTAGCATTCAGATATTATCTAGCTATATATTACAATAATACTCTGTAAGCTTTGTGAGTTTACAGACTGAGTTGAAATGGATACAAAAATATAGTAAGGCGGGATTACCAGTATCTTTAAATTATGATAGGGATACGAAGATTCAGGGTGCATAAATTTGGTTATATAGCACTGATTTAGGGTATCTCAGCAGTTTTTTGCTTGTTTGTTTGTTTTTTGTTGGGGGGGTTGTTTGTTTTTTGTACTTCTCTTACTCATGGCATAATTTAAACGTTTTACAAAGTTTTTAGCTGATTTTGTTATAAAGATAACCTTCCAATTAATGTGAATTGATGTGAACATTTGTTTGTAGACGGTCTGAAATTAGGGATTTCGGAGAATTGTGAGCAAAGAGAGGTGTGACCAGAGAAGTCTAGTGATGACAATTTAAATGTCAACATTAACTATTTCATGGCTGATCAGTTTATCAGAAACATCCTCTCATCTTCTTATATGCAGGGCTGGATTCATTAGGAAGAAAGGTCTCCATGAGATGCCAGATTTTAAAGATGAGAGTAACTGAGTTTAAAAATAAGAGTAACAGTGTTTAGGGGGTAGGGGGAGGAGAGATTCTTAGCATAGGACTCTGGGAGAGATGGGAAGAGAGAAGAACTGGAGTCTGGAGAGATAATAAGATCTGGGAAAGAGTGGAAGATCTGGAGGAATAAATCACAGGATGAAGTGAAAGCTCAACTCTATTTAAAACTATTCAGTAATGATGCAAATAAATTACCATATAACTTATTAAAAAGAAAAGGAGTACTTGTGGCACCTTAGAGACTAACCAATTTATCTGAGCATAAGCTTTCGTGAGCTACAGCTCACTTCATCGGATGCATCCGATTCATCGGATGCACTCCTTTTCTTTTTGCGAATACAGATTAACACGGCTGTTACTCTAAAACCTGTCATATAACTTATTAGTAGTTTCCATGTGTTTATAGTAAGTTTAATGGTGAACAAAAAAAATATATAATGGTGGGATAAAGAATAGCTTTGTTCTCTTAGTTTCTCATGTCACTAGCATCCTTTGATAAATGTATAGCCTCTTAATTCATAGTCATTTGTGAGTATTTCCATAGCTCCATTTGTCTTATCTCTGGTTAACTGAAGATTGGTCAGGTCCCCCAGTCACAATGCACACCATACATTGCTCCCCTAATTATTTTGCAAAAGTTTCAGGTGTTACATGGAGTGCAGCTGAAGACAATAGTGAAGGTAGGCCACTAGCCTTAGCCATCATGTTGTCTGATCTGCTTGGATTCAGGTTAGATGGCAAAGTGGCTAAAAGAATGATGATTAGTCTACGGTGGTGCTCCCACCAGAGCTACAAATTGTGATGCAGCAATCAATGATACAGTCATGGTGGGAAATTTGTAGACAAATGCTAGTGTACACACAGCCATTGAAGTAAACAGATTGACTTCACTGAAAGCACTAATGAGGCCCCACTTGTTTAAATATATAATTAAACATAGAAGAAATTATCTTGCCAAAATAGGGTCCCCTTCACATGTTAGCACCACTATTTCTCCTATTTCATAACACACAAGGAGAAACAAGCTGTTGAGGTAGCTGCCCACTGATTGTATCCTTGTTCCCTTTTTGCTCATAGGCACATACACATATACAAAACAATTACTTATTTTCATATATCACAGTGAAACCCAGTTGTTTCTATTGCCATCCATATCTTCCCTTGCACCTTTTATCAGTTTATTATTCTAAAAACCAGCTTACTTTCCCTTTTAAAATTTAAACTTGAAAAATATATCAAACAATTTGAACTCTGAATTTTCCTAACAGTTTATTTTCTTTTCTAGTCTATTTCTCTGAATCTGGGATCTTCCCCTGTCTCTGGTACTTCTTTACTGGCTCGCTATCAGGGAGGGAAGGGGGTGAGGCAGAATTTGCTTAGGCACCTCTGGAGATTTTCTTCTGGTTCTTCGACCTTGCTTTTCACTTTCATGGACCACTCCAATGTCCTTTCAGATGTCTTGTTTGCCTTTCAGCCTGACTGTGTATTCCTTCAACTTCAGCACAGCACTTCTCAGCTTCTGTCTGACTCCAAAAATCCACTGTGTTCAGCAATGTTCTCTTAGTAGTTCCTGAATGGTCCCTTTGCTTCTGAAAGTGGGTATTGCATGCTTTGTGCTTTTCTTAAGTGGTGATTCCTTACCAGTATCCATGACAATCCAGTTTCAATCAGCATGGTTCTCTAGTTTTGTGTGGCAATAGGCACCATAGCATCCTGTTAGCTCCTACTCGTTTGTTCTAAGTGCTTATAGGAGGCTTCTTCTTTCAAACTGTCCTCTGGATAGCAAATCTTCACTTGTCCAATTGTCTATTTTAGTCTTAATTTCAGTTTGTCTTCAGATTGCCATTCCAACATGGTAGCATGGAAGATCAGATCTGCACCCAATCAAGCCCTTTGTTTATAATGGATTTAGAATGGAGATGAATTTTGGCTAATGGGCCCAAATTCAATAATGATATAAGTTATGCGCCAAGTGTAAATCAGCCAAAGATAGGTGAGTTGGAAGTAGGTTAGTAGTAGAATTTACACCATTTTAGTCATGAGTGGGTGACTGAAAAAGGATAATTTACACCAGTTTGGTATTCTGGGATGGTGAGTGTGTGGCAAATTATATCTTTGCTTAGGTGGGTGTAACTCCCATTGTTTTCAATGGAAGATGAACCCACCTTCTTCAAGCTGATTTTGGCCTACTACGTGAAAAATAATTGGCTCTGGCCAATGCTCATTCATTGTAGATCAGTTTTAATTTCTATATTACCCATACTTCTGTATCTTTCTGAAGGCTTGTCTGTGGGTCTCAAGCAATCACTGGCTTTCAAGGTTAGCAAAAAAACTTCCAAAGATTAACACTGTTTGCTTATAAATGTTAGGCAATTTTACATACAACAATAGATTAGCTATTTAAATACTTGTGAGAGTGAGACAAAGGCAAAGTGGAAAAAGACTACAAGCTGACATTGGAAAGCTGTTAATTATTATCTTTGTACCATGGGGAAGACCATAGGTACCGTATAACATTTAATAAAATTGGCAATTTTATGGAGAAATGGATAAATAACTTGTGACAAATCCCATTGTATTCTCCTTAATTATAATCCAATAAATGTTTCTAACCATGACATAGCTAAGGTTTGGCAATGATATTTTCAGACATCTAGCGAACAGTATTCTTCGAGTGCAAAGAAAATAAATTTTTGGATGGGTTTTTGGACAAGTTAAGTGTTGAATCAAGATCTTTTGTGGATCCAGGGTAGATACATTAACAATGTGGTTTGTGCATTTTTTGTTTGTTTGTTTTTTCAAACTGATTTAAGTACTTTTCCTCTATTCTTTCTATACTGAAATCAAGTAATCTATTCTTAAAATGCACATATATTTTTTCAATGAAAAAATATTTTGATAGTTTCTATATTAGCTCTTCCTAGTATCTACAAGTGAAAGGACTCTAAATGGAGGGTTGATGTGATATATATGTACCTACCATATATATGGTGACAGTCATGTGATAAATTGCAGACCCATATGTTAAATATTATTTGACTGCCAAGTTGGAAGAGCAGGATGGGCAACATTTAATCCTGGACCAGTGAGAGATGTGAAGACTAGTATCTGTCAACACATCACAGCTGGAACTGGAGCTTTATAACATTAGAAAGCCAGGAATCCTCCTTTTCCAAAAGGATAAGGTTTTTGGGTTTAGCCCTATTAAACCTTGAAATATCAGTCTTCAAATTTGCCCCATGCTTATATATGGAGAAGGTACCTTTGTACAGGTATATGGAATATGTTAGTGAGAATTATTTTCTACCACAGAGGTCTCCCAGGAGTAAGGAAGTCTGACATAATGGGCCAGATCTTCAGCTGTTATAAGTTGGTTTTGGTCCATTGGACTACAAGGAACTATAGGCATTTACATCATCCAAGGACCTGGTACCAGATTCCACATGAGGAGAGATGAATCAAACTGGGACTTTTCAGCCTGGAAAAGAGATGACTAAGAAGGGATAAGATAAAGGTCTATAAAATCATGACTGCTGTGGAGAAAGTAAATAAGGAAGTGTTATTTACTCATAACAGAAGAACTAGGGGTCACCAAATGAAATTAATAGGCAGCAGGTTTCAGACAAACAGAAGGAAATATTTCTTCACACAACATACAGTTAACCTGTGGAACTCTTTGCCAGAGGATGTTGTGAAGGCCGAGACTATAACAGGGTTTAAAAAAATAGGTAAGTTCATGGAGGGTAGGTCCATCAATGGCTATTAGCCAAGATGGGCAGGGATGATGTCCTTAGCCCCTATTTGACAGAAGCTGGGAAAGGATCACTTGATGATTGTCTGTTCTGTTCATTGGTCTGACCCAGTATGGCTGTTCTTATGTTCTCACCAGTAACAATTTTGTAAACTTTCTAAAGCATTCACAAAATAGATTTTCTGTAAAAGATGTGGTTTAGATGGTGTCATAAATATAAAGGGAAGGGTAAACCCCTTTGAAATCCCTCCTGGCCAGGGGAAAGCTCCTCTCACCTGTAAAGGGTTAAGAAGCTAAAGGTAACCTCACTGGCACCTGACCAAAATGACCAATGAGGAGACAAGATACTTTCAAAAGCTGGGAGGAGGGAGAGAAACAAAGGGTCTGTGTGTCTGTCTATAGTCTGTCTTTGTCGGGGATAGACCAGGAATGGAGTCTTAGAACTTTTAGTAAGTAACCTAACTAGGTACGTGTTAGATTATGATTTCTTTAAATGGCTGAGAAAAGAATTGTGCTGAATAGAATAACTATTTCTGTCTGTGTATCTTTTTTGTAACTTAAGGTTTTGCCTAGAGGGGTTCTCTATGTTTTTGAATCTAATTACCCTGTAAGGTATCTACCATCCTGATTTTACAGGGGGGATTTCTTTATTTCTATTTACTACTATTTTTATTAAAAGTCTTCTTGTAAGAAAACTGAATGCTTTTTCATTGTTCTCAGATCCAAGGGTTTGGGTCTGTGGTCACCTATGCAAATTGGTGAGGCTTTTTATCCAACATTTCCCAGAAAAGGGGGGGTGCAAATGTTGGGAGGATTGTTCACTGTTCTTAAGATCCCAGGGTCTGGGTCTGTAGTCACCTAGGCAAATTGGTGAGGCTTTTTACCAAACCTTGTCCAGGAAGTGGGGTGCAAGGTTTTGGGAAGTATTTTGGGGGGAAAGACGCGTCCAAACAGCTCTTCCCCAGTACCATATTAGTTTGGTGGTGGTAGCGGCCAATCCAAGGACAAAGGGTGGAATATTTTGTACCTTGGGGAAGTTTTGACCTAAGCTGGTAAAGATAAGCTTAGGAGGTTTTTCATGCAGGTCCCCACATCTGTACCCTAGAGTTCAGAGTGGGGGAGGAACCTTGACAGATGGGGGAAAAACATAATGATGGTATGGTACACTATAAAGCAATGTGGTACAGATGGTGTGTTAAACTGCTCACTCATGATGTAGCCATTCACAAATAATGCAGGCTTCCCTAATTTATGCCGATGTAGTCTGTATATCATATTCCACTATAATGTATTCTTTCTTACATTCATCTATGATAAATGATCTAATATGTATAAGGAGGGAAGGGGCATGGCTTCCTTATTAAGGTTGAAATCAGGGTTTCACTACAAGCCTTAATTTAGCACTCACATCTCTCTAATGTTTTCCCTTTTCTCCTCCTCTATGCCCACAAACTCACACATGCATAGATCTTAAAACACACAGTACAGATTATTAGACACATTATTTTTCAATTAAAGTTTTTTGCAATGTTTGTTATAGTTTCATAGATTCATAGATACTAAGGTCAGACGGGACCAATATAATCATCTAGTCTGACCTCCTGTGCAACGCAGGCCACAGAATCTCACCTACCCACTCCTGCGAAAAACCTCACCTATGCCTGAGGTATTGAAGTCCTCAAATCATGGTTTAAAGACTTCAAGGAGCAGAGAATCCTCCAGCAAGTGACCCGTGCCCCATGCTACAGAGGAAGGCAAAAAACCTCCAGGGCCTCTTCCAATCTGCCCTGGAGGAAAATTCCTTCCCGACCCCAAGTATGGCGATCAGCTAAACCCTGAGCATATGGGCAAGATTCACCAGCCAGATACTACAGAGAATTCTTTCCTGGGTAACTCAGATCCCACCCCATCTAACATCCCATCACAGGCCATTAGGCCTATTTACCATGAATATTTAAAGATCAATTAATTACCAATTAATTAAGGTATTGACTGGCTCACTGTAAGTGGCATGCTGTGTGCCACAGGCTAGCGGGTGCCTGAGGGGATCAGGCACCCAGCCTTTCTGTGACTGGCTCCGTTAAGAAAAATGAGCTGACCCAGATCCACCTGTGAGTAGTTAATTACCTAGGTGGCTGGGTGCCAGTTAATTAGTTAAGGAACGCCTAGGCCTAATAAAGGCGTATGAAGGTTCAGTCAGAAAGCCAGAATAGAGGAGACTCCTAAGGAGGAAGACCCCTCATGGGAGCTAGTTAGGAAGCTACTCCCAGCAGTGCCTCCCTGGAAAGTATAGGCTCTCAGACAGAGGAACAAGCCTGGGGAGAAAATGTTCCCACATAAGGGACTGGTGCTACCCAAGAGAATGAAGTGAGTTTGGGACCTCCTAGGGAACTAGTAGAGACTTGCTTGGCAAAGAATAATGAACTGTCAGGAGAAAAACAGCATTTAGCTGAATGCCCAGCAGAGGTACAAGCTCTGGGCAGGGAATTCAACCATGGATAGAGGAGCAAGACTTAAGACCTATTAACCCAGAGGAGAGAGTTTTTAGTAGAGTAGTTGACTGAAGTTTTTATTTATGTTTTTATTATAGAAATGAGACCCTCTGAAGAGGGTGCACTGTAAATACTAGCAAGGCCTGCTTGGACTTGCTTATATTCGGAGTGAGGAGAAACTGAGGCAAGGGCTCCCCTGTGGTATCCTGCCTGACCACAGGGAGCATGCTGGGGTAATCTCTATGCCTACACTGTGTGTAAGGATTTTAGATCAGTCCTCTATTCTTTCCTACCCCATAGATCCTAGATGCTTCCATTCTCTCCCTGATCCCGCATTTATCTTTCCCACACTCCCTACCAGTTCTGCTTTCCTTTTCTCTATTTCACTTTCCCTCTGGCTTCCCATCTCTCTTCCTTCTTCCCCTTTTCCAGCCTCTTTCTGTCTTCTACTTGGCTCTAGCATCTTTTTTGTCTCATCCCCCACAAACTCGTTCCCTATGTCTCATGCTTTTCCTCTCCCATGGGTCCTCTAATCTCTTGACCTCCTAATCATGGTCCTGAGTGCCTTTTTCTTTCCTCCTTGGAACCCTTATTTATATTTCACTGGCTCCTCAGCCTTTTTCTCTGCTGGTCCTTTCCCCATCTTCTCCTTTCCTGTCACTGAAGGGCTTTTTCAGTAGCTATTGTTATGTCTTGCTTTTTTTTTTTTTTTTTTTACCCTTCCCAACTCCATGACTCATTACCTACATATACCTCTAAATGCAAGCAAACGACTGAAGCAGAAAGCATAGGAGCTGGGAGGCAGCTATGAGTCAACCAATCAGCCCAGTAGAGGGCCCCCAAGTTCCTTGGCGTCAGATTTGGAGATGGATCTGATTTTAATAGACCAAATCAATGAAATCTGGCACTTTACATCGAGCATAGAATGACAAACTGTGTTTACTGAAAGACTTAGCCCTATATCTTAATGGCTTGAAGATTACTCTGCTCCCACTGCAGACTCATTTTTTGTATTGCTATGTAACCTTCACACATTTCATGCTCTGTCTGTCACTAAAACTTGCCCCTACAACCCTAAAGAAGGGTTTTTCTAATAGATATTGCCCTTATGATTCAGCCATCTTGGGCTTAGAAAAGATTATTGCATCCTTATGTTCATTTTGAAAATAAATTAATACAGCAGTTAATACATAGCCAAAAGTATGGGCAGAAATCCTAATGAAAGACCTAACGAGAGATACTTTCAAGATCCCTTTACAATGTGTTGTAGAATGCATATTATATCCCTACAGAGACCTGTCAGACCACACCAATTTGCTCTTGGAGTGAGATACAATATTTAATCTCAAAACCCTATTCAGATTTCTTTTGCTCATGGTTCAGGAGGGAAGGCTTTGTGATAAGGGATACAAAATGGGAAGTCAGGAAGCCCAGACCCTACTCTTTCTCTGCAGGATAATAGTAACTTCCATAAAAGAATTACTCATATTCTTTGCAGGTAAAAATAGGACCCCAGGATTTTATTGTCAGCTCTGCCATGGACTTCCTTTGTGATCTTGGAAAATTCACTTACGCTGTCTATGCCTCAGTTTCTTCAACTGCGAAAGGAAGATGACATTCATATTTGTGAAGGTAAATTGATTGTAAAGCACTGAAGATTCTTGTATGGAAAGCACTCCAACTGCTAAGTTTTGCCATTCTGTCTAGATTACACCTCAGATTTTTTCCTTTAACCAGTTTATGGTTTATAGTGAATAAACTGGAAGAGCCTGGAATTAGGAATAAAAATGGAGAGCCTGGAATTTATATTACATTATATGACCAAACTGAGGCTCTGCTGTGAAGGATATTATAGCGTTGTCAATAAAAATGATGGTTCTGTGGCCTAAGCATCATGGAAATAACTAAAACCACTGTTCAAATGCTGCAGCATTAATTTAACCCTACATTTGATCAAAGTATTGAATAACTGCATTCATCTGACTAGCGAAAAGTCATGGGGGAGGTGATCTTTTGTGTGATATCTGAAAAAACAATATCTGTTCTGTGCTGACACTCCCCCATCGACTCCGCCTGAGCCTCTTGCTCCGATGGAGTACTGGAGTCGACAGGAGAGCGCTCGGCGGTCGATTTATCGAGTCTAGACTAGATGCGATAAATCGACCCCCCCCCACACTGGATTGATCACTGCCCCTCAATCCTGCGGGTAACGTAAACAAGCCCTTACTGACTTAGATTATAACTTTCCTTCCTCTCACTATTGTGTAGCAGCCTGCATGCTCCTTGTCCACCTGACTTCTGCTTTCTACTGCAGAGATGTCTACAATCACTGATGAAGCTACGTAGTCACAGGCCAAAACTTTCTAACCTAAATACAGCAAATTAAACACCTATTGGGTTCTGAGAGGTGCTGAGCATCTGCACTGAATTCACTGGGAGTTGTGGATGCCCAGTATCTCTGAAAATCAGGCACTATTTGGTTAGGTTCCTCAGTGTCGATTTAAGTGATTAACTTACTTAAAGATCTGTGTGAAAATGTTGACCTTAGTTTGTGAAACATTGTGGCCCATAGCACTGAGTTGTACCTAATCCCACAGGTGGGCCCACTGAAGTCAACACAAGTTAGTTATGTTGAATAGTACTCTATGACAGTGGTTCTCAACCAGGGGTACGGAGAGGTGTTATGGGGGTACAGCAACTCATCTAGATATTTGCCTAGTTTTACAACAGGCTACACAAAAAGCACTGGCAAAGTCAGTACAAACTAAAATTCCATACAGACAATGAGTTGTTTATGCTGCTCTATATACTATACACTGAAATGTAAATACAATATTTACATTCTAATTGATTTATTTTATAATTATATGGTAAAAAGTAGAAGCTAAGCAATTTTTCAGTAATAGCGTGCTGTGAAAGTTTTGTATTTTTATTAGGGCTGCTGATTAATCGCAGTTAATTCACGTGATTAACTCAAATTAATTGTGATTAAAAAAATTAATTGCACTGTTAAACAAGAGAATACCAATTGCAATTTATTACATATTTTGGATGTTTTTCTACATTTTCGTATAGTATTCTGTGTTGTAATTGAAATTAAAGTGTATATTATTTTTATTACCATATTTGCACTGTAAAAGATAAACAAAAGAAATAGTATTTTTCAATTCACCTTGTACACGTACTGCAGTGCAATCTCTTCGTTGTGAAAGTGCAACTTACAAATGTAGGGTTGGGTTTTTTTTGGTTAAATAACTACACTCAAAAACAAAACAATGTAAAACTTCAGAGCCTACAAGTCCACTCAGTCCTACTTCTTGTTCAACAAGTTGCTAAG
Source organism: Eretmochelys imbricata (assembly GCF_965152235.1). Taxonomy (NCBI): domain Eukaryota; kingdom Metazoa; phylum Chordata; order Testudines; family Cheloniidae; genus Eretmochelys; species Eretmochelys imbricata. The sequence goes on from NC_135572.1 coordinate 164,772,562, forward strand.
ACAAACAAGTTTGTTCACATTTACAAGAAATAATGCTGACCTCTTCTTATTTACAATGTTACTAGAAAGTGAGAACAGGTATTTGCATGGCACTTTTGTAGCTGGCATTGCAAGGTATTTACATGCCAGAGATGCTAAACATTCGTATGCCCCTTCATGCTTCGGCCACCATTCCAGAGGACATGCTACCATGCTGCTGACACTTTTTAAAAAAAAAGAATGCATTAATTAAATTTGTGACAGAACTCCTTTAGGGAGAATTGTATGTCTCCTGCTCTGTTTTACATGCATTTTGCCATATATTTCATGTTATAGCTGTCTCGGACAATGACCCAGCACATGTTCATTTTAAGAACACTTTCACTGCAGATTCAACAAAACACAAGGTACCAATGTGAGATTTCTAAAGATAGCTACAGCACTTGACCCAAGTTTTAAGAATCTGAAGTGCCTTCCAAAATCTGAGAGGGACGAGGTGTGGGGCATGCTTTCAGAAGTCTTAAAAAAGCAACACTCCAGTGTGGAAACTACAGAACCTGAACCACCAAAAAAGAAAATCGACCTTCTGCTGGTGGCATCTGACTCAGATAATGAAAATGAAATGTCAGTCCGCACTGCTTTGGATTGTTATGGATCAGAATCTGTCATCAGCATGGACGCATGTCCCCTGGACAGGTGGTTGAAGCATGAAGGGGTATATGAATCTTTAGCACATCTGGCATGTAAATATCTTGCAATGCTGTCTACAACAGTGCCATGAGAATGCCTGTTCTCACTTTCAGGTGACATTGTAAACCAGAAGTGAGCAGCATTATCTCCTGCAAATGTAAACAAACTTGTTTGAGCAATTTGCTGAACAAGGAATAGGACTGAGTGGACTTTCAGGCTCCAAAATTTTACATTGTTTTATTTTTGAATGCAGTTTTTTGTACATAATTCTACATTCATGATAAAGAGATTGCACTACAGTACTGTAGCCAGACAGCCAGCCCCCCCCCCCTCAGACCAGCATTGCTGGAAACACAGGAGGAAGCCGGAACAGGGCACTTAACATATATTCCAGCACAGCCTTTGAAGCTGTGAAAGCACAGGTGTGCTGCTACAGTGTGCCTCTGGGAGCAGATACAACGATTAAGCTCACAGCAGGCAGAGGCCCTGTGACAGACATGGCTTTTAGCCCCTACTAACTAGCGTGATGCACACACACCAACATCCTAGTTGGGAAAATATTTACCCTGATAAAAGAAATGTCCAGTAGTCGACACTTATTGTTTCTCTCCCTTGCAAGTGTAAACTACTCTTGCGAAAGCTGGCGTCACCCAGACAGACCAGCCTCAATTTGGCATAAGAAAGGAGAAAGAGAATAAAGGAGTACAGAGGTATAAGTAGGGGACCTACAGCACCATGATTTTTGAGTGCTTTTCACTATCTATCTGCTGGTCAGATAAGTGACAGCCTCCCAAGGCTTCTGCAGCTAAGAGGGTCCCTACGCCTTGTCCCTTATTCGTCTTTCCGCGGAATTGAGTGACCGATCCTGGCTTGGCACCGCTGGAATCGAGAGATGCAAGGAGGGTAAGAAGCACCCACACCTGATCTCCTATCTTTAGTGTACACATATTTGAAATAGAGCTCTATACTTTGTTTTCTTTCTTTGGGATTGTGGCTTCAGTTTTGTAACTTGTTTGTGTGTGTAACATCTCTACATTTAAATAAGTAGGCACTAGCAATTTTGTAACCACATGATTAGAATCTAGCTTAATAAATTTTGGTAACCATTTATGCATAAGCCTGACTTGTTTTCTCTGGTTTACTGTAAAGCAGCCGACACAATTAAAGAACCTCAGCCGTTTTGGCTCTAAAGCCTGGCCATTAGGTGAGAGTACTAAGAGCCTAGCGTTGAGTTGTGCCGCCTCCACGGGGCAAACTCTTGGGGCACCTGTCAGTCAATCCTGGCTGCCCGCTGCGAAGGAGCTCTGAGCTCTAGCAGTTAAAGTCACGGGTGTGGAGAGGCTCTTAGTGCTGCCATTGGGGCACCTGTCAGTCAGTATTGACTGCCCGCTGCGAAGGAGCTCTGAGCTCTAGCAGTTAAAGTCACGGGTGGTTAGGACCTTGGGGCATCCGTCAGCCTAGCCCGGGCTGCCCGCCGCGAAGGGACAGTGCGTCCTAGCGGTTAAAGTCACGGATGGTATAAACGGGCATAGCTGGCACCTCACCAAACATCCTTGGCCGTCGGCTAACAAGTACTTGTATTAGTGAATTGAAAAATATTATTTTTTTACAGTGCAAACACTTGTAATCAAAAATAAATATAAAGTGAGCACTGTACACTTTGTATTCTATGTTGTAACTGAAATCAATATATTTGAAAATGTAGACAACATATCCCAAAAATATTTAAATACCTGGTATTCAATTATTGTTTAACAGTGCGATTAATCGTGATTAATTTTTTTAATTGGTTGACAGTCCTAATTTTTACATATGATTTTGTAAGCAAATAGTTTTTTAAGTGAGGTGAAACTTGGGGGCATGCAAGACAAATCAGACTCCTGAAAGGGGTACAGTAATCTGGAAAGGTTGAGAGCCACTGCTCTACACCACAAGCATATCACAATCTAACCCTTTTGGATGAAAAGTGCTATATACACAAAGTATTATTACACATATATTTAATCTATGTCTCCCCTTCTCCCATCCATGTTAAGGTGTTGCTGGTAGGGAAAAGACTCCCATTAAATAGCTTTAGAGGACTCTAACTTTTACTTTACCACTGAGTATGTAAATTTAGATTTGCCACTCTTTTGTTGATTCTTTAAATACTTGACTAAAATTGAATGTGGTATTCTATCATCTTGTATTTCATAGTACTCAGTTCAGCCAAACAAAATTAAAACAGATACCTCATTTTTCATAGAGGAGGTAACAAGGAAAAAAGGATGCCATCTGTGTTTAGTGTTCTCAGCTCCCCAGCATTAAGCTGATTAGGGGCAATCAGTTCCCTTCACAGCTGCTTAGAGGCAGTCTGCTGTGGAAGAGCTAGCTATGTGCAATAACAGAAGAAACATTTGTGTAAACAGAGGTTGGAGGCAGACTGATGCTAACAGGAAGAAAAAGCAGAGTGTTGGGTAATTTATTTGAGACAACCAGGTTTTGTATCCTTTATTTTTACTTTGGTTTTAATTTTCCTTGCTTATTGGTACAGCTTTAATAAAGCAGTATAGTGTCCTAGGTGCATGCAGATAGATCTTGTACATGGAAATCCTTTCCACATTACTTCAAAAAATTAAAATAGACAAACCTCAACAAAAGATAGTATAAGGGACCTCTAACAAGCTGGTGGTTGTCAAGGATGGGATGGAAATCTAGATCTCAAGTTCCCTCCATCTCAACTGACAAGGTGGAAAGAAATAGATGCATTTCCTTTTTAGATGCCAGAAGTCCCACCTACCTCTCACAAGCTCTCGATACCTCCTGCTCACCAACGAAACATATACAACAGAGTTTTGTTTTCAATACAAAATTCTGCAGCACATTGAAAAATTGGAAATAGAATACATTGAAAAACAGTCTAAAATCTCTACTGTTTAACGTAAAAGTAAACTAACAAAATCTCCACTAGAACTGTACTGTTTCTCTTGTCCCACATCATACTTAATAAAATAATGGTTTTGAATGTGCTGCAGGAATTCCAATGTAATGCAAAGCCTGAGTACTGTAGTCGTAGCCATTCCTGCCTCATCTCACCTCCTCCACTATGCAAATAATGCCAGCCTCAATATTCCCTTCTGCCACCACATCCACATCCCTTCTGAAAACTCAGTTATCCTGTCTTGCACACAAGAAATGAGGGGAAGGATGGTACCAGACAAATCCTTCTCCTCCCTGGCTGTGTAGACCCTGGAGGTTCATGGCTTCACAACTTGCCCCCGCTCATCCCTTTCAGTGAAGAGTGTATTGTTCCTATTGATAGTAATTCGCATTAAAAATCCTCCACAAATAATAGCAACATTATTTAAACAAGCCTCATGATTTGTACATGAGCTCAATAGGACTATTCACATGCTTAAGGTTAAGCAAGTACCTTGTTCTGAGGTCCAGAAGGAGGTGGGAAGCAGGCCAGTGGGAAGTTTTTAGATGAAGATAAAAGGGGGAAAACAGAGATAATGTTATGGTAGGGCTCTACAGAAGACCCACGAGGTCAGGAGGAGGAGGAGGAGGTAGATGAGGTATTTCTAGAACAAATAACAGAAATATTCAACACACGAGACATGGTAGTAATGGGGGAGCTTACGTATCCAGATGTCTGTTGGAAAAGTAGTATGGCAAAACACAATGTCCACTAAGTTCTTGCAATGTATGGGGGGACAACTTCTTGTTTCAGAAGGTAGAGGAAGGGGGATAGCCATTTTAGACTTTGTTCTAACTAACAGGAATTGGTTATGAATCTGAAGGTTGAAAGCAATTTGGGTGAAAGTGATCATGAAATGATTAGAGTTCATTATGATTCTAATGGAAGAAAGGAGTCGGAGCCGTAGAATAAGGACAATGGACTTCAAAAAACAAACTTCAACAAACTCAGAGAACTGTTAGGCAAGGTCTAAGGGAAAAGAGTTCAGGAGAGCTGGCAGTTTCTCGGAGGCAATGTTACAGGTACAAAAGCAAACTATCCCAATGCAAAGGAAAGAGAGGAAAAATAGCAAGAGGTCAATATGGTTCCATTAGGAGCTGTTGAATGATCTGAAAATCAAAAAGGAATCCTATGAAAAATGGAAACAGGGACAAATTGCAAAAGGTGAGTACAAAAGAATAGCACAAGCATGTGGGGACAATCAGCAAGGCTAAGGCACAAAATAAGTTACCTAGCAAGAGGCATAAAAAAGCAATAAGAAGAGGTTCTGTAAATACATTAGGAGAAGAGAAAGGTGAATAAAACTGCAGGTCGTCTACTTGGCAAAGGAGGAGAGGTAGTAATAGAAAACATCGAGAAGGCTGAGGTGTTTCATGCCAAGCTTGCTTTAGTCTTCACAAAAAAGGTAAATTGCAATCAGATACTTTGATTGTGTTAACAACAAAGATGAAGGAACACAGCCCAAAACAGGGAAAGAAAAGGTTAATGAATATTTAGATACGTTAGAAGTATGCAAGTCAGTGGGACCTGATGAAATTCATGTTAGGGTACATAAGGAATTAGATGATGTAATCTCAGAACTGTTAATGATTATCTTTGAGAATTCATGGAGGACAGGTGAGGTCCATGAGGACTGGAGAAGGGCAAACATAGTACCTTGTATTTTAAAGGTCTTTTTAAAAAAAAGATCCCAGGGAACTCTAGACCAATATACCTTCTTTTGATACCTGGAAAGAGAACAAATTATTAAATGGTAAATTTGTAAGCACCTAAAGAATAAGGGGGTGATGAGGAATACCTAGCATGGCTCTGGCAAGAACAAATCATGCCAAAACAGCCTAATTTCCTTCTTTGACAGGGTTATTGGTCTAGTGGATGGGGGAAGCAGTAGATAAAAATATGTCACTTGATTTTTTATTTTTTTTTTTAGTAAGGCTTTTAACACACTATCACTGAGCTTCTCATAAGAAAGCTAAGGAACTGTAGTCTAGATTAAATGAATATAAAGTGCATGAAAAACTGGTTGAAAGGCTGTACTCAATGAGTAGCTATCAACAGTTTGTCAAACTGTAGGGTTGTATCTAGTGGGATCCCACAGGAGTCTGTTACTAGTCAATATTTTCATTAATGATTTGGATAATGGAATAGAGAGTATGCTTATAAAATTTGCACATGACACCAAGCTGGGAGGGATTGCAAACACTTTAGAGTATAGAATTAGAATTCAAAATGATGACAAATTAGAGAATTGGTCTGAAATCAATGCAAGCAAATGAAAGTATTACATTACAGAAAGAATCTGGGAGTAGTAGTGGATTACAATTTGAATGGGACTCAACATTGTCATGCAGCTGCAAAAAAGACTAATATAATTCTGCGGTATATTAACAGGAGTGCCATATGTAAGACATGGGATGTAACTGGCCCACTTTATTTAGCAACGTGACTGGTGAGGTCTCAGCTGGAGGGCTGTGTCTGGGTGCCACACTTTAGGAAAGATGTGGAAAAATTAGAGAGACTCCAGAGGAGAGCAACAAAAACGATAAAGTTTAGAAAACCTAATCTATCTTTGGGGGTTTTATTAAAGGACATTTTGGTTTTAAGAAAAGAAGACTGGGGATGGGAGACAGAATCTTTTATAACAGACTTCAAGTATGTTAAGGGCTAAATAAAAAGGATGGTATGTTCTCCATGTCCACTGAGGGCAGGGCAAGAAGTAAAGGGTTCAATCTGCAGCAGGGGTTGGCAACCTTTCAGAAGTGGTGTGCCGAGTCTTCATTTATTCACTCTAATTTAAGGTTTTGCGGGCCAGTAATACATTTTAACGTTTTTAGAAGGTCTCTTTCTATAAGTCTATAATATATAACTAAACTATTGTTGTATGTAAAGTAAATAAGGTTTTTAAAATGTTTAAGAAACTTCATTTAAAATTAAATTAAAATGCAGAGCCCCCCGGGCCGGTGGCCAGGACCCGGGCAGTGTGCGTGCCACTGAAAATCAGGTCACGTGCCGCCTTTGGCACGCGTGCCATAGGTTGCCTACCCCTGATCTGCAGCAAGGGAGATCTTAGGTTAAATATAAGAATTTTTTTTCTAACTACAAGGCAGTTAGACTTTGGAATAGGTTTCCAAGGGAGGCTGTGGAATCCCTATCACTGTAGGTTTTCAAGAACATGTTGGACAAACACCTGTCAGGGATAGTCTAGGTTTACTTGGTCCTACCTTAGTGCAAGCAGCTGAACTAGATGACCTCTCAAAGTCCCTTCCAGCCCTACATTTCTATGATTCTATACATCTTTGCAGGATTAGGGCCTTACTAAGTAACTGTATGATCTTACTATTGCCACCTTTCTCTTTCCTCTCTCCTCCTGTCCTCTTTTTCTGTTTGAGTCTTGCCTCTTGTGTCACTCATGTTAAATTTAGAGCTTGATTTTTTTTTTCAAAAGCACTGAGCAATCACAACTCCACTTGAAGTCAATCTGTAGAATGTAAACTATTTGGGGCAGGGAATATGCCATTACTTGTTTTGCAGTGTCTAGCACACTTCTGGGTTCTCAAAAAATTTAATCAATGTACAGTAGAATTTTGTACCTATTTTTAACTGTAAATATTTCCCTCCTTATATTAGCTGGCACTTACAACCATACATGTTTGCCCTAACACCCTAACTAGATGTATTAGACTATTCTAATACTCTAATACTAAACTTGGAAACAACTGGAGCTTGATTTTTAAAAAGACAAGATACTTTCCCACCCAATAATGCTGGTGCTTTTTCTGACTCTCCCTTGTCACATTAGTCCTATTGACTTATATCAATAAAATTCTGGCTTACTCTAGTTCCTGTTTCTCATCTTACTGCTGCCTCAGTTTCTTGCAACAATTGCTTAAAACTTCTACTGCTCAGCATCCCCATCACTGTTCATTTATACCATTGTTTGTTTATGGTTACCTCCAAAGCTAAGATTTATGTTCTAAATTTTAGCTTAGCTCTTACAAGCGATTATCCCTTGCAGAACTGGGTTCCTCTCTGTTCCTTTCAATTTAATTTGGCTTCTGATGGAATGCTCACACCTCAATCTCACCATTAGTGTAAAAAAAAAATCATACTTTTTAATTTAAAGTTGTGCTATAACATCAAGTATAAAATATTACAAAAAAAAAAATAAATGACCAGATTGGAGAGATAGTAAGTTTCTAAATACTTGAATTACATGGATTAAATAGAAATAAGGTGCACATACAATGAGATGTATATTAAATATTGGTCTTATAATGAGTATATGGTAACTAAGAAATGAATTACTGAATATCATACATAAAATAAATTAAAAAGTTGAACAGATTACTTGTAATTCTCAATATAAATGTGTTAAAGTTGTTGAAAGTTAGCAAAAGTTCTACTTGGGTGAATGCTATTTGATGCGCTTATTGCTAAAATCATAGAAATAACTTTTAAAATCTTAATTTTAAAACTTCCATGATTCTGCTCATCTGACATTGATGTAGAATTCCTATGAAATCCATACAGCTGACTCTTGTTAGGTTTCATTTTTTTTCCAATTCAATTCAGTGGGACTTTATTTCCATGACAAGTTACACAAATGAAGCTGAACTGTAAGAAAAAGGCAGACCCTTTAGTTGTCTGTCAGAGACAGGTATGACACTCCCAGATAGACATTGTGTTTGGGATTCAATCCTCTAATTGTCATTAATGTCCAAACTAGTGGCAGGTTACTATGTAGCATGATGCCATCTATTTTTCCCCACAGGATCAGGCAGATGAGAACCCAACTTTAGCCTTTCTTTTAACAGCTTTTAACCTGATCTTTGCTATTATCGTCTTATTTTATTATGCCTTTTCAAAGGCGTTTACCAATTCAATTTATTTGCTCAATAACATGTTGTAAAGGTGTGCTATAAAGTCAAAGAGCAACCAGAGATCATCTGATTGATTGCTCCTGAAATCAGTGGCTTGTTTACCTCCACATCAACTTTGCCTTTCTCTTCCTAATTTAGAAATTAACTTGCCAGTAGCATATTTTGAAAGTCAGGAGGCGTACATGCTAACCTGGTACGTTCGTGTAATGCAGAGATATTGACATGTCACTACTAAATCTGGTATGGGATACAAAGCTGCCAGTGACATTGGTGGTTTCATGGTGCTGTTCACAATACAGACTAATACTGGAAGACATTCCATGCCCAGATCAGCTTCCAATCTAATTAAAGACAAGTTGCAAAAAGTGTGCATAACAAACAATAGGAGGGAATTCAGGATGAGGGTAACAGTAACACGATCAGTTACATTGGCTAGCAATACAACTTGATGGTTCTGAATCAGTTACTTAAACTTTGTATTTTAATTTCTCTTTTTGAAGACTCCTTAACCACTTGTGCTCCCTTAATGTGTTCTCCTTCTTCCCAGCCTTGAAAGAATCATAGAATCATAGAATATCAGGGTTGGAAGGGACTTCAGGAGGTATCTAGTCCAACCCCCTGCTCAAAGCAGGACCAATTCCCAACTAAATCATCCCAGCAAGGGCTTTGTCAAGCCTGACCTTAAAAACTTCTCAGGAAGGAGATTCCACCACCTCCCTAGGTAACGCATTCCAGTGTTTCACCACCCTCCTAAATAAAGGGATAAAGGGACTCTGGGCTTGCTACCTATTACTCCATTGAATTTGTATATTTCTGCCTTGTCCCCCATGCAGATGACTTCCGCTATACCTAATATTACTAGTCCCTTTGAAAAAATATTTCAGCAATTCCCATATTTCTCTCAGATGACACAGTCCCTTCCAAAAGAAAAGCCACCCACTCCATGTGGAGCTGGGAGCATACCAAGTATCTAGAGTTGTTCCTGACTTGGGGGCAGGAATAGGTCCTTGTAAGTGCTAGGTGTAAGAGGGAAGAAAGTCTATTGATTATGGATTGTGTGCTGTATTGTCACTGCTGTCCACAGCTATGAAGGTGCTGGGCCCTGCTCATTACCTAACTTCCTCAAACAAGGTACCCCTCTTTTTCCATGCTTTGCCCACCCAATGGTAACTCTTCCAACGCCACGGAGATCTCACAAAAGCCTGGAAATGCTCACATCACTGAAGCACCTGCACTTATATAGGCACTGCTAGGAGGGGAGAGAGTTGGGCCCATATATAGAAAATTATTTTTCTGTGGGGGTACTACTGGCTTCCATTAGAGCTGCCTGTGCTTTAATCTGGCTCTGAACCCCAATGAGGCAGAATCAACCATGAGAAGTCAGATAGGGGGCTAAATTACTGTCACAGAAAGCTGACATCAGGGAGACAAATGGGAATTGGCATTAGATCTTTTGATATAACAAAAAAATGCAAACCCTCAACTCTTCTGTATTACACATGTGGCATATCTTTAGCTGAACAATAATCTGATGACTGAGATATGAATTTGGTGTTTTGGTTGGATGACATTTGAATCCCATTCCTGAAGTAAATGAACTGATTAGTTGCAGAAAGAGGGTAGTGTGCTGGTTTACTCTAAGTTTAAAATCTTGATATTAAAATAGGGATAATGACAGACTCAATGCACATAGATAACATGTTATACAGCACCATGTACCTGTGTACATTCACTGGGTCCCATGATCTGATTTCACAAAAAATTCACTGAATACATTTAATGAGAAGTAAGAAGCATAGGTATATTGGGTTTGATTGTTTTGCACATGTTGGCATAGCTTGTCAGTCTGCATTTGAGAGGCAAGAACTTTTTGTTTTGTCTTTTTTTAAATAAAACCAAATCTTACAAAAGATTTCCATTGCTTTTTTCATCAGCCACTAGGTGGTGGTGTTTGCTATTCATGCTGTACTTAAAACAGAAAAAAAATTTAAGTCACTTGTTACTGAATGTGATGGTATATCATTTTATGATAGAAAGTTTGCTTCTTGCCCTAAAGGAACCTGTACCATTGATCATCTTATTTTCTCTTTGACGTATCTTCTTCTAGAGATGCACAAAACCCCAGATCTGAACTTTGTTGCTCAGGGGTCTATCTCTATTTTCCCCTCTGTGTTTTATCAGATTCTCTCAGCCCACTCATATGTTGGTGTTCATTGCATATTTAACAATAAAGAGGAAGAATGGTCTTGTGATTAAAAGCATGGAACTGGGATTCAGGTGATGTGGGTTCAATTTTCAATTCTGCTGCAAACTTTCAATATGATGTAGGGGCAAGTCACTTAATCTCTGCCTCAGTGCCCTATTTGTAAAATAGGGATAATGCTTCCTTTTTGTCTTTTTTTATTTAGACTGTAAGTTTCTGCCCCACAGACCTCTCTCTTACCATGTATTTGTACAGTGCCTAGCACCAGGAGGCCCTGATCTCAGCTAGACGTAGGTAGTACTGTAATAGAAAAACAATAAATAATATGGCTATTTTGTAGGAATCTGGAATTTTAGTTACGATTACCAAACAGTCTTCTCTATTGCACTCCTCATTGTTCTGAGTGCCCACTAGGTATCTTGTAATATAATACATAATAAGCAAGATGACAGGATTCATGCTCCAATTTTTACATGATAAATGTACAAATGTTAAGAATACATGATTTCAGTCTAAGTATTTTGAAGCTGAACTGCTCAATCACTCTTTACTGGTGAAAGGAATAAACATTCTTATTGAAGAAAATGCCCTGTTCACTTGTATAAAAGGAAATTATTATTTGAATTAAATTATGATATTACAATTACAGAAGAGGCATTTTTAGATTTAAGAAATATGCTTGCCTTTCGAAATCTCAGATCAGATTCCATTGTTCTTTGCAGGTGAAATTGCCCCGTGCAGAGTTCTAGGACCTAAGTGGTGCATAGATTGATTTTTTTTTTTTTTTTTTTGGTACAAGTTGTCTGCACTGAGATGAATTTCACAATTTGTGTCAAGAACTAACTCTGACTTGACTGGTTGAGCAGCTATGCAGGCTTACTGGAAAAGTGAGAGAGAAAAAATGGAGTTAGCTGTCTAGAGATTGGAGCAATTTTGCACTTGAAAGCAAATCATATCAACGCTGGCTTTTTAAAAATACTGATAATAAATACTGCTTGCTGGAGTCTGTGAATACTGGTGGAAACATGTGTCCAGACTGGATGAAAGTACAGAACATGATGACGTGGATACTAGTGAAAATATGATGTATTTAGAATGTGAGTTATCTCCAAGAGGAAGATGATAAAAACTGAGGTTTTTTCCTGCCTAGAAGACTGAGTATGAATAGATTTACCTTTTTAAATGGCAAGAAATTACTCTGTTTTCACTACAATCTTCTTCACCTTCTTGCAATAGGATGAAGTTGGAATTAATTTAAAACCAGTAACTTATCAATTTCAAACACAGTACTATGTTCCACTGTGAAGTCTATTGACATGTAGATCAATTTGAAAAAAGACCAACAGTACTGCCTCAGGATGCAGTAGCTAAGTCAGATAGTGGGGCTATTGTCTTTGCCATAAACCTTACACAATGCTGATCATTAGTGGCATGTGAATGCTATAGCAGTTTTTCAGAAGTTCATTACTTTGGCATATACATTTGCTCCATGCTGCATTTTGGAAGACAAGATTTGCCTACCATAGCAGCAACATATTTTAAACTACGGTTTCGCTGTTTGCCATACCATGATTAAGAAATGGATTTTTTTTTAAAGAACTGCGCCACAATAGTCTAAATTAATTTAGCCTGGTTATGACACCTGGTAGTATATTTTTACATATGTACTTAAAGACTTTAATGTACATTAACAAAAAAGTATGTTTCTGTAGTCATGGCATAAGGCGAATGATCACAGAACTGAACTCCAGATGTCTGAACTGAAATAAAATATGAACGTAGTTTGGGAACAGGTGATGTATTGACTTGTGTGTGTTTGTATGTATCAATACCCTCTACACAATGGAATGTAAGATGCACTTTGGTGCCTTGAGCCATTGTCTAAGGACCAAATTGTCTCCTGGGAATTTTTGCCATTTAAACTTACAATGGAAACTCAGTACCTACTTTTAAGCCAACAAAGACTCACTATTCCCTACTGGAGCTAGTTATGAAGGAAGTTGAGGAATTTTGTCAAAAAAAGAGTCCTTTCTCATCAAATTCATTATAGGAAAGTAGATAGGTTAGTTAATGGCCAGGTATTCAGTATTAGAGGGCTCCCTGAAGTGAGAGACCAGTCTAATGTCCTTGGACTATTAAACTGTTCTTCCACTTTTTTTTAGACCTTTCTCTCCTCTTACCTGTCATATGCACGTGTAGAAAATAAGGTGCATTTATTAACATACTTCTTCTGTCTTGTACACAGTATTAAACTTGTTCTGGGATAAATTGCTCAGATTACGTAGTTGGACACCCATGCAAATTTTGTGAAGAGGTGTGCTTCTAAAACTCCTTGTCTTTGGCAGCTCCCCTGGAAATTGATCCTACTTAAATATCTGTAGAATCTATTTGTTTACTTAGGTTAAACACATTTCTCAACTAGCCAGCTAATCTATGGGAGATGTTGATCACTACTGCTCCTCTGGCCTGTAGGAATGGACCTGAAAGTACCTGAAATCTCCTACCTATAAGGAACTGTTTTTCTCTTCAACACAGCTGTATGTGTGCACACGGAAAAGTGTGTTTATTTGGAGAGAAATATGTAACATATAGCTGAGATTTTTTTAAAAGTTATTTTGATAAAAAGATTTGAATTCCAAGCAGAGTCCAGATGAGGAGGGGGAGAAAAGAGAGCATAAATAGTGCTCTAGTTTGGCTCCATTTTAGGGACAGCGATGTTTACATGCTTGGGACTTTGTAAGGAAGGGAAAGGAAAGAAGTGAAGGAGATGCAAAGATACTGATGCAGATCCTCAACTATTACATTGCTTCACTTGGTACAGCTAAGGTTAGAAGTAAAGAACATAAGGCTGACTTTAAATCATATTTACACTCCCTCCTACAACAGCCATTTAAATCCGAAATATCATTAATATCAAGCAAATATCAAGCAAAGACAGTTTGTCTTAGAAATAAGGTACCACACATATAAGTTCATGAATAAGATTAGCTGCACAATTCCTCCAGCACAATAAGTTGCAACTGCCCACATAATGTTGTTACATAATGTTCTGCCTTGCAGAACAACAAAAAAAAAAAGATCTAAACTTAATGTGGGTAAGAAGTCTTGTGTAGCTGATCATAAATCACCTGGCTTCTTTCTTTTTGCTGAACACTTGTCCTTTATTTGGTGTCTAATATCTGTTCCCCCCCCCCCTCCCTGCCCCCGTCTATCTATAAGTAGGATAAATGTACTTCAATGACAAGAAAAGGTTGATATGCTGCAATACACATAAAAACAAAAGAGCTGCCATACTGCTTCAGACCATGGTCTAGCTGACCCACTCTGCTGTCTTTAGCAGTTGTGCACAGTAGAGCTCCCGTGGGAGTGTACAGAAAAGAGCCATTATGGCATGATCCACCCGTCTTCCATCCCCAGCTTCTTGTAGGGAGAGGTTTCAGGTAGTCCAGCCCATGTTTGGGGCAATCTTGGCTAACAGCCGTAGCTGGACCTATTTTCCATGAACTTATCCAGTTCTTCTTTTAAACTGGTCGTACTTTTGGCCATCAACCAGCACATGCATGGCAATGAGTTCCACAGGTTCCTTGTGCAGTGGGTGGAAAGTGGACACGTCCTCTCGTTTATACCAAACCTGCTACCTAATTAATTACAGGGCGGAGCCCTGGCTTGTGTATGGCGGTGACCGCACCACAAAACTAAAGCGTGCTGGGGTGCTGGCCTTTACACATCAGCCCGTTTCACAGCCGTTGTCTCCGTGAAGCCTCAGGAGGGGTGACCTGCTCGGGGTGAGCATGCCCCCCACAAGCGGGGCAATGTCTTTGCCGTTTTCCAGTAAGACACCCAGCTAGCGGACCGGTCCAGGGGGTGATATTTTCTACTTCTCCCTGGCCGGGGACAGCCACAATCCTCCCCCGAGGGCTGCTGGCCCATGCTGGCGGCGCTACACCCTGGGGAGCTTCCGCGCGCCGCGCAGCAGGAGGCGCCGGCTGCCCGCTGCTGGGCTGTGGGAGAAGTGGGGCCGCTGCCCTCACCCAAGATGGCGGCCGGGGCTCAGGCGGGCGGGCCGGTCACCTGTTGAGGTAGAGGCAGCGCGGCGCCTCATTGGCTGCGGCTGCCCCGGGCCGCGGTGCCTGCGCGGCGGGGAAAGGGTTAACGCCGGGGCCGGGGGCGGAGGCGGCGCCGTCAACCGAGGAGGAGCCCGCAGCGCCGCCCGGCTGGGCCGGGACAGGGGCCCCGCAACCGCCCCATGGAGAGCGAGGGCGCCGGCTGCAGCCGCTTGCCCGGCGCGGCGGGTGGGAGGGGCCCGGCAGGCAGCGAGCGGGAGCCGCAACAGCCCGGGGAGGAGGCGCCGCCGGAGGCCGAGTCGGACTGGAGCTTCATCGACTGCGAGATGGAGGCGGTGGCGCTGCGGGACCTGCCCACCGCCACCATCGCCTGCAACCTGGACCCGCGCCTCTTCCAGGACACCCTGTGCCGGGTGAGCGCGGGTTGGGGCCCCGGGGAGCTGCCGCGAGCCCCGCCGGTGCCATGGTGGCTTGGTCACTTTGTGGCCTCTCCCTTCCCTGCCGTCGGGGCGGCGGCGGCGGCTGCCGGGGCTCGGAGCCGGGCGCTGCACTGGGGGGGTGCGGAGGGCGCGCTCCGGCTCGCCGGGCTGCCGGAGGAGAGCTCGCCGCCCGGCTGCGGGCAGAGCAGGGAGAGCCGGAGCAGAAGCTGGCCGTGCCCCGGGGGTGCCCCTCGCTCCCTGCCTGGCGGCCCCGCTCGTGCTCCGCCGCTGGCCGGGGAGGCCGCGCGGGGAGGCTGCGGCACAGCCGAGGGCTGCCTGAGCCGGCTGCTCTCGTGGGGCGTCGCTGGCGGGCCGCGGCTCGGGCGTGGGGCGGTTGGGCGGCCGTTGGGAAGGCCGTTGGTGAGGAGCCGGCCATGCGGTGGGGGCCGGGCGTCTGGGTGGAACGTAACGTCCGCAGGCAGCTGGGAGGTGGGGAGCCCTTGGAGGCCGGTCGGTGAAGCATTTGCAGCACTTGCCTGGATCCTGGCGCCCCTCCCCCCCCCGCCCGGTCCCCTTTCCAAGCGCTGCTTGAGAGCAAAGGCCGGTGACCCCCCGCATTCCAGCGGCGCCTGCTGGGGGGTGACCCTGTCCCACAGACTTCCTGTTGCAGAGATCCCATGCCCTTCTGTTGCAACTCCCTTGCATTAAACCAGCGGCCACTGTTGGCTGTGCCCGGTGATAGGCTATATTTTAACCTACGTGACCTTAAGAGGAATAATTCTGGAACTTAAACAAATATATGCAGGTAATGATTTTGATTTTTTTGGATAGCTGCTCCTCTGAGTGAAGATAGCGTGTGCTTAGTTAGGTGTCTTCAGGTTTGTGGCGAGGGTCCCTAGCCTGAGGATTTAGTTCTAAAGAAATAATCAGTTTTTAAAGAAATGATTGGAAGCAGACCTTGACATCTTAATATACTAAACTCAGAACCTGCCTATACTCAGGGCTTGTTTACACTTAAAATGCTGCAGCGGCGCTGTTGTAGTGCTTCAGTGAAGAGGGACTTGCGCAGATGGGAGGGCTTCTCCTGGTGGTCTGGGTACTCCACCTCCCCAAGAAGTGGTCGCTTTGTCCATGGGAGAAGCCCTCTGGTCAACATTGCACTGTCTACAGTGGGAGTTAGGTTGGTGTAACTCTGTTGCTTGGGGATGTGGATTTTCCATCCCCCTGAGCGACACAATTATACCACCATAAATTCCTAGCATAGACCGAGCCCTACATGCTTTACTTCGCTTGTTTGAGTAGTCTCTTTGAAGTTGATGGTACTACTCACACAAGTAAATTTAAGCAAGTGAGTGAGTACATGTTTGCAGGATCAGTGCCTTCTGTTGTAAAGAGATCTTTGCCTATGTTACTAGTAATGCTTGGATTATTAAAAATGTAGAAAAAGATGGAAATCGGTTGTTTCATTTTGCTTTTATGCTCTTATTACTTGTAATGGCTGCTTTTCAAACACTGCAAGGGATTGTTTAGTTTTTAAATCAACTGTTTTTGCTGGATTAAAAACTTGAGGAAATATTGTACTGGTTTTTATCTTTTGCAAAAGCATGTTTTTATAATATTCAGATTTAGGGGCCAAATTTAAGTGTCTTTTTATTTTATTTTATTTTTTAAAGTACAGGTACTGGTTGTCATGGCAGTAGACCAGTAGTAAGTCTCTGAGCTTCCAGATAATTACAATTCATTAAAGATGAGAGTTTACATTTTTAAAAACTGGCAACAGTATTAACTGCTGATTTCAGTGTTTACGTTTAAGGTTGTATTCACTTTAAAAGACTGTGTAGTTACATGAAAAGTTAAAACTTTATTTATCACTTAAGGCCTAGTATCCTGTTAGTGTGTCAGTGCCACTGATAAGTTATGCATGTGTCAGAGGAAAAATAGACTTCTTAGTGTACATACTATTTTCAAGACTTAGTTTTCCTAAGTGCTGTAGGCATGTTGCCACCATGTATTATAAGTGTTATGTAGATGAAGATGAGATTTAAATATGAGAATGAAGAATAGGTTTCAGTTTTGCCAATACTGGGACCAATAGCCATTAAAAACATCTGGAATTTGCAGTCTTAGTTAATGTAGTAATAGAGATAAGGAAGATAAAACTTCTTTTCTATTGAAAAAGTACAATTTTTATAGTGCAAAATGTCAGATTGTGAGGGAGCATTGAATTTAAGAAATACATTTTAATGTAGGTAGCAGCCGTGTTAGTCTGTATTCGCAAAAAGAAAAGGAGTACTTGTGGCACCTTAGAGATTAACCAATTTATTTGAGCATAAGCTTTTGTGAGCTACAGCTCACTTCATCGGATGGATAAAGTGGAAGATACAGTGAGGAGATTTATATACACACAGACCATGAAAAAATGGGTGTTTATCATACACATTGTAAGGAGAGTGATCACTTAAGATGAGCTATTACCAGCAGAAGAGTGGGGTGGGGGGAGAGAAAACCTTTTAAAGTGATAATCAAGGTGGGCCATTTCCAGCACATTTCCAGGAGTTAACAAGAATGTCTGAGGAACAGTGAGGGGAATTTTAATGTAGCATGTCAACCAAATGATGCTTTATAAAATGGTATGAATGTTACACAATACCCCTGAAGAAAGGAATGAAGAACTTCCACTCCCTTTTAGGCGATGTCTACACTACAAACTTATGTTGACTCAAGTTACATCAGCATGTAGCCACTATCTCTAAGAGATAGTTTGACTCCTTGTGGCAGCGGTGTGTGTACACGCAGTAAAGCTTGTATCAGTGCACTGTGTGATGCACCAGAGGTAGGTATCCCACTGTGCAACTTGCCACCATCCAGTACACTGTCTTTTGAGAAGTTCTGACACTGTGTGAGGGGCCCAGAATGAGTCAGGCAGGGGTGTCTGGGACCATGGGGTCAACTTCCTTTTTGCAACTGTCTCCATTCCATGGTGTTATCTGTATCCCATAATTTTCATGCTCTTTTTTTTTTTTCAAAATCCCACAAACCTGCGTGACCCTCCTTGCTGTCTGACATCATAGAGCCTGCACAGCTCTGCACTATTATGAGCGTTACAAACACAGAGTGCATAATCCTGGAGTATTTGGAGAGCTACAAAAAGAACCAAATGAGTGGGGAACTTGGCCGTTTCTTGGGGGATGAATTGCTCACATCTTTAAGAATACAGAACTCTTCAGAAAGCTGCACCCAGGGACTTTTTCTCAATTGGTGGATTAATAGTAATTTTGGGCAATCCAGCCTACCCATTGCTCTTGAAGCTGTACACCAGCTACCTGGACAGCACCAAGGAATGATTCAATTGTGACAAAGTGTGGCATTTTCTTAAGATTTTGAACGAATACTGCGTGCCTCAGTTTCCCCTATGTGTTGCATGATTAACTATGTGGTGAAATGGTGTTTGATCTTTGCAGAGACTCCTAGAGGAACAGGTGTGATTGTCCAGCTGCCTGGGCCCAGACAATGGCTAGACATTTTGTAACTTAGAAACTGATGGCGGGGGGGGCGCATCCTCTGCAAGAAGCCAGACTGCTGCGTCAAGTTGAAGAACAAAGAGGTGGAGGCCAGGTGACCAATTTTTCCTGGGAAACACAACAAAGGACAGAGGGGCAAATGGGCATGACTGAGTGTGGGCTGCTGGAAACAGGACAGTCTCCTTCTTGTGGGTTTTCAAGAGGGAACCCAGGCTCAGGGCCCAACCAAGATGGACTTCGCTGGGACTCCCTGCTTTCTGTGCTAATGAAGAACTTTCTTACCCTGTGTTCCAGACAACTAATAAACCCCTCTCTTTTACAGTTCTGTCTGAGAGTGTCTGCTGATTGTAGAAGTTGGGCGTGCATGCACCCTTTGAGTGCGTAAGGCTTCCCCAGGTGTCCCGTTCAGACGAACCTACTGTGGGGAGCTCATGGCGTGGAATGGGGGTGCTGAAAACTCCGCGGTCAGTCTGAGGAGGTTTTCCCTAGTGAGTGTGTGACCTGAGGGAGTGCCACACTGACAAGGGTCCTGCCTAAGACTAATTCAAAGCTGTTCTAGAGCACTGAATCTGTGTGCCCATGACATCAACTATTGGCTCAGCAGGTGCAGAATGACCGTTGAATGTGCTTTTGGTCATTTGAATGGATGTTGGCATAGTTTACTCACAAAATTGGACCTCAGTGAGAAAAATACCTCAATGGTCTCAGCTGCCTGATATGTCCTGCATAATATCTGTGAAGCAAAGGGGGAAAAGTCTCTGCTGGGATAGAGGGCAGAGGTGGAGCGGCTGTCTGCTCAATTTGAGTAGTCAGATACAACGGCTATTAAAAGAGCTTATTGTGGAACTGTATGGCTTGGAGGCTTTGAAAGACTGTTTTAACTCTGAGCCTGAATAGAGTGCTCTACCTGGCCCTGCTCTTTTGTGGCCTGGTGGGAATTGTGTGGTGATTACTGTATATGGGGAATATAACCTTTTCAATGCATGTATTAATTTTGTTTGTGAATGATCCTATGTGACACTGTGCAGTAACAGGTAATTGGTTGCTTTCAGAACTGCTGAGCACTCAGCTGCATATGTTCTGAACTAATAAAAATGGGATTGTTGAACCTGCAGGTCTACCAGAGTCTGCAGTATGTGTGTTTTGCTGCCCAAGTAGCCCCATTATATCCTGGTGCATTTGCCTCTCCTTTTACTGCTGGGACTCTTGGGCCTTTATATTCTTCACTCTCTCCTTCTCCAGGCTGTCCGCAATGTCCATCCTCCAGGCCTTGTGCTCATGGTCCCATGCAGCACTAGCTTGCAGGATCTCATTGAACAGATCATCCTAAGTCGTCGTCTTTCTCCTCCTTATCTGGCTCAGGCATTCTGTGGGTGTGGAGAGGAAGACCCTGAAGGCTGTAATGGCAGCACCTCCAGATAAAACATAGAGGTACCGTTGTCAGCATAATTTCTACAGAAAGCATAACTTAAGATGCTGAGCTCACTCCCCTTGCTACCCAAAAATTTTAAGCACTACCCTTTCACTCTTCTCACTTCTGCTTGTGCACCGCACCAGTCACAGCACCAGCCATGGTGAATATGGCCCTCTGTGGCTTGGGGAAAGGAGGAGGGAATTGCTTGGTTGCAATTGATTTTTAGTAGAAGAGGGCACTAGCACTGAATACTGGCATTATTTTCCATAGGCGGTGGTGATTTTAGCTGATATCTCATTCCTCAGGGTAACAATGGCAGAGAGAGCACAGCTGCGGCTGATATCCTGACGGTACCTGGTTCCATGTGGTGCACAGCCTGTGTATTGCAATCATGCAATACTGAAGTTATTGTTGAAGTTATTGTTGAGTGATGTGGGAAAGTGTCCTACCTTGGAGGAAGAAATAAGGCAGCCCTCCATAGAAATCTTTGGCAGAGGGTTGCAGAGTACTTCCATGGAAGTTTCATCAAGGTCTCTCAGGAGGATTCAACGGACATTCCTGTATGCATAAACTACTACTCATGCTGTTCTCCACACCCTTCCTGCCACCTAACTCTAGAGGGGAATGAAAAGCAGATAACTCTACCTTTCTTGGTTATACCACTACCTCTTGTAGCGTGGGTAAATTAAGGAAAAGCCAAAAGATGTGTTTTGCGACTTTGGGAATGCCATTCCTGTAGTGAAAGTTTATCTGCACACTTACCTGAGGTTTCTTCCCCTGCATCGGGCTCACCCATGCTCGACTGGCTGGACTTCATTGGAGTCAAAAACATGTCCTGGTTCACTGTGTAGCTGGATCCGCCCAGTCGCCTGTCCCATATCCTCCACTACCTCCTCACTGTTGAGAGCAGGGGCCTGTGACTCCCCTGTGCTGTGCATGTGGTGTCTCCGCCACATATGGTATGCAGCTCTTTGTAAAAGCGACAGATCTGCATTTTAGCGCCTGGTCGATTGTTGGCCTTCTGGCATTCCTGCCTCAGCTTCTTAGCTTTCATGTGGCACTGCAGCTAGTCTATGTTGTACCCCTTCTCCTGCATTACCTGAGCAATCTTCTTGTACATGTCGACGTTTCTTTGGGTGGCTTGGGCCTGTGCCTGCACAGCCTCTCTTCCCCAGGGCCCATGAGATCCAATATCTCCTGTCTACTTTAAGCAGGCGCACATCTGGAGTGCGTAACCGGCATGGTCACCTGGGCAGTTGCATTCAACAATGTAGCGGTGCTAGGTGTCTTCACTAAGCCAGGCAATCAGGAAAAGGAATTTAAAAAATTTACAGGGCTTTAATGAACTTCCAGTCTCCATCAGTGCTGGTGCTAGCCCACTGGAGGCCCGAAGCAGGAATATTTTTGGGACAGTGTGGGGCAATTATGCCTGGGCTTTTACCTTGGCATAGTTCTCCACGGAGCCTGGCTCCTCCTCCTGCTCCCAGCCCATCCTGGGGTGATTGCCTGGCTTTTTTTGTCAGTTTCACAGCTCCAGCATGGAGTGTCTGCATGGACACTGTGTTGCCCTAACTACACTGACATAAGCCCTAAGCCTCTCATGGAGGTAGAGTTATGTTGGTGTAGTAGGGTACTTACATCGGCGGGAGCAAGGCTAGAGTATGTACACTGACCTAATTAGGTTGATGTACATTGCCTGTTATCCCTAATAACTTGCTGTGATCCCAGTAAATGTACAAAGGCACAGGCATAGACTCCGTGGGTGCTTAGCACCCACGGGGGGCGATCAGCTGTTGGCAACTGCCAATCAGCTATTTAGCATGTGCAACAGCCCTCATCAGCTCTTTGGCTGGCTGTGGCCAGTCAGCTGTTTAGCAGCAAAGTCCTCACCTATCAGCTCTTTCCCTTGCAGCTGCTGAAGCTCCCAGCAGGCTTCCACCCCACTGCAGGCAGGTGTGAGTCCTTTTAATTTTCAGGGCAAAGGGAGCTGGGCTAGGGAGACAAGCAGCCAGGACATGGCAGCTTCTGTACTAGCTGCAGAGGGGTGGGGGAGACAGCATGGGCAGCTTCTTGGCAGGGGTTTTGGGGGAGACAGGCAGGCAGCTTCTCGGCTGGCCACAGGGGACTGCTGGGGGCCGGTGTGGGGGGGGATTTCTCGAGGACCGAGACAGCCATTCTCAGCCCACTTTAGTGTCTCCCGCAGGACCTGTGCCCTGCTCTAGCCAGGAGAAACCAGCTGCAGACCCACTTAGTGCTGGGCAGGGGGACAAACCAAAGGACGTGGCTCCTTTAAGAAAAGTTTACCTGTGTCTGATGAGTGAACTTGGGCTGGGGCTAGCAGCTCGTCCCCTCCCCATGCTCCGTCCAGCCAGTCGGGTGCGCGCGGCCAAAGGTGAGAGGGGCTTCACTGCAGCCCCAGTCGCAAATGAGCAGCCTCCCACAGCCCGGACCCTGCCTGTGCCCGGACCCCTCCCTCACGGGCTCTGGGAGCTCCCAACCCCTACGGTTCTGATTTAGGTCCCAGGGCTCCGCATCCCTTCCCCCGTGCATGGGGGGACAGGAGGGAGAACACCGTCCCTGCGAGCTCTTCTCCATGACTGGCTGTCATGCTTGGCAACGTAATGCTTGCCCAGCTCAAAGCTGTTCTCTTCTCTCTCTTTTCCCCCCCATGTCCCCAGTCAAGCCTGCCTGAGGGGCTTTTCCTCCAAGAGAGGAAGTTTTTCTCCCCCTCCGCCCCCCCGCCTTTGGCCATGGTCCCACCAGAGGCTCCCCTCCCATAAAAGTTGCAGAGTTGTGAGGGAGTCAGCGAGTGAACTTCAAAGCTGGGATGGGCTGCAACCCTGGGGACTGGGAGGAACTGGAGTGACACAGCAGCCACACAGCAGGATGAATGAATGGGGCATTTCTATGCCGGGCTGTTGAATTCAATTTCTCTGTGTCAGGGTGGGCAGTTTCTGGGCTGGCCGTTGGGGTTGGGGGGAGACAGAGCTGCTTTGAGTTCATGGGTGGGAGCGGGCGCGAGACAGAACCACCAGGAGGTGGGGAGCAGAGAGAGATGGGGAAAACGGACACAGGTGGAGAGCAAGAAGTGGGAAACATCAGGAAGGGGAGATACCAATGATAAATATACATTCAGTAACTAGAATGAAAGTGTGTAAATATGCTGAAAATAGCCTCCCCTCAAAACTGGCGGAGCACCCCTCCAGCACACACACCTCGTCCTTAAGGCAGGAGGGGTAGAAAGGAGTGAGCGGCAGGTGGGAGGTATTTAGGGGAGGGAGGTTGGCAGGCACGAGGCATTCCGGGAGGTGGGGGAAGTCTAGGGGGATGGGGCAGGAAGAGGTGGAGTGGGGCTGGGGCCTTGGGGGAGGGGGCGGAGCCAGGATGGGGCATCCTCTGGCAAAACCAAAAGTCAGCACCTATGTACAGAGGACAACTTGTCAAATGCTATTCATGGCCTTAATCTTATTCTGTCTCTTTAGATTAGGCCCCAACTGAATTCCAGTGTGCCACTGGAGTGAGTGGGAAAACGTGAATGACATCACTAGGCTTTGAATAGGGTCCTGAGTGAGGAACACAATTCTTCCAAGTCACTGATGAACCCATGGGGAGGGCGAGGGGGAAATACTTTTCCCAGAGGAAGTTTTCTTCCTATTGGAAGAGGTAATCAGACTGACCCCTATGCAAGTCTTGACAAAAGTAATGGCCACAAACTGCATATATCTGATGGAGACCATGGTCTGATGGAGACCATGCTGTTTTAATGTCTTAGGTTATGCCAAACTCATACAGCATTCTAGTGACTTTTATGATCAACCCTCAGAATTGCAGGAGGGAATCTAGATGTCAGGCCATCTGTCTTAGCAAAACTAATGTTGTCCTTGCTCTAGTAGATGGATAGGAACATCCTTAAAAGGCCTCTGCTTTCAGATGTACCAAGACTGTATTAGCACAGATAGCCAAAAGGAGCCAATCTACTGAAGCTTCTGCACAGGGAGAATGGTCTTGTAGGGAGCTGTCACTATATGCCAGTATACTGCAACTTTCAGAAGTGAAGCAATCACTGCTCCTCATGGAAAAAATCCTGTGCTCAGCAACATATACCAATCAGGACGGATAATGTAACTCCAGTATCATATCACAGTCAGCAGTCCAAGATTAAAACCTTTCAGAGTAGTAATTCTTTTTAAGTCAAGAGTTACTTTCAGTCCACCACTCCTTCATGTTCCAGGACATCCAGGTTGACAGGCAGGCTAAGCAATGAGGAAGTCCAACCAGGAAAGTAGGGTCTAGAAAGTGAAGGGCTGGATTTTCAGCCAGTGTAAAATGGCATACTTTAACTGAAGTCAGTAGAACTACACTGATTTACAGTGGCTAAGAATTTGGCCTAAACTGATCAGCTTTCTGGAAAGTGCTGAAATAAACAAGACATCAGATCCTTTTCATATTGATAGCACTAGAATAATGAATACATTATTTAGAAACCCACTGAGACATGGAGCTGGTGCACATGCTCCTCTCTCTGTCTTATAGAACTGCTACATCTGGGGTCAATACTGTATTTCAACCCAGGAGTAGTAATTCTCTTAGCCTGTTTTGTGATTATAAGGCTCTTAAAAGACTGGACTATCAATTTGAGTAAAAGTATCCTCAGTAGTCTGTTGCTTTTTCCTTACCAGGCGTAATTATAGCTGATCAAGGAACAAAAACAATCCCTGACTTATTAAAATTTCTTCAACTTGGATTCTAGAATGGTCTACAGCTAATCTTCCTAAGAAAACCTGAATGTTCATCTCCAAGGGTTTTCAGATGCCCTGATTAGAAGAATCACTGTAGATTCTGCTTCCTCTCTTCTTAAGTTCCAGGTTACTAAAAAGTGGTTCTGTTTCTGCATTTCAGGTTCATGGTTTCCTCCCAAGCCCATTTCCCTGGGTTTCAAAGATTTAGTCTTTGAAACACTTTTCTGTTCTGACCCTCTGAAATTGCCTTCTCTAAAGTAACTTTTCTAGCAGCTGTAATGTCAGCCATGTAGATGGGCAAGTAATGGTGTGTTTATAGAGAAGTAGAATTTCTTAGGAAAGCGTCGCAACTCATGATAAGGTTGTCATCCTATTAGTTCTGTGTTCCAATGCAATATATGTGGCAGGACTCAATTAACAAAAAACATTAAATGTTTTGCTGTAGCACAATGGCTCCATCTCCTTGCCTCCCCAACTTGTTCTCCATTTGGCATTTTTAATGGTATTTTTGATGTAGGAGAGGTCTTTGATTTTATAGAATTTACTGTCGCATAAGTACAGTAGATTGATGCTCCTTATATATCCTAGAATATTGCACCAACAAACTTTAATGACTTTAAAAAATAATACTGGGTGAAGCCACAAGGGGGCTAAGTAACTTCATTTATGCTTTATTAGGCTCCTGCAAAGTAGGCTACATTGTTCATATTTAAGATCTCAAAGAATTTCTGAGTGTGAAGCTTCTGTTTCAGGTTAGTTATGGACAGGTTTGTCACTTATAAATGTTTTCATCATGGTTTGGGTTTTAAAATGAATATGGGTCTAATACATGTGTTGTGCACTCAGATGGAAGGAATTCTGTGTTAGAGCAGTAAATGTAGTTCTGAAGCTAGCAGATCAGGTACAGTGAAAGATTGTATGATCCAGCTAGCTTCTGTCATTTAAGTACAGGTACCGTAAATTAGCTTAAAGGATTTAAGTTTGCTGTAGACTTGTAAATCTTGTTGCATATTAAAACAAATTAATGAATGTAGTGCTAGATCTGTCTTAAATAATCAAAATAATTACCATTACAATCAGAGCTATCCCTCTTGGTTAAGACAGGATTTTAGCTAGAAGGTAAGACAATTTTCTCCACAAACTCTGGAGAATAACCCAGTTTTTACCAAAATTATCTTGAAAAAGAAAAGAGAACTGTTGTTAGGTGCATAGAACCCTTCCCCCAATTGCTGGAGTGGTAAGGGTTGGAGAGTGGAAACAATCTCTCACAAAGCCTATCCCTTCAAATGACCTTCCATGGCAGTTGCAGACAGAACTATCTTTGTATATTTTAAAAAAAAAGAGTGTCCCTGCTAAAACCATGAAGGAACACAATTTGTGTTTAGGTTTCAGAGTAGCAGCCATGTGTTCAGAAATTAGATCTGACCTGTTGCAAGTTTGAAGTAATATAGGCAACAGTTCTTAATGGCATATATACTGTGTATTGTTAATGACTGTCATATAATGTTAAAATTCTAAAACTGTCTGCAGTGTAAAAGTTTAATGTTGAAAAAGACATTTATGAATTGATCTTTAAATGCTAAGTCATTATTGAAGTGATTCAAGCTTATTAAAACTCTTGTGATCTACAGCCTTCTAAATATCATATGAGCTATTTAACAGAAGCTTTCATTATTTTGTCTTTCATTAAATATTCACAGAATTTCTCCATAAAGCTAATCTTACGTTTACAGGATATCTTTTTTTATTTTAGTTTTTTATTCAAGTGTTTGCAAAACTTTCTTTAGAAAATTGTACTTGGGTTTTCCTGTGTGTCTCACATGTTCAATTAATCCCTCTCACATGTACAATAATCCTGTTATGTCATGAATTACATTTAAACCCTTTGTGTTTAAAAATAAGTATTTAAAGAGGTGCACTTTATAAGCATTACAAACCATTGTTTTAGTATTTTGGCCAAATTAAAAAAAAATTAAGTGAAAGATTCTGTTGCAATTTGAATTTAAAAATTCAAGTGTTTTATTCAATAGAATACATGTGTACATACATTTATTTCACTGTCAGGTATACTAAAAAAAAAAATCTCAAAATATATTTAAGTCTCCCATATACACTTTGTTACCACACCCATTCACGTAATTCTCCTTGTGCTACTCATTCATGAAATGACACTGAGTTCTGGCAATTGAGATCATGGTAGGAGTTTTCATAAACCAAAAGTCCACGACTGCCTTTCTTGTAATAATTTAAAAGACTTTTGCAGTAATCTAACTGTTTAATCTAATTGGAAGACCGAGGCCTTGAGTAAAATTTTCAAAAATTACTTAGGCACTCAGGTTTCAAAGTCTTATTGAAAGTCATTGGGGCTTAAATTCTTAAGTCATTCATGCTTTGGGAAACTTTATCCTTAATGTTTTTCTATAATTCATAATTCTAATAAAATTCATAATACAGAACCATGTGAATTATGAGCCTAATGCAGTATAAATCCCCTCTATACTGTGCATATATACTTGCTGAAAATTTTAAGCAGTAAAAGAAAGAGATGAAGTACTGAAAATCTTAGTTTTTTAGGCATTTTGAACACAAGATCCTCATTCCATGTATATGTGTGTGTATACAGAATTTGTTCAGGGGTCACTGCTCTGCTGTTTCTCCCTCATAGGGTGCAAAGGAGTTTCTCTGACAATCTCAGTCAGGAAATCGAATTAGGTGTTTAAAAATGCTATTTCCCCCCTTAATTTAAATTTTTAAATAGAGGGACCCCCAATACCTAACTATTGTGTTAGATTTTGGGGGTCTCTGTTTATCAGGGGTTGGTGTCCCTAAAATATGGGAATATTCACATTTTAAATGCTTTCGTTCATGTGTCTTTTTCTGCCTCCCCAATTCAGGAGAGGCTTCCCAGTTACTCTTAATAGCCTTTTTTTTTTTTTTTTTTTCTGGACATCGCTTACCTTCCTAGTAAAAGAAGTCTGGAATAGAAGGGTTTAAATAGATTGTATAACTTAAGTGTTTGACCAGGGCATCATGAATACCTTACTCTTGGAGCTTTAAAGATTGGAAAGAATCTGTTTTGAGAGGACATGCTTTTCAGCATCCGTGTTAGTTTTATAGCTAAGCCCTTGAACGTCTCATGATAGATAGAGGATTCCACTTCCATTTTTAGTCTATGTCTGGCAAATGATTGCTAGCACTGTTCAAAATCCTAGGGCTCTTACTTACTCATTTCAGAAATGCTCAAATGATCCTCTTTACCTAGACAATCCAGAAAGATAAACAGAAAATACCTTTATTTAATGTCTTGGCCAAATAGCTTTGATATGTGAATATAATGTACTGTATAAAATAAATAATGGGCACATTTCTTTAAAAAGGCATTTACTAAAAGGGCCTTAAAAGTAGGGGCAATGGGAAAAAGAATTACTTTAATAAAAGTAGTCTGTTATACATAAACTTATTAAAGCTACTGGCATTTTAATGGGCAGGCAACTATCAAGGATGGAAAAACATTTTTGGAGTTCATAGCCATAGGGAAAAAATTCATAATTTTGTTAATACGTTATGTTGAAGAGGGAATTGGGCTCTTGTGAGGAAGAAGTAGAGAGGAGTCTTTAGTACCCCTCGCTTTTGAATATTTAGAATTTTCAACAATAATTTTGTTCAAATGGATGATGATCTGAAAGATTCAGCATTGGAATAATTGTAATCTAAGTGTGTGGAATGAGAAATGTTGAAAAATAACTTATGTACACATGCATATGCACCCACACTGTCCAGCCCATAGACTGGGATCAGTGAATTAGTTTATTAAGTTTATTAATACTTAAGTTTGCTGCTTTCATTGCATGCATCCTGTCCCTCTTCTTGCATATAATGTGGTAATTCTAGAAGAATATGCATATATATGCATCTAATAAGGGGGAAAGAATCTACACAGGTATCACATTTTGTAGCTATATATAATCTGTTAACTCAATACTATTTTCCCTGTTAATATTTATGGAAAAATGTGATCACACCCGGGAGGGCCAGATCATCAGCTAGTATTACAGCACTGATGTTAAAGGAGTTGTGCTGACTTACACCGGGCGAGGTTCTGATCCTACATGGGAATATTTACTTTCTGATCCAGATCCTATGCTGTATGCTAAATTAACATTTAGATTTCATTAAAAGGTTTCGGTTTTAGCTGTGCTGTGCAGGAACACAGAAAAGCTAATACAGCTGTCACCTTTGAATGACCTTTATGCTGTGTATTGTATCCCGCTTTGCAATTTCTGTAGTTTTCCCTTTAGAAACTACAGTATTGAAAAGGGTGTCTGTATGGTTTTGTTACCTGAATCTGTTGTTTTTCTGAAATGATACACAAGTGATGTGTGTACTAGAATGTGGGAAGTTCTCAAAAGACAAAACAGTGACTTTTAGGCTATAGCTACACTAGTGAGCTTACAGTGGTTCAGCTCTGCCTCTGTAAGCTCTCTAATGTAGCTGCTTTAAGCCAATGGGAGAAAGCTCTCCTGTCGGCTTAATTACTCCAGCCCCCGTGAGCTGCGGTAGCTATGTTGGCAGGAGAGCTTCTTCCACCAATATAGCACTGTCCACACCAGTGATTGGGTCTGTGTAACTTATGTCGCTTAGGGAGGTGGCTTTTTCACACCACTGAGTGACCTCAGTAGTACCGACACAAATGGTAATGTAGAGCTAGCCTTAGGTCTTGTCAACAAAACTCTGTAGTGTAGACAAAAGTTGTTGACACTCGAAGTGCTATAATAAAAATCAGTATTGCACGTTCACACTCGCTCCCTCTGTCGTCAGAGCACATCCACAGTTGGCGTACTCTCATTGACAATATGAGCAATGCCCTGTGGGTACCTATTCCACAGTCCAGCTCAACTCCTGCTGCCGCTAGGTCTTGCGCTGTGATCCACTCCACCTTCTCACATCTTGGGACCGAGCTCAATGTCCCATGATGCGTTGTTTTGTGTCCCAGCATGCCATGGGCTTCCAGCTTTCTTTCATGGCATTTTTCAACGGCCCTTGTTTGGGGTGCACCCCAGCATCTCTGTGAGAAGGGATGGATCCCGCACTGCTCTCCTGTGCTCTGATAACTGTCATTAAGACATCGCAGATTGCAGTGCAGTTGATCAAAAAGTTCCGAACTGAAGAAGACTGCCAGTTGCCTGACATGCTGTGTGATATAGATAGGAGCAACTTTAGATTGCTTTTGGCATTCACGGAGCAGCTGCAGATGGTGGACTGTCGCTTTTTGGCTCGGGAAACAAGCACTGAATGGTGGGATCATATCGTCATGCAGGTCTGGGATGACTATCAGTGGCTGCAGAAGTTTCGGATGCAGAAAGCCACCTTCCTGGAACTGTGTGCAGAGCTTGCCCCAGTACTGCGGCGCAAGGCCACCAGACCAGAATGAGAGCTGCCTTGTCGGTAGAGAAGTGTGTGGCAATAGCTGCGTGGAAGCTGGCAACTCCAGACTGCTACCGGTCAGTCGCAAATCAATTTGGAGTTGATAAGTTGACTGTTGGGGCTGTGTTAATGCAAGTGTGCAGGGCAATTAATTGTGTCCTGCTACAAAGGACCATGACTGGGAAATGTGCATGAAATAGCGGATGGGGCTTTGCAGAAATGGGTTTTCCTAACTGTGGAGGGGCAATAGATGGTGCCCACATTCCAGTTTTGGCACCAGACCACCTTGTGATGGAGTACATAAGAATAGCCATACAGGGTCAGACCAAAGGTCCATCCAGCCCAGTATCCTGTCTACAGACAGTGGCCAATGCCAGGTGCCCCAGAGGGAGTGAACCTAACAGGTAATGATCAAGTGATCTCTCTCCTGCCATCCATCTCCACCCTCTGACAAACAGAGGCTAGGGACACCATTCCTTACCCATCCTGGCTAATAGCCATTAATGGACTTAACCTCCATGAAATTATCCAGTTCTCTTTTAAACCCTGTTATAGTCCTAGCCTTCACAACCTCCTCAGGCAAGGAATTCCACCGGTTTACAGTGCGCGCACTGTGTGAAGAACTTCCTTTTATTTGTTTTAAACCTGCTGCCCATTAATTTCATTTGGTGGCCCCTTGTTCTTACATTATGGGAACAAGTAAATAACTTTTCCTTTTTCACTTTCTCCACGCCACTCAAGATTTTATATACCTCTAGCATATCCCCCCTTAGTCTCCTCTTTTCCAAGCTGAAAAGTCCTAGCCTCTTTAATCTCTCCTCATATGGGACCTGTTCCAAACCCCTAATCATTTTAGTTGCCCTTTTCTTAACCTTTTCTAATGCCAGTATACCTTTTTAGAGATCAGGGGACCACATCTGTACACAGCATTCAAGATGTGGGCGTACCATGGATTTATATAAGGGCAGTAAGATATTCTTCATCTTATTCTCTATCCCTTTTTTTGATGATTCCTGACATCCTGTTTGCTTTTTTGATTGCTGCTGCACACTGCGTGGATGTTTTCAGAGAACTATCCACGATGGCTCCAAGATCTTTCTCCTGATCAGTTGTAGCTAAATTAGCCCCCATCATATTGTGTGTATATATAGTTGGGGTTATTTTTTCCAATGAGCATCACTTTACATTTATCCACATTAAATTTCATTGCCATTTTGTTGACCAATCACTTAGTTTTGTGAGATCTTTTTGAAGTTCTTTGCAGTCTGCTTTGGTCTTAACTATCTTGAGCAGTTTAGTATCGTCTACAAACTTTGCCACCTCACTGTTTACCCCTTTCTCCAGATCGTTCATGAATAAGTTGAATAGGATTGGTCCTAGGGCTGACCCTTGGGGAACACCACTAGTTACCCCTCTCCATTCTGAAAATTTACCATTTATTTCTAACCTTTGTTCCCTGTCTTTTAACCAGTTCTCAATCCATGAAAGGATCTTCCCTCTTATCCCATGACAACTTAATTTACGTAAGAGCCTTTGGTGAGGGACCTTGTCAAAGGCTTTCTGGAAATTTAAGCACACTATGTCCACTGGATCCCCCTTGTCCACATGTTTGTTTGATCCCTTCAAAGAACTCTAATAGATTAGTAAGACATGATCTCCCTTTATAGAAACCATGTTGACTTTTGCGCAACAATTTATGTTCTTCTATGTGTCTGACAATTTTATTCTTTACTATTGTTTCAACTAATTTGCCCGGTACTGATGTTAGACTTACTGGTCTGTAATTGCCAGGATCACCTCTAAAGCCCTTTTTAAATATTGGCATTGCATTAGCTATCTTCCAGTCATTGGGTACAGAAGCTGATTTAAAGGACAGGTTACAAACCATAGTTAATAGTTCCACAATTTCACAGTTGAGGTCTTTCAGAACTCTTGGGTGAATGCCATCTAGTCCCAGTGACTTGTTACTGTTAAGTTTCTCAATTAATTCCAAAACCTCCTCTGGTGACCCTTCAATCTGTGACAATTCCTCAGATTTGTCACTTACCAAAGACTGCTCAGGTTTGGGAATCTCCCTAACATCCTCAGCCATGAAGACTGAAGCAAAGAATTCATTTAGTTTCTCTGCAATGATTTCATCGTCTTTAAGTGTTCCTTTTCTATCTCGATCACCCAGGGGCCCCACTGGTTGTTTAATAGGCAATTTGGGGTATACATTTAAGTTGAGCCTCTATTATGTTGACTTTGAAAAGTGTCCATGTAGCTTGCAGGGATTTCACTCTAGTCATACCTTTTTAATTTCTGTTTAACTAACCTCCTCATTTTTGCACAGTTCCCCTTTCTGAAATTAAATGCCACAATATTGGCCTGTTGAGGTTGTGTTCCCACCACAGGAATGTTAAATGTTTATATTATGGTCTCTATTTCCAAGCGGTCCTGTTATACTTACCTCTTGGACCAGATCCTGCTCTCCACTCAGGACTAAATAGAGAGTTGCCTCTCCCCTTGGGGGTTCCTGTACCAGCTGCTTCAAGAAGCAGTCATTTAAAGTATCAAGAAATTTTGTCTCTGCATTTCGTCCTGAGGTGACACGTACCCAGTCAATATGGGGATAATTGAAATCCCCCACTATTATTGAGTTCTTTATTTTGATAGCCTCTCTAATCTCCCTTAGCATTTCATCGTCACTATTACTGTCCTGGTCAGGTGGTCGATAATAGATCCCTACTGTTATGCTCTTGTTAGAGCAAGGAATTACTATCCATAGAGATTCTGTGGAACATGTGGATTCATTTAAGATTTTTATTTCATTTGATTCTACATTTTCTTTCACATGTAGTGCCACTCCCCCTCCCCACCCCCCCGCACGATCTGTTCTGTCTTTCCGATATATTTTGTACCCCGGAATGATTGTGTCCCATTGATTGTCCTCACTCCACCAAGTTTCTGTGATGCCTATTATATCAATATCCTCCTTTAACGCAAGGCACTTTAGTTCACCCATCTTATTATTTAGACTTCTAGCATTTGTGTACAAGCACTTTAAAAAACTTGTCACTGTTTATTTGTCTGCCCTTTTCTGATGTGTCAGATTCTTTTTTATGTGAATGTTTCTCGTCTGATCTGGCCCATACTTTATCCTCTTCCATCCGCTCCTCCTAACTAAAACCTAGAGAATCTCTATCAATAGATTCTCCTCTAAGAGAAGTCTCTGTCCGATCCACGTGCGCCTCTGCAGCAATCGGCTTTCCAACATCTTAGTTTAAAAACTGCAACCTTTTTAATGTTAAGTGCTAGCAGTCTGGATCCACTTCGGTTTAGGTGGAACCCATCCTTCCTGTATAGGCTTCTCCATCCCAAAAGTTTCCCCAGTTCCTAATAAATCTAAACCCCTCCTCTCTACACCATTGTCTCATCCACTCATTGAGACTCTGAAGCTCTGCCTGCCTACCTGGCCCTGTGCGTGGAACTGGAAGCATTTCTGAGAATGCCACCATAGAGGTCCTGGATTTCAGTCTCTTTCCTAGCAGCCTAAATTTGGCCTCCAGGACATCACTCCTACCCTTCCCTATGTCATTGGTACCTACATGTACCACAACCACCGGCTCTTCCCCAGCACTACACATAAATCTAGATGCCTCAAGAGATCTGCAACCTTTGCACCAGGCAGGCAAGTCACCATACGGTTCTCCTGGTCATCACAAACTCAGGTATCTATGTTTCTAATGATCATATCTCCCATTACTAACACCTGCCTTTTCCTAATGACTGGAGTTCCCTCCCCTGGAGAGGTAACCTCGGTGTGAGAGAATACCCCAACATCATCTGGAAGGAGGGTCCCAACTATGGGAAGGTTTCCCTCTGCTCCCGTTGACTGCTCTCCTTCCCTGGGCCTTTCATCCTCCTTAACAGCATAGGGGCTGTCTGACCAGAGATGGGACAAATCTACAGTGTCCCAGAAAGCCTCATCAACATTCCTCTCTGTCTCCCTTAGCTCCTCCAGTTCCGCCACCCTGGCCTCCAAAGCCCATATGCGGTCTCTGAGGACCAGGAGCTCCTTGCACCGAATGCACACATACGCCACCCGCCCACAGGGCAGGTAATCATACATGCTACACTGAGTGCAATAAACAGGATAGCCCCACTCTGCTGCTGGGCTTCTGCCTGCATTCTTTCCTACAGCTACCTAGGTTAATGATAGGGTTTTGGTTTAAATCAAGAAGTTTTGATTATAGTTTAGTTTAAAGGTTTTAAAGACTGACAAGTGTCCCTCACCCCCTTTCCACTCCCCTTCCAAACTCCCTCTTGAAAATCTTTGTTAGCTGCCCCTGTTTGCAAAGCTCCCTGGTCGCTTGCTCACTGCTTTATAAAGCCCTGTCCTTCTTGATCGCCCCGCCCCCTGACTAAGGCTCAGCCAATGAACAGAGGTTCTAGATTTCAAACCTGTTTTAGAAGCTCACAGCTTCCAACTGCCAGTCACAGCCCACTGTCCTTCAAACAGACAGACAAATACAAGTTCAGCACATCAATAGGAGTACTCCTGGAGATATTGCACTTCTCCAGTGCAGAGAAAAGGGAGTGCAAGGAGTGGAGGGAAGCTGAAAGGGTACTTGTGGCTCACCGTGGGCGTTTCACTGATATCAACGCAGGGTGGTCCGAGAAGGTGCATGACGTACACGTTTTCAGGAACACCGGCCTGTAGAGAAAGCTACAAGCGGGGACTTTCTTTCCAGACCTGAAGATTACATTGGGGGATGTTGAAATGCCCATAGTGATCCTGGGAGACCCGGTGTTCCCCTTACAGCTGTGGCTCATGAAACCTTACACAGGAAACCTGGACAGCAGTGAGGAATGGTTCAACAGGCTGAGTAGGTGCCGGATGACAATGGAATGTGCCTTTGGCAGATTAAAGGTGCACTAGCAGTGCCTTTATGGCAGGTTAGACCTCAGTGAGGATAATTGGTCATAGCCGTGTGTTGTACGTTGCGTAATCTTAGTGAAGCTAAGGGTGAAAGATTTGCTCAAGGGTGGAGTGTTGAGCCAGACTGCTTGGCTGCTGATTTTGAGCAGCCCGATACCAGGCTATCAGAGGGGCCTAGAGCAGGGGCAGTTTGAATCAGAGAGGCTTTGAGGCAACACTCTGAAAATGAGAACCAGTAATGTATATCTCTGTGATTGGTGCTGCATTGTTACGTTATATGTAGTTTTTCCTAGGAAGCAATGGTAAAATTTGGAGCCTTACATTCCAGTAATCAAATGATTAAACTGCCTGTATGTGTATTGGTAGTGCCTGCTACCTCAATTTGTAGCAAACAAAGATGTTACTGTTCAAAAACTTTGCTTTTATTGCACAAGAAACAACACCCATACAAAGATGCTTGGTGGGAAAGGAGGTACCAGGGAAGGGCAGACTTTCAGAGTTGTGTGTTGGTCCAGCTATCCTTTTGAAAGTTCTCCGGGGGAGTGAAGTGAAGGGGAAACCGAGCAGTCCTGGCAAGTGGAAAGGATTGTGGGGATGGAGTTTGGGAGGGACGCAGAAAAGAGTTCTGAATGTGCTGCAGGGGAGGGTGGGCATACATCTGTTCAGTCTGCAGCATCTGTGTTTGCGTCTCCATGACTTTAATCATCCACTCAGTAGCATCCTTCACAAACTCCTGATTTTTCTTTTGTCCTGTCTTTTGGCTTCCCTCCTCTCCTTGCGCTCCCTTTTTTCTACTTTGGAGAAATGCAGCACCTCATGGAACATGTAGTCTTTGCTCCGTCTTGGGCACTTTCTTATCTGGCGGAGATGCTCAGCCGGAGTGTGTGGGGTGTTCCTCAAGGCCACATCTGCCAAAGCACAAGGAACAAGGCACAGAAGCATAAGTTCATGAACAGCATTTAAACATTTCAGTAAAATTACACCTCTGGTTAAGTGACAATCACTTTCTCACTTATCCTTGACAAGCACACATCTCAGCGAACGCCCAAAGCATGGTGAGCGTTGACTGGGTAGGTGGAGCGCCAGCCAGGACAGTGTAGGCATTTTAGAACTCACTACTCAAAGAATTAAATGTAAGTGTAAGAGAAATAAAAATTATGAAATGCATAGACTAGTCAAAAAACTAAAATAACACTCTTTGAAAGAATACAATTACAGGGAATATATGTCCATTGCAGGAAGTACCAAGAAGTAACAACAACAACCACCACACAAGTATGTGTTGGGAGGTGAGTGTGAAAGACTGTATGTGCACGTGCTGGCTCCTGGGGAAGTTTCTGAGAGGCACTGTGCACTGACTTTTTAAGGCACTTACTGAAACCTCTCCTGCTTCTGAGCCCTGTCTCCCCTCTCTTGCTCTGTGGAGATGGGGTACATGGGCAGCGGGGAGGGAGAGAGTCTGTGTGTGTGATATATATGGCACTCACTCACCCGGAAGGCTGATTCAGACCACAGCAGCTCTCCCTGCTTTGTGAAGAAGGGGTACAGGGGTGGGGGACACCCTGACATTAGCCCCCCCTCCTCCCCTCCCGCTCTGCACAGCCAGTAGGAGGGTCCTGGGAGCAGCTGCAGTAGCAATGTGGCTGTAAAACAGCAGGGGGAGGGGCACCTGAACACATACTGCCGGATGTGCATGGCCTCCTGCTTCTTGCTCACTGGAGAGTAACTGCTGAGATTAGCTAGACACCTCTGGAGTAGTGAACAGTTCCTGGCTGCCTGCCCCACCGGGAGCTCCACATCATTGTCTAACTTCCTCTTCATCAACGACTTCATCCTCTGGGTTAGGTCCTTTCTCCACCGCCTTCAGGCCTGCCAAGGTATCCATGGGGCTCTTGGTGGTGGAGGTGGAGTTGCCACCAAGGATAGCGTCCAGCTCCTTATAGAACTGGCAGGTCTTAGGTGCAGCACCGGAGCGACCGTTTGCCTCCCTCACCTTATGGTACGCCTGCCTCAGCTCCTTTTTTTTGCTCTGCACTGCAGCGTGTCCTGGTCATAGCCCTTTTTGCACAAGCCTCAAGAAATCTGCCCGCATGTATCAAAATTCCTACAGCTTAAGTGCAGCCGGGATTGCGCAGCCTCCTTTTCCTACATAGTGAGCAGATCGAGCAGCTCCGCAGTGATCCAAGTAGGAGAGCGTTTGCTGCAATAAGCCACCATGGTCACCTGGGAAGATGCAATGAGACTTCTCTATGCTGGGCCAACAGGAAATGGAATTTCAAAAATTCCCGGGGCTTCTAAGTGGGAGGGGCGGATGTTAGTTTATCTGGCTGCAGGGCAGTGGAGTTCAAAGTGCTGACCAAAGCGGTCAGGATGAGCATTGTGTGACACCTCCTGGAGGCTAATTAAAGCGATTCAAATCAAGCATGCTGTCTACACTGGCCTTTTGTCGACAGAAAACTTTGCGCAAAAAGCCTTATGTTTTTAGTCAGAGTGGTTTTATTTTGTCACAAAAACGGCATTTTTGCCGCCAAAAGTCACATTGCAGTATTCACTGTTTTGTTGACAAAAGCTCCCTTTTTGTTGACAAAACTCTGTAGTGTAGACAAGGCCTTATATATGAAGACTTGGGTAGATCTTGGGGTGGGGGGGGATTTGCCCCCCCCCCATTCGCAAAGAAGGAATGTTGTGCTTTTGTTTTTGCTTTGTTTCCCTTTATGCCTAGGAGGAGTTTTTTTTTCTTCTTTTAATTTAGTCTTTCAGTATTCACAATTAGTAGTAGACTGGACTAGACTCTAGTGTTTTGATTGGATTAATAATAATTTTGAAGTAGGTAATTTGGGGAGACTAACCTGAATGTGGAAACAGAACAGTTTACTTATGTTGACCATTGCTGACTTAACGGAACTTTCTATACTTTAGAGAAAAAAGTTATATTTAATAGTAATAGTATGCAAGTTATGTCCCTTTTCTGTATGAGATGTATCTTATCCAGAAATTTTGCAACCATAGAAACTACTGTTTGAAGTGGAAAGTCAGTCAAAATCAAACATGCCTTTTTCTAAAAAAGTAAATAAATCTTGATTATATTAATATTCAAATTAACAATTCTTTTCCTAAGTGACAATGCATTACCGATACGTTGTTACATATGCTCCTAAAAAGAGCTGTGAAATATAGTACTGGGTGTATGCATCTTTCCAAGTAGCTTTGCACTATTAAAAAAACTTGCAATAGATAAAAGCTAACTAAAGATTAGCTTGTGGCAGCTCTTTGAAAGCATATCTTTATAATAAAATGAAATTGTGTGTTTTAAAAAGAACAAACAAACATGCCTTAAAATAGATTTGAATGCAAGGACAGCGATCAGTTGTTCTCCAGGACCACTGGGCGTAGGACAATAATTAATTAGGTTGGTTTGCAGCAAGAGAGATTTAGGTTAGAGATTAGGAAAAACTTTGAGGAGGTTTACCTAAGGAGGTTGTAGAATATCTCTTTGGAGGCTTTTTAAAACTGATTAGACAAATACCTGTCAGGGATGGCATAGGCATACTTGATCCTGCTTCAGCTGGCAGATGGACTGGATGACTTCTGGTCCCCAGCCCTACATTTCTAAGATTCTATGGTTTTCCACCTATAATGATGATTTCCTATGTCTTAATCTACTTTTAGTAGAAAGTCCAAACCACAATATTAGCATCGTGGTAGCTCCCCTTGAAAAGGAGGGATGAGCACAGTTCACCGATATGGGACTAGTGAAATAATGACAGGTATTTTTAACTATTTTGAAAACCAATTTTAAATACTTCTTGCTAAGTAGATATAAGTTGAATATCAAATCATAACTAAATCACTTCAGTTTCCTTTTGGGCCACCTCTTGAAGGTCTCATTATAGTTTTTTCTGACGTCAATCAGTATATTTTCCCCACCTGTGAAGATGGCTATATAATTATATTAAATGCCTGTAGCATTGCTATTTATTATTAGATGTATTGATGGAAGACGTTGCTGCATGGGAAGCAAAATAGCTCATATTTCCTCTTGTAACAAAATTACTGTTTCTCTACTTTTTTTTTTTTGTAGTAATTTTCTATAAATTTTGTTAGTTGCTTTGAGAACAAAAAAACTCTGGAGTGAGACAGGAGATAGCACTCCTGCCAACATAGCTATCGCCACTCATTGGAGATAGTTTAATTATGCCAGTGGGAGAGCTCTCTCCTGCCGGCATAGAGCGGCTACACAGGAGACCTTAGAGTGGTGCAGCTGCAGTGGTACAGCTGTGCTTCTGTAAGGTCTGTAGTGTAGACATGGTCAAACTTTAGAGCTTATACGAAGCTCTTCCTAAGGTCTGGGAAATGTACTCAGTGTGTCACAGCTAAATACAAGGTAGAATAGATTGTTTAGCATAAGTAGTTAGCTCATTTCAGGGGACCATTCATGGTGAAGTGGCCCATTAACAGCCCTCCAGTCATGGGGGAGAGGGGCATGAAAGAAGGAGGGGGAAGGCAACTAGGGGGTTGCTAATGGGTTATAGATTGTTTTAATAAGCCATATACAGTAAAAGCTGTTTTATCTGGCATGTTCGGGGAATGAGGGGTTCCGGTAAATGAAAAATGCCAGTTAACCAGGAGGGAGGGAGTTTGGGTGCGGGAGGGGTCTCAGGGCAGCAGGTTGGGGCATGGGAGGGGGTGCTGGATCTGGGGGATGCTCACCTTGGGCAGCTCCCCCGCAAGTGGCGACCTGTCCTGCGTGCAGCCTTCACAGCTCCCATTGGTCACAGTTCCCAGGCAATGGGAGCTGCAGAGCTAGCACTCAGGGCGGGGGCAGTGAGCGGAGTCACCTGCCACGCCTCTGCCTAGGAGTAGCCAGGACAGGTCACCGCTTGTGAGGAGATGCCAGAGGTGAATGTCCACTGGCTCCAGCCCACTGCCCCGAGCCCCCTCCCGCACCCAAATTCCCTCACAGATCCCATGCTCCAACCCCCTGCCAGCCCCGTGCCAATCAGACTATAAACCGGAATTTCAATGAAGATCAGAAATGCTGGTTTACGGAACTTTCCGGTTGGAGAAGTGCTGGATAAAACAGCTTTTACGATATCTAATGTCTCTCTTCATTCCATGATTTTTATGAATTTAAGCTCCCAGGTTTGTCTTTTGAAAGTGTTATGCAGGTTTCCTTTTGAGGATGAGGTCTGAGAGGTCAGATTATAGAGCAATCACTTTGTGAAAAGTATTCACTCACAGGTGATATGGGATTTTTGTCTTTTATAGTTTTCCTGTGAGTTCATTCAAGTGTAGTGGTTGGTTGGTTTCACCCATTTAGGTTTGAAGGCCAAAAGAGGGGGTTCAGGAAAGATTTCTTTCATGATGGGGTCCCCATCCAGTATGGATTGTAGTTGTTTGATACCCATATAGGTACCAGTGTGGGGTGGTAGGTGACAAGTACAGGTGGGTGGTCAGACGACGTTTTCTGTATTGAAGCAGGTTCTCTCGGGGTATTTGGATGGTCCATTCCATGATGCGACTTAACTTTTCTGGAGGATTGTCTTTGTTTGGTGAAGGCGGTTTTGAGTGTGTTAAGGTGTATATCCTGGACTTTCTCCTTGGAGCATATTCTGTGGTAGGTGTTATCTACTGCCAGGAACTCATATCTTCATAGATCCAATAACCACCCCAAAACACACCAAAAAATTAGTTTTCTGTATGACTTATCTAAGTCACCTGTATGATTAAACAAACTTTCTAAAGCATACTCCTGCAGTTAACTGATTTTATTCTAAAGTAGTCTATAATTGGTGCCTGATTCTCTGTACTACATAAAGACAAGACTTTTGGTTTTTAAATCCGACTACTGCTTGGATTAAGGTTTGATTTAAAATGTCTTGCAGATTCATTTTTTGTTACAAAGGCAGGTACTGTCTTGGCTTGTATGACTGGATGATTAAAGATAGACATGGGATCACAGCTAAATACAAGTTACTAACTTTTTTATATCTATCTTCTGTTGACCAGTCTTCCTCTGTATCCTCTGTAATTAAGGATAGTCAAGGAAAAAATTACTGTCTGCTCTAGTAATCTTCAGAAAACCACAATAGTGTTAAAAATGGCAGGATTATATTTCTGTAGCCTCCATCAAATGAAATTTTCCACTGAAGTCAGTTGAGGAAGAACAATGAGTTGGTTTAAACATATATTTTGAAGTGGAACATTTTTGGATAGTTAGCAAAACAGACAAAACATTAATTTCAAGAAGTAATTGTATTTTTCCAGGTGCAATTATTGTATATTGAGAAATTTTTTTTAACACAAATGATGGCAGAAGCCCAAAAAGGTAAATTTCTTAATGGACACTAAGATTCTGTGGTCTTGATTTTTTGTAATTCTAATTGCAAGCAGCTCTTGTTCACATTGTATCTTGTGACACATTGTATCTCTAACTCACTAATATTACTACTTAACCCTTCTGTTTCACCAATGATCTGACAGCACGGTACTTGGTTAACTTTTGATGGCATTTTTGGGCATCTAAAAATAGAATGAGACAGGGTCATATGACCCTATGATCTAAATAGAAAAGCCTCAGTGTAGAGTAATTCCAGTGTTATGTCCTTGCAGGAAAGGTTTGTTTGGTTTTGTTTGTGACAGTGTAGCATTTAAATAAGTATGCATTTAAGTTTTAGGACATGTTTTTAAAAAATCACTTAATAGTTTTATAGGGAAAAGTGGTGGTCTTTAAGTTGAAAAAGTGATCGCTAATAGGAAATAATGCCTCCGCTATCATAGCTTGTTCAACTGGCAGGGCAACAGTTTTCAATTTTAAACGTAAGCTTTAGTCAATATTACGTAAGACCAGAGATGAATATTCATTTCATTCTCTCCACCTTTTTGCTGCTTTTTAATCTTGTCTTTTTTTTGGCAATCTTTTACAGTGGAGCTTCAAAACTTTACTATTGCATTATCATATTGATAAGATCAGTAGTTTCTATTTTTACTCTCTTGGTAAGTCAGTGAAGAGACATAGCTGCATCTTTTGTGAGTAGGAGCAATTGGGAACAGTCTGTCCTAAAATCCCTGCATTGAATTGCTGCACTGAAGATTTGCATTCTCTTGTTGGGCTATGTTTCTAATACTGCATTTAGTCTTTGCCTGGAGTATGATCATAAACAGGAAAAAAACTGAAACATCCTTAGAACTGCTTAAAAGGATACAAATCTCTCAGCAGACTTAATTTTCTCTCCTCCCTTCTCAAGAGGGAAATGTCTGATTCCTGAACTCTGATGGCTTTCTCCAGTTATTTTTAGTGTCTTTTGACACTTTTAAATCATTGTATGTTGTTTTGAGACATGAAAATACATGGGCTGATAGTGGGTTTAATAGTCAAGAGTAATGATAACTTAACATAAACTCTGATCTGATTATTCTTATGCAACCCCAGGCAGGAGTTATTCATACTTTCCATTGCTTGCAACAGCAGCTGTTTTACGTATCTCCCTGGAGCAATCACTATTTCCATTAGGACAGATCTGTTTGCTATCAGACTGCAGTGACATGGCTGAAGTGCCAAGAAGCCTAAGAACAGGAAATATTGCAAGAGACTTCCCTTTTCAGCATGCTTCAGAAAATGGGAGAATGATATTGCTAGTTGTTGTTTTAGATTTGAACTCATTCTCCCTTTAAAAAAAAAAAAATCTTCCAAACCAATATTCCACAAGCACATTTTTATTTTTTGTGCTGACAGATATTTTTGCTAGCTTTATATATAAAAAATAAAATGTAATCTTTCCTTTTTTCTTCCTTTCTCTGCCCCCTGAAAAAAAGCTGATATAAGCAAGTAAGCAACATGGTTTGTAGGCTTGCAGCATTCTGCACTGTCACCTGTGATCCAGAGTCCTAAAGAAACCTCAGAATTACCACTCCAGGAAAGGAGGAGACCAAGCCTAGCGTGGAAGCTGGTCTTCTAAAGAAGTTGGGTACTGCTTGCATTGAGCGCTTAATGATTGTGCTATATGTATAAATAATGGAAATGGAGCCCCTCATAACAGATGACATTATACAGTATACCAGGCATTGTCCGTTTCCTCCTCCCTCTTCAGATATTAAGAAATCAGGTTAGTAAACTTTCATTAGAAAATCTCATAATGACAGGATTTTATTTATGGCAAAGGTGAGTTCCTGTTCTTCACATTTAGGCTTATTTTGACAACTCATTTTCCCCTCTGTGAATAAGATTGGTCTGGTCCCATGTTCAATCAGTCACCAAGATAGGACTTGGGTTTACACTCTCTGGCAGCTCAGTTCAGTTCCGCCTACTTTAGACTTCTACCAAGGAGGAAGTGCGGTGTTGGCACAGGTGTATTAGGAAGTTCCCCCCTCAATTTTCAGCATATTTTACTTGT
This sequence comes from Eretmochelys imbricata, assembly GCF_965152235.1. Taxonomy (NCBI): domain Eukaryota; kingdom Metazoa; phylum Chordata; order Testudines; family Cheloniidae; genus Eretmochelys; species Eretmochelys imbricata. Next base: position 164,816,168 of record NC_135572.1, read on the forward strand.
GGGTTTTTTTGTTTTGAAGTTGAAGCCAAGCTTGCATTTTAGAAGGGATTTTTGCCTTTAAGAAGGAGTTTCCCTTCCATATAGACAGCAGTAGTCTCTCATAGAGGCGCCCAGATTGATGGCCAAACAAATGAAAAAAAATAATAGAAACTGTGCCTTCTTTCTGCCACCCTTCATCTCTGTACAGAAAAAAGACAAATCGTGTGTCAAAGTCTGCAGGATGGAAAATTCTTTGGTGTCCCAAATCCCAAACTTGACCGAGTGCAGCATTTGTTAATGAGAAAATCTTTCTTTTAGGAGTTCACAGAACCCATTGAAGTTCACCAGTAAGGTTCAGATACATATGGTAGCCATATGACATTTGTAGCTAAAATAATGGAAAGCAGGTATCCAGGTTAATAGTTTATGGAAGATTCCAGATACACTAAATACTCCTGGGGGAATTCTGTGCCACTGCACAATGTAGAATTTTGCAGAAATTAACGTTCACAGAATTCCCTTTCCCGCACAGAAATGGGTTGCAGTAGTGCTGGCTGCTAGACTCAGCACAGCCCAGCTCAAGCATAGAAGACGCTACTGGGGAAAGGGGAAGAAGCTGGAAGGTTTCTGGTAGCTGCAGTTCCCTGCACACCCTGAGGGAAGGAGATGGCAGTGCTCAGGAAACTCCAGACAGACTCGAGATCCAGCATCAGGCTGTTTCTCTCTCTCTGGAGCCCTGGGCTCTGAGTAGTGAAGGGAGCATGGCTGGGCTTTGGGGGCAGGGAAAGGGGGTTGGGTATCTGGGCAAGGGGAAGCCCGCAGCTGGGCTCTGTGGGGAAGGGGTTGGGTGACTGGGCTGGGAAGGGGCCCACGGCTGGGCTCGGGGGAAGGGTATCTGGGCTGGGGAGGGAGGGCATGCAGCTGGGCTCTGGGGAGGAAGGGGGCAGAGAAGTAGGAACTTGGTTGTCATAGGGGTTTCTTTAACTCTCTACTCCTGGGGGAATTTTTGTGTGTGTCTGTATTGTTAGACGTACTTACTGATGGGTATTTTGAAATTTCTAAAATAATTGAAACTGGCATGATTATGTAGTGTTGCTTTGACAAACTTGCAGAATTTTAAAATATTGTGTGCAGAATTTTTAATTTTTGGCACAGAATGTCCCTGGAAGTAACTCAAAGCTCTTTGGGAGCTTTTTGAGAAGGCAATTGAAGGAGTAAGCTCAAAGAAGAAACAACAGAACCTCCAAAAGATGTCTCTGCACTTCCTCCAAGTCTACTAGTATGCAGGACAGACAGGAAGAAGCAACCACAATAGCTGTGGCTCGCTTATAGCCCCCATGACCCTAATATTAGAAGCTGGTCATGCTGGCTTCTCATATTCAAATGCCTTTGTTCATCAAGTGGATATATTACCTCAGGGCTTACATACATCTGCAATTTTGTGATTCATATGTGTGCTTTGGACACAGTGTAAAATCTAATTCTCGTCAAGTTTATAACTAGAGCTGCATAAATTGTTTTTTTTCATTTTGGTTCACAAATCAAAAAATCTGAAAAGTTCAGTTTGGTTCCAAAAATGCTTAGTTTGTCGGCATATCAGAAAAGTCTGTTTCAGGTTCTACAGACTGTTTCATTGTGGTTGTTTTTAAAGGACCAGCTTCTGAAAACTGTATGTTACTCCTGAGGACATTCTGCTCCAAAAATTTAAAAATTCTGTACACAATATTTTAAAATTCTGCAAGTTTTATTTGTCAATAAATGCAGAGGCTTCACATGGTAGTGGAGAGCATAGGTCACTGGCTGCACGAAGGTGGGAGATCACCCTGCCGCCCCCGCTCCTGGGACACGAACTCAGTGGTGAGGTTGCACCCGACCTTGACAACAGTACAAGGCCTGGGTCTGCCCCAGAAACACCCTGGGGCCCTGCTCCTCTGTGTCAGGAGCACCAAGGGTGGGGCAGGCAGGCTCAACCAGGCAGGATCCAAGTGTGGGGGAATCCAGATGTGGGGTGAAAGGATTCTGTGTGGGACAATCTGGGTGCAGACAGCTCGGTGTGGGGGGAGCTGGATGCAGAGGCTCGTTGATGGGGTTCCAGGTGCAGGGGCAATGGGACTCTGCAGGGGCTTCCAGGTGAAGGTGGTTGGGGCTCAGCAGAGGGGTCTGGGTACTGGGGGAGTGGGGCTGGGTGGGGGTCTGGGTGCAGCTAAGTGGGGGTCAGTGGCGTGGGGGTCTGGATGTCGGGGCTCAGGGTGGTGCAGGGGAGTGGGGCTTGTCAGAGTTACGGTTTGAGTGCAGGGAGCTCAGTGGGAGGTTGTCTGGAGACAGGGGGTCTGGGTGCAGGGGGCTCCAGATGCAGGGTATGAGGTTCAGGGAGGTATGGAGTGGCACAGAATTCCCCCGAGAGTAGTATGTTCTAAACAGGACTTGGATAAAACTTTAAATTTCATGGAGACTACTACCACTCTGTTAAGGCTTTCCTTAGTAAGAAGACTTAAAGACCAGAACAAGCAAAGATTTCAGCTTGATAAGACCTATTGCTTAATGTCTTACTACAACTCTAGGTTTCCATTATGAAAGCGCAGAAAACCAAGAATAAGCTGAAGGGGGAAGGGTGTCTAGTGGACACAACATAGTGCAAAGAATTAGGCTTTATTCACATCCCTGCAGCTGACTGTTACCTTGAGCAAGACAAAGTAGGTGAGGTAGGTTACCTTGAGCAAGTCACTATTGGCTGTGTATTCTGATTTTGGTGACCTTCAGTAACAAAAGACAAAACCACCAGCGAGGATTTTAGGTGCTAAATCAAACACTTTTTCCCCACTCACGTTCACATGTACCCTTCCTTCTGTGTGCGACGATGAAGAATTAGAATTTTAGTATAAAAGAAATATAGTTGATGGATTTATAGAAAACACTATGAATTACCTTAAATAGCACAAAGCAAACTAAACAGAGCTCAATGAATTGTTCACATATAGGCTCGGGGTGAGGGAATAAAAAAGTAATCCCCAAAAAGCTAGACTTCATTGTATATTAAAATGATATGTAAGCGAGAGTGGGATCTGGCCAAATTAATGTCCAGCACAATCCTGCACCAGTTGCAGCTTAACACCTGATAAGAGAAACTGTCAAAGGTGTTTTACTGCCCCACCCCCCAAAAAATCAAAAATAGACGCCCAGTTTTGCAGCTTCCTGATACAGGCATAACTGTATCCCTTGTATAACTGTAACCAAGTTGATTTATTTTTAGCATAATTATCAGTTACTGAGTAGCAAAATAGTTAACTATTAAGAAAGAGCCAACTGTCTAAGAAGCTTTTCGAAGTGAGCTGTAGCTCACGAAAGCTCATGCTCAAATAAACTGGTTAGTCTCTAAGGTGCCACAAGTACTCCTTTTCTTTCTCCAGATCACTGTCTGTTACGGGGTGGGGGCGGAATACTACTATTGGTCTTCCTTTTCTTTTTCTTCTCCCCTCCCTATCTTTCTACATGTTCCATTAACACTCATCATTCTTTTAACATGTTTCTGTATTAATGTTGATTCAGATTATTATACTGTTACCTTTCTGATCTAATTTTATGTCTAGATGCACAAGAAGCTGGTCACTTTTTCCGGTTAAATTTGCTCTCCAGATGGGTGAGGGGAGTAGGCCCTCTGTATTCAACTCTTTGGTTATTTTAATCACTGTACATATGCTGTATATATAGTGGTAGTCTTTCCTTTGAACAAGATGTTTTCATTGCAGTAATTTAATAAAACTCCTTCAAGAAATACACTAGAGAGTGGCATTAATAGTAGACAAACTACAGATAACTTTGAGTAGTAATCTGAAGGAAGTTTCATATTTTTCCTTCTTAACCTGAGAAAATGTTTCATGATTATAGCTGCCATTAAAAGGATTTTTATGGCTATGAAATGGACGAAAAAATTGTATATCAATCAGAAGTTGAAACTGAAATATCCCGAAACTTGGGAAATTAAATCAGTGTTAATGTATGTTTGATCTGTCATAGTTGCACTATTTTCTTTTTGTTTTTTAAGGCACATTTAGACAACTTTACAGAATTGACAAAAATAGCCAGTCTTACTTTTGTAGCATCATTTGTATTCATATATCACTAAAAATCAAACTCAAGTTCTCTGTTTTCATTACTTCTGTATGCAAGTAGAGAGATAACTGGACCTTTGTGTAACTTGGCTCGTCTGAATACAGTCAGCGGAAGTGGTCATTTGGGAGACATAGGGTTAGATGATGTACTGTTTAGCATTTAATTGACTTCAAATTATTCTAAAGACTTATGTCAGGCAAGGTTTTCCAACATAGTATGGAAACTATTCTTGGGAATAGCCAAAATACATGTAATTAGTTTGTTCTTCTTTCATTAGGTAGACACACTCTCTGGTCAGAGTTGCAACATGTATCAAGAGAAGAATAAACAAAAGACATAATAGAATAAAAAAAAGTTTACTGAATAATTTCTGTGGACCTTTCATTAGTATTCCTAGATAACAAAATTTGACCGGACAGATAAAGTTGGAATATTTTAATAAATATTGTAAAACACACTGTGTGTGTGTAAATAAATATAAAAAAATAAAATTAACATATACACACCTTTTTGAAAGACCAAGCTGAGGCCCATCTTCAAAAAAATTAGGTGTTTTGAAATGTGAAAAACCTCCTCTTCCCTTTCCTTTCCTCTGTCTCCCAAGATGGCCACATAACAGTGTTTAGCCCACTGTGCCATCTTCAGTCTATGCATTATGCCTTTCCAGGACAGTGGGTAAACATCCTCCCCATAAAAAGACAAAAAGCGGGGAAATGTAGAAGGAAGAGAACCTGAAACATAAGCCCCTATATCAGAGACCTGGTATGCGGCCGAACCGGCTCACAAAATCGGGCAAGAACAGAGCTGATCTTGCAAAAATACACGTTCCTAAAAAGTGCTAGTCACAAAGTACTCATGCAAACCCATCCCGATATCAAGTGGTACCAGAATATCCCAATATCAAGGATGGTACAAAAACATTCCCCAAGGATAACAGGAACACACTGACCCCTCCTAAAAGATAAGGTCAGGATAACAGTACGTAATAAATATGTTTTAATCGAACCAACATATATAAGGTGATGGATAATAACTAGCCATGTCAGAGAGCAGTAACTAACTATGTCAGAGGGACAGTACTAACTTGTTTATAGCGGGGTATAAAGTTGTATCTCAAAGGGAGTATCTTTGTCTGGCCTAGGGAGGAACAGAAAATCCCGCTGTTCACTGAGCTGGTCCATTGTTATGGGCATACATGAATTAGTGGTCCGGTAAAGTCTGTGGGGTACTAGTACTATGCTTCGTCAACAATAAACCTGACTGGGTGCCTTCGTCCCTTAACTAATCTTGTGGTCATTGGGCGGTTCACTCGAGGTCTGCTGTGCCAACTGTCTGCACAGGGCTGGGGCAGCACATAAAGGAAACACACACACACAGAGCACAACATCTAACCACAACCTGCTTGTCCATCACTTTCCAAAAAAAAAATTCTCCACTGTAATCGACCACACATGACATTTCATGTTGAAAGAAGTATTTGAAGTTTTAAGAGTTTTATATGTGTGATTAAGGCCTGTAACTGAAACTCTCCATTAAAGAGCACATAGAACAAACTAATTAAGACTTGGTCCTTCAGGGAGTGCAGTGGGTTTACATGCACAAGTCTTTGCAGGATTGGGGTCTAAGTAGATAGGCTAGATTGATCCCTACTGGTACACCTTCTATGCCAGCAAAGGCTGCTTTGCTTAGAGGGAAAAGGGACATTCAGTGCCAGAGGAAGGAAGGTATTGTTTCTACTGCCAGTGCTGCCCTCCCTTGAGAGTTCCACCAGTAAGGGCATCTTAAGTATGTCAGGGATGCCATGGACGTGAATTAGTGCTTCCTCTTATGTGGCAAAACCTCACTAGTGACCACTCCCACCGAAGGGTACCCCAACAGAGAGCAGCTTGCAGGAGCCTAGTGCCTCTATGTCCTTGTGTGGATATCTACCTTTGAGGACTGTGTAAGGATCTGCACTGTCAGAAGCATTCAAGGAAATTCAGACACACACTCAGATGTGTCAATTCTGATGTGAAACCCTTTTTTTAATACCTAATTTTACCATACCTATTTGGACACTGAAGAATGTCATGTCTTTTAGCTAAGTAAGTAATAAAGACATTTGAAGTAAGTGAATTTCATGTCCTGGTCCAAGGTAAACAAGTAAAATTAAATGTCTCTCTAACTGTTACTGTTAATAGAGTATCTGAATGAATTTAGATGTGCACTAGGAACTTATGTACAGATGTACTCCTGAAAAATAGGTGTTGACATTATCCACTTTCATAATGCTCACTTTTTTAACTTGATGTTTGAAATGTTGATGTTGCACTTGATGTTGCATTTTTAACGTTCATTTATTATTTTGGAATTATCTCAGATTTTTTGCAATAATGTGATTAAATCATACTTACTTTTAGCCACACTTACTTCTGAAACCGTTCAATTCTCTGTCAAAAAGAGCATGTCAGAAGCATTTTTTTTGCTATTAATATACATTATCAGGTCCATATTGAGAATCCTGCTTTTAAGTGGCTTTTAACTATGCACAGTATAATCTTAGAATTTTCTTGTTTGAAATTCCCTGGTCAATCCCTGATTGGTGTCCAAGCAGCACTTTGTCTAGACAAATTATATGCCAATTTGGAGGTGTATTAAATATTTTGAAAAAATTTTTGTCGTGATGAGAATTTGTTTCTGAGCATTTTTTTAGGCCCTTAACTGCTCTTCCACCTGTCAAGTTGTAATAGTCCTAAACAACAATGGATAAAATCCTGCCTTAGCCATAAGAACCCCCTACCTCTGTGATATTGGATGTAAGCAGAAACAGGGAGTCACAACGCTCTCTGGGTGGACATCAGTCTGTTGAGTTGTCCCAACCTGCTCCTAAACCAACTATGTCTTGGCAGAATCAAGGTCACTGTTCCTTCTGTTGAGTCTCTAAGGCACATTCCAGGTGCAGGTCTCATGTTTGTACCTCTTCCTGGGCATGTGGAGTTTTTCAGCCTGGTGTCTCAGCCCCTCTGAATTTACACAAGCTCCCTCAGAGTTTCACCTTGCTGTAGGTACTTTGAATTTCTCTGTTAATTGCTTCATCGACAGCATGGCAGATGGGCTTAGGAAAGGATTCCTGCTATGAGACTGAGGTTTGGGTCAGCATTCATAGGCTAGGCTGACTCTCCTGCTTTCTCTCTCCTTAATCTGATCTTCCACTGTGTGTTGATGGACTGGTGCCAAGACCAGAGAAGCAGTCGTCTTTTAAAATTCTGTCCTTGTTTCCTATGGGTATGTCTATGCTGCAGCTGGGAGTGAGCCTCCCAGCCTGAGTAGCAGACTTGCACTAGTGTGGCACAAACAAATATACTAAAAATAGCAAATTGGATGTTCCAGCTCAGGCTTTGAAGCTAAGGGATCAGGTATGTTTGAGATCCTGAGTTGGGATGTCCACACTGTTATTTTTAGTGCACTAGTGTTAGCCCTGCTAGAATGAGTCTGTCTATATAGGTAGGAAGATTTTGTTCCAGCTTCAGTGTAAGTGTACCATGTGCTTCAGATGGAGGAATACCAAGCTCCAGCATTGTCAATGCTCCCTTCCAGCTCCCTTAGAAGTTATTCAAAGTCTGTTTTCCTGGGATAGAAAATCCATTGTTCCAGTAGGGAAGAGTCATTAAATATTGATGTTTCTGTTAGCCTTCTCTGAAGAGTCCCCCCCTCATAATGAGCAATACCATGTCTAGAATAGACTGGCATTGTCATGACCAGGCGCTTTTTAGCACAAACTTGATGTCTTAATCAACATGGTTACAATACATAATGAAGGTCACAATAAAGTTTACAATCAAAAGTGGCACTCCTAAAATAAAAATGGAGTTCACAGTGTGACGCCCTACCTCCTCAAACTGTGACACAGATCTAATCACCCTGCTTGTTTTTGAACAGCAGTGTAATGGAAAATTTAACTGGAAAAAAATTGTGAGAAACATAGTTTTGTCTGAGGAAATCATAATGAAATACTGGAAAACCAAATTCACTTTTATAACTTAATTTAGGTGAGAGAAAGCTACAAAACATCTAAATTGCACTGTTTGAGCTCCATATTTTGAGCTGAATTATTGTTTAGAGTTTCAAGAATAATTTTATCCTTAAAGTATTACATACTTCACAACCTTTCATGTGCTTATCTAGGTAGTGTCTTTAAAAAGAAGACAACTTGTAAATCTGCAAGAAGTTAATATAATCAGTTTCAAGTTTTTCTGTTTATACGGCAGCATAGCTTTACAGATTTCTAAACAATGACAGGTCCTTGTCCAGAGGAGTTTATGATTAAGGGCTTGAGCTTGCTTCCACTTAAGTGGCAAATTTATTGTGCTGAATTTAAACAGGAGCAAGATTAGGCCATCAATAAAAAGTAATGACCTCACACCAGGAGATGACATGTAAGAGTAGAATAAATATTTTAAAAGGTTTGACATAAATAAGATATATAACTGAGTAGAACTGTGTGAGAAATGTAACTATAATTTTGCAAGAACATAGTGAAATTTTCATTTACAAAAAATGGTTTGGTTTGGTTTTCCATAGCAGAATTTATTCCAGGCAGGTACTTTACTTCATGAAACTGTAAGAATATTTACTAGAATAAATTGTTTAAAAAACAATTCTCAGTTTGCTTTTAGAAAGAAAACAATGTCTTCAGAAGTTGTAGTCAGAAACTAAACAAATTTGTTAGTCTCTAAGGTGCCACAAGTACTCCTTTTCTTTAAACAAATAATGTGTTCTGCTTTACATAATGTACAGACTTTGTGAAAAAGTTTTCCAGGTAGTCCGGAAAGTAGAATACAACTGTGAATCATTTATGGAAAACACGATGGAATGAATTAGTCAGAAGAGGTATTTGAGTGACCCACCCCAGCTTCTGCTATCAGGAAATACTGTGACTTTCCATGGTTTTATTAAAATCATATGGCATAATAAGAAAAGCTTGCTGGTAAGGTTGCAAGCAGTTACAATCAGACCGCTCTTAACTTTACAAAAATACTCATTTGGAATGAATATCCATGTTTAATCTCAGCTGAAATGTGAGAGGTTTTTTGTTTGTTTTTGTTTTTTATTGTTGTGGTGGTTGTTTTTGTTTTTTTGTTTAAGAACAAAAAAGGGCCTTTTTGGGTTATGCGAGTGGCCAAATTTAATGGCTGCTCTCTGAAGGAGTGAAAAAAATTTTCTGAACATTACTCCTGGGGGAATTCTGTGCCACTGCGCACACACACAATTCATGTGCCACGCAGAATTCTGCCCCCACCCCAAAAGTACGTTCTGCTGGAAAGGTGCTATAGTTACTCCTTTCGCCCACCATGGGCCGCTATGGCGCCAGAACAGAAAGCAGCTGCTCCCAAGCGGGAGCAGCCCTAGCTGCGGATAGGGAAGAGAAAGAAGCTGCCTTCCTTACAGCACCCTGGCTGTGGGTCCAGGTCAGCAGGCATGGGATATGGGGGTGACAGACAGCATGGGGCATATGGGGCTGCTAGGGGAATCACAGACTGGGGTTCAGAAGGGCTAGTGCGGGGGGGCTGGATGGGTGGTTGAGTGGGGGTACAAGGACACATGGGGAAAGGGTGCATGGACACAGGTGATGGGGCAGGGTCACAGGGGGAGGGGATGCAGGGAATCATGGGGATGGGGGAGGAGGGGTGGCTGAGTTGAGTGCAAGGACACATGGGGATGGGGGGTGCAGGGAAACATGGGGACAGGGGCAGATGTGGCTGACAATGAGGGAGGCTAGGAGTCAGCCCTGGTCTGCATGGTGGAGGCTCCCTAGCAATCCCTCCTCACCCCCCAAAAAACCTGTTCCATTCTTCTCCCACCCACACCCAGCAACCCTCCAAGTTCACACCCCGGCTCCTTCCCAGCAATTACTTCGCTCTCCCTCTGCTCCTCCATTACCCCTGACACCTGCAAGCCTTTGCATTGCTTCTGAGGTATGCGTAAAATACATTTCTTTATTGTAGTTTAAATGAATTATTACTCAGAAGTCTGTATTAATGCCTAGTAAGGAATCTTTGTCAAAAAACATGTTCTGAATCTTTTTTGTGCACAGTTGCTGACAAGTATTTTGAAATAAATTACAAAAATAATTGAAACTAGTGTGATTATATTGTGTTATTTTGACAAATAAAATGTTGAAATTTTGCAGAATTTTAATTTTTTTTGGTGCACATTTTTTTGGCACAGAATTCCCCCAGGAGTAGAACATGCTCAGTGGGTATCTAAGATTGTTGGCAAAATGTAATGATTAAGGCTACCTTTTAGTCATGGGTATTTTTAGTAAAAGTAATTGACAGGTCACGGGCAGTAAACAAAAATTCACAGCACGTGACCTGTCCATGACTTGTACTTTTTACCCCTAACTAAAACTTGGGCCAGGGGGCCGTGGGTGCTCGGGGGAGTTGGTGGGGCTGGCAGACTCCCTTCTGGGTTCTGATGGGCATGTCTCTGCAGCTCTTCGGAGGAGGAGTGACCAGGAGGTTTCCATGCGTTTCTCCCACCACAAGCACCAGCTCCACAGCTCCCATTGGCCGGGAACTACAGCCAGTGGGAGCTGCGGGGGCAGCACCTGCAGGTGCAGGCAGCGTGCGGAGCCCACTGATCCCTCTGCCTAGGAGCTGCAGTGGGAACCAGGGACCTCCCTTCTCCCCCCGAGGTAAGTGCCTCCCCGCACCCTCCCACACACCCAAACTGTTGCTGCTGGCCCAGGGGCTGCCTGGCTCTGGAAGCCCCTGAACCAGCACCGGATGCTGCAGAAGTCACAGAAAGTCAAGGAATCTGTGACAGACATGCAGTCTTAGTAATGATGCCTCCATCTTTTTATGAAATTGTAGTGTGTGTTCCCAGTTGAACGGGCTGTTGCTCTCTAGCTATTCCTAGGACAGTCTGTGTGGGAGATAGTACATGTTTCATTGAAAACCCACCAAGCACATTTCTCAAATCTTCCTTTGAAATCCAGATCAGGATCAGTAATGGATATGTATTTTATATTGTGGATCCTGAGAACTGTGTTGTCTCCACTAGTGTTCAGTATGTTCTTCCGTTCTCAGATTACTCTCAGAAAGAGAAATGTCTCTATTTGCCAATGTTGTTTCTGGTGGTGTGTAGCTGTGTCGGTCCCAGGATTTTAGACAGAGAGGGTGGGTGAGGTAATATCTTTCATTGGACCAACTTCTGTTGGTGAAAGAGACAAGCTTTCAAACTTTCACAGACCTCTCCCTCAGGTGAAAGTTTGAAAGCTTGTCTCTTTCCTCAACAGATATTGGTGCAATAAAAGATATTACCTCACCCACCTTGACTCCATTTACCAAGACATATCACAAAATAAATGGATTCACTGCTGCCATATTAACACAGAATTGTAGAAAACTGTCTCTAGCCAAATAGTAATAGTAATATACGGAATGTATTCCTTTACGGAGGTGTAAACTTCAAATATATGGGTTTAGCTGCCTTTTCTTTCTGTTCCACATCTGTACTTCATCCTTCAGGCCAAAATTTAGTCCTAAGGCTGTACAGTTGAAATGACCAAAACTGCAAAAGTTTTAAGGCTTCTGTATCAACTTTCCATACCTGTGTATTTTGATACACATTTAACGTTATATGTAGAAATGGAGTTTGTTTTGAGAAGTAATTGTAAAAATAGCATCTTCACATGCAACAGATTAAGCAAATAACATGACCGTCTTATTTCACTTTTCAGGTTAGCACCACTTCTGATCTACATATTTAACAGAAGAATAGCAATAGAAAACATTACATGTGCAATGTTTAATGTTGCTGTGGCAGCCTTAGCTTTTCGTATCTTTGCTTTTAACTGTGCTACCCTCTACAACATGCTAATCTTTTTGCACTTAATTATGCATATGTATGATACGATGAAAGGAAAAAATCTTCCAGCTTCTTATAGTAGAACGCTTTCATAACCAATTAAACCAATCTGATGATATTCCTTATTTTGGAGTGTTCTGCAGTTCAGGTTTCATAGATTTTTACATCCAGAGACTTTGCCTTCAGACTTCAGAAGATCCATTCAAGGAGGACAGATTTATTTACTTGCTGAGTGCTTACAGCTCAGCTCTTACAGAGTATGTCAGTTGACCTCAAGATAACTGGAAAAAAAGTATTTAAGGTATTGAAGTAGATACCTTTACTCTGTTCTTTAAAAATCAACCAAATATGGCTTTTACTTTATTTTTTTTAAAAAAAACAAACAAACAGACATTAGGACAAACTCATCCCTAAGATAATTTCTTGATTCATATCAGGATGGATTTGGCTGATCACTTGTGTACGCAGGCCAATACTGTAGGCACATACGTATGTTTCAAATGTCAGCTATATGATATGATACTTGGACAATTATGTTTCAGTCCTGATAGCAATGCGAGAATACATTCTTACTGACCTTTCATCCTTTGAGTTCTAAGCACACCTCATCCTTGGTTCATAAGTGTTTTGTTTCTGATTTTATATTTTTATAAATCATGTGGATCTTTGTGATTAGAGTGTTCAGTTTAAACTAGGGCTGTCAAGGGATTAAAAATATTAATCTCCATTAATAGAATACTACTTATACAAATATTTGTTGATGTTTTCCACATTTTCAAATATATTGATTTCAATTACAACACAGAATACAAAGTGTACAGTGCTCACTTTATTTTTTATATCAATATTTGCACTGTAAAAACAAAATAGTGTTTTTCAATTCACTTAATACAAGTACTGTAGTGCAATCTCTTCATCATGAAAGTTGAATTTACAAATGTAGAATTATGTACAAAAATAACTGTATTCAAAACTAAAACACATGTAAAACTGTAATGTAAACTTTAGAGCCTACAAGTGCAATCAGTCCTATTTCTTGTTCAGCCAATCGCTCAGACAGACAAGATTGTTTACATTTTCAGGAGATACTGCTGCTTGCTTCTTGTTTACAATGTCACCTGAAAGTGAGAACAGGTATTCGCCAGTGTTGTAAGATATTTACATGCCAGATGTGCTAAAGATTCATATGTCCCTTCATGCTTCAACCACCATTCCAGAGGACATGCGTCCATGCTGATGATGGGTTCTGCTCAATAACTATCTAAACCAGAGCAGACCGACGCATGTTCCTTTTTACATCATCTGAGTCAGATGCCACCAGCAGAAGGTTGTTTTTCTTTTTTGGTGGTTCAGGTTCTGTAGTTTCCACATTGGAGTGTTGCTCTTTTAAGATTCCTGAAAGCATGCTCCCTACCTCGTCCCAATCAGATTTCGGAAGGCACTTCAGATTCTTAAATCTTGGGTTGAGTGCTGTAGCTATCTTTAGAAATCTCACATTGGTACCTTATTTGCGTTTTGTCATCTCTGCAGTGTAAGTGTTCTTAAAATGAACAACATGCTAGGTCATCAACCGAGACTGCTGTAACATGAAATATATGGTAGAATATAGACAAAACACAGAGCAGGATAAATACAGTTCTTCCCCAAGGAGTTCATTCACAAATTTAATTAATGCATTATCTTTAACGAGCCTAATCAGCATGGAAGCATGTCCTCTGGAATAGTGGCCAAAGCATGAAGGGGCATACGTATGCCCCGGTTATCTGGCACGTAAATACGTTGCAATGCCAGCTACAAAAGTGCCATGCAAATATCTAGTCTCACTTTCAGGGGACGTAAATAAGAAGGGGGCAGTATTATTTTCTGTAAATGTAAACAAACTTGTTTCTCTCAGTGATTGGCTGAACAAGAAGTAAAACTGAGTGGACTTGCAAGCTCTAAAGTTTTACATTGGCTTGTTTTTGAGTGCAGTTATGTAACAAAAACTCCATTTGTAAGTTGTGCTTTCATGATAGAGATTGCACTACAGTACTTGTATGAGGTGAATTGAAAAATACTATTTGTTTATCATTTTTACAGTGCAAATATTTGTAATAAAAATAATGTAAAGCGAGCACTGTACACTTTGTATTTTGGTTTATAATTGATATCAATATATTTGAAAATGTAGAAGAACAACCAAAATATTTAATAAATTTCAATCAGTATTCCATTTAACAGTGCAATTAAAACTGCGATTAATCATGATTGATTTTTTCAATCGTGCTTAATTTTTTTGAGTTAATAACATGAAGTAATTGTGATTAATCAACAACCCTAGTTTAAACCAATATTTACGAAAGAGAGGCTTTTGAAATTAAAATCTGGATTTAATGGTAAACGTTTATTGAAATGAAAATGAATTCGTTCTGTGAAATTTAAGAGAATATGTGTTATGTGAGGGTATGAAATAAAGTTGACTACTGAGAAAGAGTGATTCAGGAAAAAAGCTTTTTAATTTAAATATCTACCAAAAATATCACACTTTTTTTTTTTTTTTGGCAAATAATAAATATAAAGGAGATTTCTCAAGAATGGGGTTATGATCAATTTTATAACTGCCCCATTAGTCTCTTTTGTTAAAATTGTGGAGATCTTATGATTTGATGTTAGACTCTGTCTTCAGATCATCCTGAATGAAAAGGAGAAACGTAGTTTCAGCTGGCAAGATATATAATATTACAGGAGGGAAAAAAAACAGTAACCTGATCATCTCTCATATCTGTTCCCTTTAACTCCCATTCATTCAAACCACAGTCACCCATTGGTACTCTGTTTCCACTCAGTGTGCTGTTTAATATGGTGGTTACTTGTGAAGATCCCGCCATTGGAAGAGGAGTGGAGGAGGAGAAAGAAGCAATAATGTTGCAATTCACTAATTCTGTGACTTTCATATTTACCAGGTAGTGTTAACTTACTGGTTGATACTTGGGGAAACAGCTGTTTATTTTAAATAGTGAGATGCATATCACAGGGATGGTTGCTTCTTATTCAGTTGCATTTCCATTGGCTGAAATGTAATATGCAAATTATCTTCATGGACTATACGGTCAAATTGCTGGGCATATATTCTAATTTTTTTTCATGATCACTAGTTCACTTAAAAAAAAAAAAAAGTGTTTCTGTGGTATGTGACTGATATAGTCTACCTCAAGATGATAAACAGCAAAGCCTCTGATTTGAAATTTAGTGATTCATTCAGACCCTGACTTAGGAAAGCATAATTGCTGATTCCATTTTTCAATTTAAACTAATTGCCATCGGTAAGAATTTTTTCAAGAAATGTACCTTGGAAAGAAAAAGAAAATATTACTGTTACTTGAAAGGATTTGTACCTAATTTTTTTTTTTTAATCCTTGTAACAGCAACATATGCCATGTCCCTGTGGATCAATTATTGTTGTTCCATATTATTCTTTTCAATTGCTTGCATCGTGTTCACAAAGGAGAAGTATGTCAACGCACTGGCTTGAGTAGGCATGATCATATCATGGCTTTTTTGATATTGGCTAACTGAGGGGTTTTGTTCTTTTTTTTTTCTTTTGACGGATATGGTTATTTTTAGAGCCCTTAGCACAGTGGGGCCTGACTGTTTTTAGATCTTTGCCCATCCATCCTGCTGGACGTTTTGCACTCACATAAAACACTTTTTAGAGATCCTACTGTTATGCTTTAGACCAGCAAGTGATCAAGCCTTTGCTATGGTTGAATATTAGTGGCAGAACTCAATTCTCCTCCCTTCTAAAAGACACAAAAACAAGCAACCTTGTAGCAAATAACTTCCCATTATCAAGTGCCTGAATCTTCACTATTGTATTAGCATCGTTTTAGTGTGTTTCTGGTAAATGATCTACTTCCTGGGATTCCTCCACATACAAGCAACCTCTGCTCCGCCAACTGGGTGCCTTCTTAATCTTTGGTTCCAAGGATCTTTTATGCATAGTTTTTATAATCCCCTTTTCTGAGTGGCAAGACTCAAAGCTGGCACCACTTTTGTGGCTCTTCCTTGGCCAAGGCCTTGTGTCAAGGACCTAGTCCATTTGTCCCTAGAAAGAAGACTTTTTTTGTATCTGGTTTTGCATTTTTCTGGCACTAGTCCTTGATTTGTCTGTCAAGATCCTAACCCTAACCGTCTGGCATGTAAGAGTTGTTTCTCTTTCTCCTTTGTTTGGAGTTGACGTGGGGTGGCTGGGGGAGAGAATCTGAGAATCACTGCACTCTTTAAATCCAAAATTTTTATGCTTTCTTTTCCTATAGTAGCTGCCATTGACTAAATTTTTTAAAAAACTTTTTAGCCTACAAAATGTATCAGTAGTATTAAAAAAAAATCCCAATGGAATTGACAAAGCTGTTGCAATCAGGTCCTTAGCGGCCTTTGCTTTTGGGGAGGTGTTTGATCATGGGGGTACAATTCAAAAATACACTAGAAGACAACATCTTTTTTTCCATAGCATTTTTATAGTCCTTTTTAGGTTTAAGCCCAAATGGAGGGTGAATCTAGTATACAAGCTCTTAATAATTCTCCCTTCAAACCTATGCAGGGTATTCCTTTGAAGTTCTTAACCCTTAACTCCTTTTTTTTTCTAATGGCAATTGTCTCTACTTGCCTTGACTAGGAGTTAGCAGCCCTGGCTTAGACTTTCTTCTATACTTCCTCAGAAGAACAAAGTTGTCATCGGTACTCTTTAGTTTCTTCAGTCCCCACATTTCCATCAGATCCAGAATATCTGTCTTCCCTCTAATAGTTCTCTCCTGAGATTAATTGGTGCCTCCATAACTCAGATATCAGAGTTTGGAATTTTTACACAGATAGAAGGGAATTTTGGTGCTGATGAGTTTGTTCACATATCAGAGTGGATCAGTGATGCTTGAGTGTTTAGAATCAGCCTTATGTAGTGGTGATCAAGACCTACTTTACCGAAAGCACTGCCACTTCCTAAGCTGGGAAGTAAGGCTTCCTAAGGACAGATCTGCTAAGGCACAATGTGTAGTTTCCTAAATACGCTTACTAGGAGATATGGAGTTAGTCACTAGAGCTGGTAGAGTTGTACAAAGCATTTGTATAGCTTCTATTCCCGGAATAATCTTGCTTTAATGTATGTACAGTGATACTTAGACACGATCTGTAGTTACACTGACCTTGTTCACTTGGAATATAGACTTTTTAAAAACCACTTAATTCTACAGTGGATCTAATTAGTTTTGATACCCCACTGCAGTGGATTCTCTGTTCTAATGCTCACTTACATTTCAGCACAGAAAAATATAAAAGTTGTGTGTCTGTTGAGGAAGTCACTACTAATACATAAGTTCTGGATATTTTTTCCACTAGAAAATGCAGTTCTGTTTGACAATATGAACAAGAATGTAATGTTGAATGCTTGGAAATGTAGGTAATTATGGATTTTCCAGTAAATATAGCATATGAAGAATATTTATTAAAATACCGTTACACACCTACATTAAAATATTTGCTCCATGTAGCTCCATGTGTGTATTTTAAGGAAATACTTTCCATAAAAGGGGAAATACATCATTGAAGAAACTTTTTAATTTATAAAGGTATATGCCACATTAAAAAAACAGAGTTTAGTAAATGTGTCTAGCTGGTTACGCAAACATTTTCTTCAGTGGAATTTCCAAATTACCACTCTAATATTACCAGTCAGTGAACAGGAATTTAATGTTTAATGCTTGGAAATATAAGTAAGTCATGGATTTTTCCAAGGAAGGAATTAAGTACTGTAGGTATTATTTTCTGTCAGTTGAATGTGTTACAGTTTTCCAACTAATGGTCAGCCAATCTGTAAATAGCCTTTCTATGAAAAAGCACAGCTTTTTATACTCTGTTTGGACACATGAAAACTACATGATCAAGTATAAAAATATATTGTTATGTTTTATTGTAATAATATTTCCTTTAATGAGAACCTATTCAGTATAACAAGTTTAAAAAAAACCTGCAGCACTGTTTCCAGGAAGGAAAGAACTTATTTCAGTACATTCAAAAAAGGAAATTAAAGCATTGTCAGAGCGCTTGTTATGATTCTTTTACCCCTCACTGGATTGACTACAAGATAAATAGTTATACAGTAGTTCTGTGCAGAACAAGGACCAAATTCTGCCCTTGGATACATGAGTCCCATTGATATCTATAGCTAAGGCACACTTTGATCTGCAGTCAAAATTTGGACTCCTTGTATCATACACTCCCCAATACACTATTAAAGTAAACGTGATTTATTAAAAACTGTACTTTTGGAGGATTGTTCTTGATGTTTTTTAAAATATTAGCAGTAGAGGTAGGCAGCATTTTATGGGGATTTTTTTGTCAATCTTGTGACAAACTTTTGAATCTGGGTTTTAAAAAAAGCATTTAGCAATTGGTTAAGCATTTACTAGAGCTAAGTGGTTTTGCAGTTCATGTGCTTTTAATAGAATCCTTTAATCTTTCAGTAAAGGGAGAAAAGAGAGAGATGGGACTTCAGGAGTTATTGATGACACCATAGACAAAACTGCTTTACAATCTACATGGTCTCACATGCATTAAGGAGTGGTAATGAAATAGTATTGCATACCCCTGCAAAAGAGATTATTTGGGGCATAATGAGCAACTGCCCCAAACCACCCTCTACATCCTTTCAGAGAAGAAAAAACAAAACCCTCCAAAGCAATCCTGTCCAAACCAGCCAGAGATCACCTTAACCCAACCCACAAAGAATGATAACAAATCTTAAGGAATCATGGACACCTGACCATATTCCATCACTTGGAGATCATCCAGACAATGACACTTGCAAAATGTCGTTGGACTTCAGGCAACACCAAAGATTTCTCAAAGGGAAACATTTAGAGTGCCATTGTCAAGAGATGGAGTCTTGGGTGAGGGCCTCAAGAGTACTGTTTTGAGTTAAGTCAGCACCTTGCCCTTATGTTTAAAAAATAAATAACATCTTGCCTTTCTCCTTCAGCTGTGCAAGTACTCTATGCTTTTTTTCTCTACCCTTGAGAGGCCTGCATTTAGAACAAGGTTTCTCCAACAATGGCTTCAGAGCATTCTTCCTTTATACAAGTCTGATAACAGCTTGGTCTTCCAAAGGAGACTGAAGAGCCTCCAAAAAGGTCCTTCACTCAGTGAAAGCAAAGGTGAATGCTGAACGGAAACCATAAAAGGCAATTCATCTTGTCAATATTGAGTCAAACCCAAGATTCAAAATATATACAAACTGTGTTAATAGAGAAAAAATTCATTATTTTGGTTAATGTGTATCAGAGTGTCTGCAATATAATCAGTGCTTTTATGGTAACTCTTTATTAGATTTTGAGTTGCAAGTCTAGGTAAACACAGTGACATTGCTGATTCATTCTTTCCATTCATTCTACCTCATATTGAACTTACATGCTATCTCTTCCCTTTATCTTCTAGAATGAAAAATAATTTTTAAGATAAGAAATTTCTTGGCTTTTTCGCATATGATTTTTCCACAAGGCATTAACTGATGTTGGAATATTTGGGAGACAAGGTGGGTGAGGTAAAACAGAGCTTATCTTCAGGTCTTTGTATAAGCCCAACATCTTGTCTCACCAACAGAAGTTGTCCAAAAAAAGATATTGCCATCCACTTAGTCTCTCTAATATCCTGGGACCAACACTATTGCAATAACACTGCATACAACATTGGAATATTTGAGACATCAGTATTTTAATGTTTTAAAGTCCCAGTATAATGAAGACTAGGTAGGTACATGCTTAACAAATCCACAAACCCCAAAAATTTTCCTAATTTCTCAGCAAATATTTAATAGAACAGAATGCTCTCTCAAGGTTGACATTGAGACTTAGTTTATTCAATTTACTATAGTACACTTTTCAAATCTTTTAATTACATAACACTATCCATGTAGAGTTAAAATTTGAGAGCCTGGGCTATTACTCTATCCCCTCCCTCCCCCCCATTCAGTCTAGATTTCATATATCCATCCTGTTTTCTTTAACAGATTTCTGGGAAGTATTTTTAAAAGCGTAATTTAAAAAAAGTACACATCAGAATAAATGACCAAACTACATTTTAAGTAACGTTGAGCCCAAATTGCCATGGAAGACATAGGACTCAAAACGGAGCACAACTCTTTTGGGCCTACTATGCAAGGGATGCCAGACAATGAAAGGTCTAGTTTGAATATTCCTGTGCACTGTGGAGCATCAGTCGACTTGGGCTCAGTCTGTAATAGCATCAGAGGGTTTTGATGAGTAAGGCAGGTTAGGTGTTGGGGCTTAGGGGTGACTATTAAATACACAGCAGTATGGATCCACTGCCAATACTCTTCCCCTTCCATCACCTGGGGTTTCCACATAGCTGCTTTGCCTCCCTCTGTCATTCTGCACCCTTACTTTGGGAGTTTTCATCAGCTCATGTGGCTCTAGCATCTTTATGCCAGGACTCTCAAAACTGCCTTTCCACTTCTTACCTCTTCTCTCCATCCTCCATCCAGGCGCATATCTGTACCCGTCTAAGATAGATCCTAGATATCTCGCCACTTATTTAAACATTAACTTCACCAATAGTGAACTACTGGGGGCCGGTTCTTTGTGATAATATCCCCTTTATGCTGCTCCAGTAGCTTGATGATCGCATGTTTCCCTTGCCAGGATACAAGGGAATAGCATAGGGATTTCCTCAGGTGCTGTAGACGTGACCCTACACTTCTCACCAGCCCCTGGCATAGGAGTTATACTGGGGAAGGGCTGGAGTGTGGCTGCACTCCAGCTGTGGGAAGAGTAAATATGAAGAAGTGTAAAGGTGGCATGAAGCCACCTTCCTCCCCCTCCCCCCATTTCTCCCCTTCATCTTGTCCACCTACCCCTATTCCTCAGCCAAACAGAACTCTGGTAAGATGGATTTCAGAGTAACAGCCGTGTTAGTCTGTATTCGCAAAAAGAAATGGAGTACTTGTGGCACCTTAGAGACTAACCAATTTATTTGAGCATGAGCTTTCGTGAGCTACAGCTCACTTCATCAGATGCATACTGTGGAAACTGCAGCAGACTTTATATATACACAGAGAATATGAAACAATACCTCCTCCCACCCCACTGTCCTGCTGGTAATAGCTTATCTAAAGTAATCGTCAGGTTAGGCCATTTCCAGCACAAATCCAGGTTTTCTCACCCTCCACCCCCCCACACAAATTCACTCTCCTGCTGGTGATAGCCCATCCAAAGTGACAACTCTTTACACAATGTGCATGATAATGAAGTTAGGCCATTTCCTGCACAAATCCAGGTTCTCTCACTCCCTCACCCCCCTCCAAAAACCCACCCCCATACACACACAGACTCACTCTCCTGCTGGTAATAGCTCGTCCAAACTGACCACTCTCCAAGTTTAAATCCAAGTTAAACCAGAACATCTGGGGGGGGGGGGGTAGGAAAAAACAAGAGGAAATAGGCTACCTTGCATAATGACTTAGCCACTCCCAGTCTCTATTTAAGCCTAAATTAATAGTATCCAATTTGCAAATGAATTCCAATTCAGCAGTTTCTCGCTGGAGTCTGGATTTGAAGTTTTTTTGTTTTAAGATAGCGACCTTCATGTCTGTGATCGCGTGACCAGAGAGATTGAAGTGTTCTCCGACTGGTTTATGAATGTTATAATTCTTGACATCTGATTTGTGTCCATTTATTCTTTTACGTAGAGACTGTCCAGTTTGACCAATGTACATGGCAGAGGGGCATTGCTGGCACATGATGGCATAAATCACATTGGTGGATGTGCAGGTGAACGAGCCTCTGATAGTGTGGCTGATGTTATTAGGCCCTGTGATGGTGTCCCCTGAATAGATATGTGGGCACAATTGGCAACGGGCTTTGTTGCAAGGATAAGTTCCTGGGTTAGTGGTTCTGTTGTGTGGTATGTGGTTGTTGGTGAGTATTTGCTTTAGGTTGCGGGGCTGTCTGTAGGCAAGGACTGGCCTGTCTCCCAAGATTTGTGAGAGTGTTGGGTCATCCTTCAGGATAGATTGTAGATCCTTAATAATGCGTTGGAGGGGTTTTAGTTGGGGGCTGAAGGTGACGGCTAGTGGCGTTCTGTTATTTTCTTTGTTAGGCCTGTCCTGTAGTAAGTAACTTCTGGGAACTCTTCTGGCTCTATCAATCTGTTTCTTTACTTCCGCAGGTGGGTACTGTAGTTGTAAGAAAGCTTGACAGAGATCTTGTAGGTGTTTGTCTCTGTCTGAGGGGTTGGAGCAAATGATGGAGAATCAGTTCTATCTGGTCCAAATTTGAATTGTAAGCCCTTGGGGCAAGGAATATGGCTCCATTCTGAGTTCATGCAGCACTGTGCACAATAGGGCTCTAGGTGATACTGTGATACACTACAGAATAATTAAACCATACAGATTGTACCTCTTTCTAAATAACTTTGTTTTGTAAGGGATAAACAGCTATAAAGTATTCTTCATATGCTATGTGCACAACGTCACTCAAATTTCTGATGGGCCACTTTTTGGTTTAGTTCCTGTTTTATACCATGTGCCCCTTTTTTCTTTCTAATAGTTAATTTGCCTTAAATACCCATGATTTGTTAATAATTTTGTCTAACTTTTCCCCAGACCTGATGTTCAAACTAATACTCTCTAAAACTCTATTTTCAAGCGGCTTTCATTTTTTCCTAGGTATAGTAGTGGGAAGAATATCTGATGCTTCCTGTATTCCACAGCACAGTAATAAATTCACCCCTGAAGTTTTAAATGTATTTTTATGTATGGTGTATATCTTTAGGAAAAAAACATTACTTATTACTTATTTCTATTCTTCTATATGTATCTTGCAGATACTTTTATCTCCAGTGAAACTGTTTTTCAGATCTTTATTTCTTATTTAACAAGAATTTCCTTATTGCTATTTTATGTTAAAAATTCTTACACTGTTTAAATATGCTACTAAATAGATGGATTTGTTGCCTTTTTTTTTTTTTTTTAAACTCCTCTGGGGATATTTTTCCTTCCTCCGCAGAGGAGGAGAGCTGATTCTAAAGAGGCCTACAAATCCAGTAAATAATGTAAAAAAATCACTTTTCACATTACCAGCCTCTTAAATTTCCTCATCGTGGTGACACGCACTGTTTCAAGACAAAAGTGTTACGCTCTCATTTTTTAAAGAAAAAAACTACAGAATCATCCTTTAGTGTCACTGGATTTTCTTTTCCAAGTATTTCTATCCATTTTGTTCTGGCTACGTGTTTTCCTGTAGGCTGTTTCCTTTATTTAAAAAGGTGTTGTATCTCTGGGACAAAGCTTCTATAATTCCCTTATGACTCACTTGTGACCCCAGAAGAACAAAACCCAGCGTATAACTTACTACAAAGGACTTGTGGTTTCACAATTTCCTCCATTTAAACACACGCTGCTTTGCCATCATTAATACTGTGGTAAAAAGTAATCAATTGATATTTAAATACTTTTTAAAGGTCAGTTTCCAGGCTGAAATAAATGTTTAAAATATGGGAAATGTAATAAATCCTCTAAGGAAAAAGCATGTTTGATTGGCTCACCTGTGTTACAATAGAGTCTGTATATCCCTAACTCCTCCATGAATTATCTATTTCTTTTTTTAACCCAGTTAGTTATCCTTTTGGCCTTCACAATATCCCCAGGCATTGAGGTTGACTCTGCATTGTGTGAAGAAGTACTTCCTTATGTTTGTTTTTAAACCTTCTGCCTATTAATGTCATTGGGTGACCCCTGGTGTTTGGTATATTAAGGGGCAAATGACCACTTCCTTTTAATTTTCTCTACACCGTTCATGATTTTATAGATTGCTATCATTTCACCCCCCTTAGTCGTTTCTTTTCTAAGCTGAACAGTCCTAGTCTCTAATATCTCCTTGTCTGGAAGCTGTTCTATATTCCTAATCGTTTTTGTTGCCCTTCTGTGCACATTCTCCACTAATATATCTTTTCTGAGATGGGGCAACCAGAACTGCATGCAGTATTCAAGGTATGGGCATAACATGGGGTTTATATAGTGGCATTATGATATTTTCTGTTTTATTATCTATCCCTTTCCTAATGGTTCCTAACATTGTTAGCTTTTTTGACTGATTCTGCACATTGAATGGGTGTTTTCAGAGGATTGTTCACGATGACTCCAAGATCTTTCTTGAGGGATAACAGCTAATTTAGACCCCATCATATTGTATGTATAGTTGGGATTATGCTTTCCAATGTGCATTAGTTTGTCTTTATCAGCATTGAATTTCATCTGCCATTTTGTTGCCTAGTTGTGTGAGATACCTTTTGTAGCTCTTCACTTAACTTTGGACTTAACTATCTTGAGTAATTTTATATTGTCAGCAAATTTTGTCACTTCACTGTTCACTCCCTTGTCCAGATCATTTATGAACAGGTTGTACAACATGTGTCCCAGTATAGATCCTTGGGGGACCCTGCTATTTACCTCTTTTCATCGTGAAAACTGATCATTTAGACCTACCCTTTGTTTCCTGTCTTTTAACCAGTTACTGATCAATGAGAGGACCTTCCCTCATATCCATGACTGCATAATTTGCTTGTCAACAGCTTTCTGAAAGTCTAAGTACTCTATATCAACTGGATCACTGTTGTCCACATTTTTATCAACACAAAGAATTCTAGTAAATCAGTGAGGCATGATTTCCCTTTACAAAAGCTGTGTTGACTCTTCCAGAATATATCGTGTTTATCTATGTATCTCTGATGATTTTGTTTACTATAGTTTGAGCAAATTTGCCTGGTACTGAATTTAGGCTTACCAGCCTGTAATTGCCAGAATTGTTGCTGGAGCCGTTTTTAAAAATAGGCACTATATTAGTTATTCTCCAGTCATCTGGTAGAGAGGCTGATTTAAGCTATAGGTTACATACCAATTTCATATTTGAATTTCTTCAGAACTCTTGGGTGAATACCATCTGGTCCTAGTGACTTATTACGGTTTAATTTATTGACTTGCTCTAAAGCCTCCTCTATTGACACCTCAATATGGGACTGTTCCTCAGATCTGTCACTCAGGTGTGGAAATCTTCCTCATATCCTCTTCAGTGCAATGTAAATAATCAATTTAGCTTCTTCACAGTGGCCTTGTCTTCCTTGAGTGCTACTTTAACACCTTGATCGCCCAGTGACCCCACTGACTCTTCGGCAGATTTCCTGCTTCTGATGCACTTGAAAAAAAAAAATGCTGTTAGTGTTTCTGTCCTTAGCTAATTGCTCTTCAAATTCTTTTTTGGCCTGCCTGATTGTACATTTACACGTGACTTGCCAGAGTTTATGCTCCTTTCTATTTTTCTCACTAGGATTTGACTTCCAATTTTTAAAGGATGCCTTTTTGCCTCTAACCACCTTTTACTCTGCTGTTTAGTCATGATGTTGTTTTTTGGTTGTCTTATTAATTATTTTTTATTTGGGATATACTTTGTTTTATCCTCTATTATGGTGTTGATTGAGAACAACTGCAAAACCACTGCCTAACTTCTTTCATGTATGGTTTTGCATGCCACTGCAGGGACTTACAGCTTTACTTAAAGTAGCTGCAGGAGTGTTGTATTTTTGCATAGCTGCAGAAGAACATGCATCCACTTTGCACTGTTTTCCTTGCTGAAGGAGAAAGATCAAGGCTGTCAGGTGCCCACAGACAGTCTAATGTCCAGCAGAATGTATCTGCCAATTGTTTTTAACAGGGAAGTCCTGTTAGACTTGCCAAAAGAGGCATTAAAAAACCAAAAACATCCAGATTTAAAAAAACAAAACCCCAAAATATTTGACTGTTAAAATTATTGCAGAATCTCCCTCTTTATATGCATTTCTCCTGTTTCTCTATCATATTACCTTTTTTAAGCCCCATTTACTGATAACTGCCAGCATAGACTCTTTCACTATATGGGAGGTAAGAAAGTTCTCTAGCTCCCTGTCCTTACTACACTTTTGTGGATCAGCCAGCTGACAAAGATGTAAAGACAGCAGCCTCTTGTTAAATTAGTTTCTCTCCTTACAGGAAAGTTTCTTGCTCCCACTGACTGCAAAATTAGAGATGCTCGAAGAGGTTTCTTGTATGACTAAAATGTTGATGATTTGGTTCGAGCATTCAGGAAACCCATTTACACAGGTACAGAGTGTTTTGGATGACTGCTTTTATGTTTGTCTAACTTGAGTTTGCCTCTTTTTTTTTTTTTTTTTTCCCCTTGAGTAATTTCTTCAGTTCTTTTTGCAGAGTGTGCCTTAAAAATAACCTCTTATCCAGAGTGCAAAACAGGAATGCAGACTGTGTTTCACATCCTGTTCTTTAGAATGCCTTTCACACACTTATGCATTCCTGTTCCTTTATTGGGATCTGGGTAAGAGGTTGACTTTAATTTTCACACATGCGCAAAAAATATACTTTCCTGATACCAGACATGTATAGATAATCTTGTTTCCCTGACTTTGAAAATCAAAACCTATCAATGCTATTAGGAAAGTTCATTCCAGGATAGTGTTTAACCTTTATTATCTTAAACTTTATGTAGCATATAAAAACAGGAATGAAAACAGTACATAGACACAGAAAATCAATAACTGTATAATAAGGTGGGGGTGTTTGGGGTAGGAAGTGCAACCCTTGAGGTTTGGTGTAAACATTCACCAAGTGCAAGAAGGCCACAGCTGGATTATGAAATTCTGGTTTTGTTGCTTGTAGGACAAACATTTCTTTAACAGCATTGTCAATTCTGTAACTTCTAATATTACATAGGTTTTCCTCCTTGGTCTCCCAGTCAGTGATAGCATAGGTGTCAACTAAAAAAAGGCGATGTTTGTGGCTTTCCTCTTTTTTGTGCCCCCTTCTTCGTATTTGTCTTGCATGTGTCCCCTGGAATTCCTGATATCCTTTTATACACCATCTGTGGCTTTCAGTGTCTCCTTATTCCCCTTCATGTTCCCACTATACCACTTGTCCATTCAT
Source organism: Eretmochelys imbricata (assembly GCF_965152235.1). Taxonomy (NCBI): domain Eukaryota; kingdom Metazoa; phylum Chordata; order Testudines; family Cheloniidae; genus Eretmochelys; species Eretmochelys imbricata. The sequence continues at coordinate 164,843,118 of NC_135572.1, forward strand.
ATTTCCACTATCCTCTTGTCACCTATCAGTTACCCGTCATCTCTCTCCCCCAACCCTCCCAAAAAAACCCTGCTGCTTGGGCTTCCACTCAAGTCTGCTTTTGTGCCCTGAGATTGCTACCAACTAAGCATCGTGGAGGAGGAGTAGCTAGAGGGTACAAGAATAGGGGACTGTAGTCTCCAGCCACCCTCTTCTCTACTCACACAGCAACTTAGTGGCAGAAATCAGCTTCTAGAAACTTGGGCTTCATCAGTCACAATCCCTGAGGCTTTGGCTGGAAATGAAAACATTAAGGAAGCAGAGCTGCCATGTTTCTCTTATCTCGTGTGCTACTTATATGTTTGATAGCCCTGTCACGTGTTCAGCAGGTTCCTCTTGCATCCAGCTAGAGTGTAAGGTTGCCAACTGTCTAATCACAAACCCAAACACCCCTGCCATGCCCCTTCCCTGAGGCCCTGCCCCAGCCACGCCCTTCTCCGAGGCCCTGTCCTGCTCACTCCACCCTCTCCATCCATCGCTTGCTCTCTCTCACCCACTTTCACCTGGCTGGGGCAGGGAGTTGGGGTGTGGGAGGGGGTGCTGGCTCTGGGCTGGGGACGAGGGGTTCAGAGTGTGGGAGGGGGCTCCAGGCTGTGCCTGGGACGGGGTGGGGGTGCAAGCTCTGGGAGGGAGTTTGGGTGCTAGAGGGGACTCAGGACTGGGGGAGGGGTTTAGAGTGCAGGAGGGGGTGTGGAGTGTGGGCTCCAGGAGGGGGCTCAGGGCTGGGGCAGAGGGTTGGGGTGCAGGAGGGGGTGTAAGGTCTGGGAAGGAGTTTGGGTGCAGGAGGGGGCTTGGGGTTGGGGTGCAGGCTCTGGCCATGTGGTGCTTACCTCATGCCGCTCCTGGAAGCAGCCGGCATGTCCCTGCGGCCCCTGGGCGGGCCAGGGGCTCCGCACGCACCTCAATTTAGGCAGGCAGGGTCCCTCTCTGCCTCCCCTTTCTTCTCCCCCTGCTGGTGCACCAGGCCAACATGGAGGCAAAACATCAAATTGTGCATGTCCCTAGTAGTCAAGAGTTGGGAAGAAGGAAAGGTGATATTGCATTAGAGCAGCCAGAGACAGATTCTGTGAAATTCTGTGTTTTTTTTCGGTGTTTCTTTCAGGATGTGTCATTTGTGTGGTGATATCAAATGCCATAAAACAACATTGCCACCGAGTTGTCACACAACATCAGGAAGTTGTAATAGTTATTTTGTTGTAACTTCTGATTGCTTCTAAAATAGATATTCAGTTCTTCAAGGTAGAGTACTGCTTTAATTACTAACACTTTATTAGATAAAACAGAATAGTTAACAGTATACATTTATTTTCTTGTATAAAGACACAGCAAGTTCTTTATAAACAAAAAATAGTTAAACTAATACACTGTCTTATTTTTAACAGAATATCTCCGAGCATGTAGACTGTTTCTTTTAATCAAAATACAGTACCAGTGGGTTAGACTATGTTTTAAACTAATCTCTTTCCAAACTTCACTTTTCAGATTGAAGACAAAACATTTTGTTCCCTGCTTGATACATTATATGGGAAGTTTTGGAGCAGGACAATTTTTATTTATTATTTATTTATTTATTTTTGGCAGAGTGATATTTGGTGATTTTATTGACTTGTATTATAGTAACCCAGAAGCCTCAGTCAGGTTTTGAGCCACAAAAGTAGTCTCCAGAATGTGGGTGACTGTGCCATCAGGAAGAAACATGAAGTCATCCTGTTTGGGCCTCAGTGACAGGAAGAGGAGCATTAGCACAGGAAGACTGATAGGTTTTGTTATGTCTCATTTCCCATAGAACTAAGTTCTCCTTAGTTCCATTACCTCTTATGGAAATTTTGTGAGTAAATGCAGTGTGTGTTTTCCATAGCAAATTAAGGTCCAATCCTGTTTCCATTAAAGTCCCGAGAGGAATGCTACCCATTGACATCAGTGAGAGCAGGATTAGGCCCTAAAACTATGTATCTAGAATGGTTGTTACATGGTCAAAAAGCCTTGTCTCTTAGTTGAACCCCCATATTCAAATACAACATCATGCTTTGGGCAGACTGGTAATACACTTACTGTACCATGAAGGTGATGTTCAGGAAAAAAAGGCTTCTGAGTAGAAATAAACTGAATATAGAACTCTGCAACAAGAACTAGAATAACTTGACTAAGTATGTGGTCAGTTAATGCTGTGATATCACCGTTATGATTTAAGTTGACTTGTTCAGTTCATTGCTGAAAGCTGGATTTCTGGGTGTATCAGTATAGAGAATTTTTTTAATTAGTCTTCCATTTTTGAAGTGGGGTTTGGGATATATATGTATATTCAAAGAGGTATTTTTTGCTTTTAGAGTTCTTAAAATACTTCTGTTCACTCCATATGATGAAAATGGCAGGTATTACTGGCAAAGAAAATGCTGCCATTAATATTTTTGTATAACTTGCAATTAGGCAACAAATCAGAGCATTTAATGTTTTCCTGTCTTAGAATGTTTTTATAGTAAAAGCTGTGTTATCTGGCATTTTACCAACCTGAAAGCTCTGTAAACCGGCATTTCTGATCTTCATTGAAAGTCTTGTTTATAGTCCGGCTGGTGGCAGGCTCCCTACCTGGCTCTGCATGGCTCCCCGGAAGCTGTGACATGTCCCCGCTGCTCCTAAGTGGAGGAACAGCCACAAGGGGTTCAGAGTTTGGAAGGTGGTGTGGGGGTGACCTAGAGAAATTGGAGGATTGGGCTAAAAGAAATCTGAGGTTCAATAAGGACAAGTGCAGAGTCCTGCACTTAGGACGGAAGAATCCCATGCACTGCTGCAGGCTGGCGGTTCTTTAAGAAAAGGACGTGGGGATTACAGAGGATGAGAAGCTGGATATGAGTCAACAGTGTGCCCTTGTTGCCAAGAAGGCTAATGGCATATTGGGCTGCATTAGTAGGAGCATTGCCCGCAGATCGAGGGAAGTGATTATTCCCCTCTATTTGGCACTGGTGAGGCCACATCTGGAGTATTGTGTCCAGTTTTGGGCCCCCACTATAGAAAGGATGTGGACAAATAGGACAGAGTCCAGCAGAGGGCAACGAAAACTATTAGGGGACTGGGGCCCATGTCTTATGAGGAGAGGCTGAGGGGACTGGGCTTATTTAGTCTCCAGAAGAGAAGAGTGAGGGGGGGATTTGATAGCAGCCTTCAACTACCTGAAAGGGGGTTCCAAAGAGGATGGTGCTAGGCTGTTCTCTGATGAACTCAGTGTAACTTGTGCTTTTGAAAATTCCACCTTTAAGTGCCTAAATATGGGCCTGAGAGACTAATTTTAGCCTCATAGTTTTGAAAACTTTTTGGCCTGCATACAAAATAGTTTACAATAACTTAATGTATTGAAAGTATAAACTTCTTAACAGTGAAGCAATTTTGTTTTGAAGTGGCAAAGATTTTGTACACAAATATTAAAAACTTTTAGCCTCTGGTGCTGCAAATACTTATGCACATGCTTAACTAAGCAGATGAGTAGTACCACTGAAGTCAAAGGGACTATTCATTTGAGTAAAGTTACATGCTGGTTTTAGTCCTTGTCCTACAAACCCTTAATCGTCTGTGGTTTGTTTTTTTTTGCCTGTAGCTGTTTTGTAAAATTCAAATAAGATACCTTAACTGTAGTAGATTTTATACTAAAATAAACTAACTAAAAAAAGTATTTGTAATTTTGTTCATTAGATTAAAATTTATAGTTGCAATAGCACAGATTTTCAAATTAGCTTTACAAAGGCCCCATCTGATCTGATATAAATATTTTAAATCAGTGACTTAAATAGCCTTGATTTAAATCTTGCCATCTTGCTTTATTCTCTGGAAACTTTCTCCGAACAACACTCTGAATTCATTGAACAGGGGATATAAGTGTAGGCTTTACAGTTTTACACCAGTGAGAATTAGGGTTTTGTATTAAAATCCTAGTAGTAAACTACTAATTGAGCTCTTGTATGATTTCATATTACAGGGCCTTGAGACCATAAGAGAATCAAATAAAGTGGAAGCAGGAAATTACTCCATAAAGTTTAATTGGAAAAGGTATTTCAAAATGAATTTCCACTATAAAGTATTTAATTGAAAAACATATTTTTCAAAGTAGATTTCCTCTAATCCCCAATTTAAAACTTCTTGTACATTTTCAGAAAGTACAAGGAGTAAATTTACTAAGGGATTTGTTTTCTAGTTTCCAAAGTCTTGAAATTTCCCTGCTGGCTAATTACTGCTTATTACTGTAGACATTGAGCTGTTAGCAGTAACATTTTCCATCTTAAGATGGGCTGGCCCATTCAAGTGAAGAGCATGTTGTCTGAGTGCTGAATGGAATTACTACCAATGGAAACTATGCTGCAAGAGGAGTTGATAAAGCAGCTGCTGTGCAAACCTCAGCTGTTTTTTCCATCTTCCAAAGCAAAGTTAATTAGCATAGGAAAGCTGACTAATGTGCTGATGTCACCTCTTTCCAGTAGTCGCTTACATTTTGTCCCTGACTGCCTTAAAGCATGCAGGACTTTGTTCAGGAATTTGCTGTCACTTACGGGATGCACTGAAAGCTTTGAGGGGGTTGGACTTTTTCCTTTATAAACACAGTCTACAGAACCAACAGCTTCCTTAAAAGTAATTGCCTTGGATTTGTGTTGAACTGCTATCGTTGCTTTAGTGAAGCACAAAATGCATTTTAGGAACCTTAACTACAGTTTTGGTTCCCTAATTGCCTGTGTGGCAGACAGCGATGTCTTCAATCAAATTGAAACGAGGGTATGGCTTTTTTAAAGTTGAGTTTTAGATCTGTGGATTTCTTAAATACTGAAGGATAGGTGCTGTTCTAAAATAGTTGAAAAATACTGTGCTGTTTAAAACATTAAACAGATAATGCTTAAGAAGTAGGGAAGAACTATTTCAGAGGTTAACAGGTTGTAGTTTGCAAATGTGTATTTTGTGTATTATGTTTCAGTCTTAATATATCATATGGACTTTAAGATTTTTATCTTCTGCTTTTTCAAATACTTGACTGTCCATAAAAATACTGTGTATATATGCATGTAATTGTGAACATGAGTTGAAAAAACTTCATTTGAAGGCATTTTCAATGATGTTCAGATTTAGAATGTTGCTAATAGGTTTGTTTATATTAGAATATATGAAGATGTTTAAATTACATTGTTGGTGTAGCACTGTAATTGTTAAGACTGGTGACACTTCTGTAGTGTTGGAATGCTACGTAATATAATCACTCCAGCTATCTAATTGATGAGAATGAAGGAGTAACAAACACACAAATGTTGGACTTACAGTAGTGAATTATTGATTAGCAGTGCTAAGACATCTGTCAGGCACAAAACAATTGGATTTTATTAGTAGATGCTATGATGCTAACATCTGATTTCATCTGGAAGTTTGATCCATGAGGCGAGTATTTTATAATAGTACAGACTTTTCTTTTTAGCTAACATAAAATTGAAGATTCCATACATTTCATTAATCATCTAGATGGTCTCCAAAGGTTTAGTGGTGAATATGAATTCTGAATTATAGACCAATCTGTTTTTCTGAATAGGTATGAATGAGATATTGGTGCACCAAGTAGTGTAATATAGAAAAAAGATAAAAAAAGGCTTAGATTTCAGAAATACAAAGCAGCTTTCTTTCCCGTGTAAAAAGCTAACAATAACAAGTAATTCCTGTGCTAAGGGTTCTATTCTTGAGAATTGTATTAAAACTACTTGGAGTTTACATACAGCTAGCTTTTATTAGAACACTAAGAGACAGGATAGTTTTGAGTTAACATGCATACATGAAATATTTGGCTTTTGTCTAATATATATTTGTTACTTAGAGTCTTGGGATAGCAGTAGCAAGTTGTGAGTTAGAACCACGCTTAGCTTAAATAAAAACTATAACCAAAGGTTTATATAAGAGAATAAGGAAATTAAGTGTTCAAGAAAAAAATATTACGCTATTTTGTTATACCCTTCTATGTAGCCTTATCCAAAAATCAGTGATTAAACTGAATGCAGTTGAAAGATGAACATGAAGTCAGAACATTCTGATCAGTAAGATTCTGTGAAATAGTAACATACAAAATGTCAATACATAAAACATAACTTACTACTAAGGGTTGTACATAGCGAGTCATTGTGCTTAAAATAAGTCTGAAACAGCAAGTATGCCAGCCATACACTCATTTTTCCCTTCCCCTCCCCTCAGCACCCTGAAGTAAAAATGGAAACATTCTTCATAAATAATGTGTAAATAGCTGAGTTTGGTTTGGATAGCTGCCCCATGTGCTACTCAAATCATCAATGAAGACTGCCAACTTTTGATGGACTTAGTTTCATACTGCCATCTAGATAGGATGGCTAAGTCATTGGGCCACACCGATAAAAGTACAAGGTTTTGGAGTCAGAAGGGCTGGGTTCTGTTTCCACTCTGCAACAAATGTACTGTTTTAACCTTGTGCAAGGCCCTCACCTCTGTTTCCATGTCTGTGTAATTAGAACAATACTTTCTTTACTAAGGGAACTGCGTCTTCGTTTGTAAAGTTCTTTGAGATCCATAGATGGAGGGTGTTATAGAATTACTGTGTCATTATAACTGAAATTTCCTTAAGCACACTTCATTTCCCTAAATTAAAAATAAGTACAAAAAATAGTTTTCATATGTCATAACATTACTGAGGTGTCTGGTTACCTTAAAAACAAGCACATTTTAGCACAGCACACTATTCAGTTTTCATGTCTACCGTTTTCATGTCCTTCATGTTTACTTGAGTAAGGACTTTTGGCCCTCAATTTACTTTGCCTGCTTTTTATAGATATTTCTATATAAACTAAACTAAGCAATTAAAACTCCATGATCTTAATCACTTGTGAATAGTACTTTTTTTAGCATGCCACAAGATTGAGACAGAAGCCAGTAGACATGCAATATATTTTACTTATTTGTAATCTTTTCTTCTACCTTGAAGGCATTATTATTTCAGCAAGAAAAAAGCAGCTGCTATGTTGTAAATAAATGATGATTGGTTTATTTTGAATGGCTTACCATATTCTCTAATAAAATATTTTAGCATGCCACTGTTAACTGCAGTCCATCATAATCAGCAGTTGTCCTTGAGGGAATGAGAATAAATTACAAGAAAAAAGGGATGTGGCATGTACATGGCTTCTTTTGTTTTTAAAAATATATAATTTTTTTTTTACAGGCCAAATTTGAATCTCTCTTTAGAACATATGACAAAGATATCACCTTTCAGTATTTTAAGAGCTTCAAAAGAGTACGAATAAACTTCAGCAACCCTTTATCAGCCGCAGATGCTAGAATCCAGTTACATAAGACAGAATTTCTTGGAAAGGAAATAAAACTGTATTTTGCTCAGGTATGTTTTACCAAGCATTTCTGTATAAATGTAATCATTTTGCCATTGAGTCTTATGCTGTTGTAATTGACAGTTTTTTTTTTTTTAAAGACCTGTGAAAATTTGTAGCATTCATTTGTGACCAAATTGATTGGAGAAAACATCAGGTAGGTACCTCCAAACTTAGGAGTGTTTGGAGGCTAATGAATATGTTGGGTTTCTGGCTGCTTGTGTATTGTGTGCCCTGTCTTGGGATAAGGGGGAGACATGTAGTACTCACTGTCATACCAAGAGCTGGTTGGGTAAACAGGGGGAGGAGTATATTTTGTAAAATTTCAAACAACTTTTGGGAATATTCAGAACACTTGATTTTATTGAATATAAAAACCATCTTCTCTCACTACTTTAATTTTTTTCCACTGATAGAGGGGAGTGTTCCTCTCTTCCTAGCTTCTTCTTTTTCATAATGTTCTGAAATTTTTCATCAGTTTCAATCAAAATGAAATATTGTTGCAAAAACTTCCATTTTATTGCAAATACTTTTTCTGTTGAAGAAATTTTGACAATTTTCAGCCAGCTTTAATTGAAAATCTAGTAAACCCAGAACTCCTAATGAGATACTTAAAGATATCCAGGGTCATAAAACAAAGATGGTTTTAAAAAACAAAATAACTGTAAGATTTCACTTGTGGAGGGGAGGGGGGAGACTGAAAGCATGTCTGCTCTTTGCCAAATTGTTAGCAACACTCCCTAGATATTCTGCATCTCTACAGTACAGCTGTAGAAGATTCTGCAGCAGTTTCAGATACATTTATTCACTGGAATGGAAGGCTTTATTGAATTAAATCCCAATAACTAGTACAGTAAAAGCTGTATTATCTGGCCCTGTACTAACTGGAAAGCTCTATAAACTGGCTTTTCTGATCTTGATATTAAGTCTGGTTTATAGTCCGGTTGGTGTGGGGCCAGCAGGCTCCCTACCTGGCTCTGCGTGGCTCCCCAGAAGCAGCGACATGTCCCTGCTGCTCCTAGGCGGAGAACGGCCAAAAGGGGTTCGGAGTACAGGAGGGGGTGCGAGAGTGCGGGATGGGGCACAGGAGGGGGTGCAGGCATGGGCACTGGGAGGGAGTTTGGGTGCAGGATCCAGGGGGGTGCTTACCTTGGGAGGCTGCTCACAAGCAATGACTTGTCCTGGCTACTCCTAGGTGGAGACCCATCAGATGGCTCTGCGCGCTGCCTCTGCCCTGCCCACTGACTCAACAGCTCCCATTGGCTGGGAACCAATGGGAACCCGCACCCAAACTCTCTCTTAACTGGCATTTTTCACTTGCCAGCACCCCCCATTACCCCAACATGCCAGATTTAAAAAGTTTTTACTGTACTAGTATTGTGTCCCTTGTGGTAATAAGTTAAGTTTAGTTTGAGGTGTTTAATATATACGTTTATTTTTTAAGATGCTATACGGATTTGTACTGACAACATAGTTGGCAGCTTGAGTAGTGACAGTTATAGCTTTGGGACCTGGGGAAAGGTGTGGGAATTATGGTGGATAAATGCATTAGCTGGAGATTTCTGCCAAAATGATAAGCAACTAAATAGAGAGACAAGGTGGATGAAGTAATATCTTTTACTGGCCCAAAACTTTCGAGCCATGGCTTATTACAACGATCTGTAACCAACTAAATCCTCTTTTCGTCCTATGACTGCAAAGGACTGTTAGTGGGCCACTCTACCTTGAATGGTCCCTTGGAATAGAATATGTGCTAACAACCTATACTAAACAATCAGTTCCACCTTGCATTTAGCTGTGGTGCTTGGAGTACCTTTCCCAGACCTGAAGAAGAGCTCTGTATGGCTTGAAAGCTTGTCTCTCTCACCAGCATAAGTTGGTCCATAAAAGATATTACCCCACCCACCTTAACTTTAATATCCTGGGACCCAACTACACTACATAAAGTAACTAAATAGTAAATGATACTGGGGAATTATTTTGTAATATTAGATAAGGTAATCATTTGATCAGTTAACTCCCCTTTGAGATGACCAATTATTTTGGCTATGCACAAACTCTTACACTTACTTACCTGCATAGTTTACACTTGGTTAATGTTTGATGCTCTCTGCAATCGTAACAGTTAGAAATGTAATTTTTCTTCAATCAAAGCTTACATTCTTGAGCACAGTTCTTATAGCATGAAGTGGGTTCTCAGCAAACCTGATGCCTGTGGAGTCGCAAAAAAAACACTGCTCTAATTGTTATACAGAGATGCAAATAACACTGGCTTGGAAGTTCGATCTTTTCCAGCCTCAAAAATAGCCCTTGATTCGGCAAACAGGGTTGGCCTGTGGAGCTGCATTGGCAGTGATTCTTAAATATAGATAAGGGTGTGCAGGGGTCTGTACCAGTATATAGAGCTATACTGATTTCTGGTCAATACTTTCTGTGACAAAGTTCCTGCTCTACCTCAGTGGGTCTTGTGCTTATTGGCGGATTTGCTCGCCTTGGAACTTCACGGCAGCACTCAGCTTGGCCGTTTTTCTGAACCCACAGTGCAGGTAGACTCCTCCTTGTCTGACCAGGAGTTGGGAGGATTTGGGGGGAACCCGGGCCCGCCCTCTACTCCGGGTTCCAGCCCAGGGCCCTGTGGAATGCAGCTGTCTAGGAGTGCCTCCTAGAACAGCTGTGCGACAGCTACAACTCCCTGGGCTACTTCCCTATGGCCTCCTCCCAACACCTTCTTTATCCTCACCATAGGACCTTCCTCCTGGTGTCTGATAATGCTTGTACACCTCAGTCCTCCAACAGTTCGTGTTCTCACTCTCAGCTCCTAGTGCCTCTTGCTCTCAACTCCTCTCACGCACACCACAAACTGAAGTGAGCTCCTTTTCTGAAAACCCAGGTGCCCTGATTAGCCTGCCTTAATTGATTCTAGCAACTTCTTGATTGGCTGCAGGTGTTCTAATCAGCCTGACTTACTTGTCTCCAGAAGGTTCCTGATTGTTCTGGAACCTTCCCTGCTCCCTTACCCAGGGAAAAGGGACCTCCTTCGCTTGCTGCTTAGCTGTCTGCTTTCTATGCTCTCCTAAAGCCCCCTGGCCTGGATTTTTCTTACTTTTTGACCCTGCCTTAGTTCCCCCCTGACCGGGCCAGACGCTTTTTCTTCGTTTTGTTTTTTTTTGCTGTTTTTTTTTTGCTGCCATTCGAGTGCTGGTCAGTTGCCAGCTTGCTGCCAGCCCCCACCCACGCCTGCTCTCGGACGCCGCTTTTGCCCCAGCTGAAATCCCCAGAGGAGGGGGGGAGGACTGCCGACCCGCTACCAGGAGGAGGGGAGTGGAAGCCCCCAGACCCAGCCGTTTTGCTGTTATTTCTAAACCCGTACCGAGCTAGGAAGATTCTTCTTATCTCTGCAACATTCTTGGCCTGCTGAAAGCCTCATCACAAAACCGGAAGAGAAGATAGCCGACAGAAAAAATCACCCAGGGAAGCTACGAACCATCGTGGAGGGGGCCGTAAGACTGAGTAACTTTTGAATTGTACTCTCGTGTGGGGGGAGTTTGACTGTGTTTTAATTGCGTTTGTGGGGGCACAGGGGGTGTGGCACGGAGCTGCCCCCCGATCCATCGGTTCCCCCCCCAACACTACTACGACCGTCACGGCCCCCCCGCCGTCCGTCCCTGCTGGCAACTTGCCATCTGCCTTTGGATTCAGCTGTTTGCTTTGAATTTTTCCGCGCCGACCAAACAAGACTCTTTGGACAAACGTGCGTGGGTCCATGTCCCCCCCCTCCCGCCCCGGACTGTTTACCCCACAGATTGCCCCTATTACCGGACCCCAACTCCTGTTTTCCTCCCCCATCCAGTCCGACCCATTTGGCACTCCCGCCCCCCCCGCCTGCAGCCCAGCAGGGAGGAGTGGTTAATCTGCTTCCCCCTCCCCCCTCCTCCTTCTGGTGTCTCCCCGTCTCTCCCTGCTCACAATGGCGGGGAATGAGAGGGGTGAGGCCCCTCTAACAACCTCAGTTGCCTCTCCCCCACCTACCCCCCAGCCCTCCCCCCCACCACTGCTGTCAAAACATCTGCCACCGCCCCCGCTGGGGCAGCAGGAGGCACCCGGGCGATTACTGCCGCTGCAACATCCACCGCCCCCCCCACCAGATTATAGGACCCCCCCCCCCAGTTGGCCGGAAAGGCCAGGGTGTGAAGAAAGGAAAGGGCCCCGCTAAAACCACCAGGCCCTCCATGGCAGGGGCTGCCCCCACCGCTGTGGCCTCGTCATCGACCATGGCATCCCTCCCCGCTGTTCCCTCCACCAGCTCTGCGAGCGTTCCTCCCCCGGCCCCCAGGACGTATGCCCGGGCGGTGGCACCCCCCCCCCCGCCTGCCGCCTCGTCATCTCGCCCAACCACCGCCTCCGCTACCATCAATAGCGGCCGGGGCCCCTTTCCCACCATGACCAGGAAGCACGGCTTCCATTGCCTCCTGGTCCCCGCCTCGCCCCACGTGGAGACATACGTGCAGGTGTTGGCGAGGGTGGTAGGATCCATGGCTATCGTGGCGGCCTCCAAAATGTACAGGAAGATCTTCTTTTTCTTAGCATCGGAGGCTGCCGCCCAGGAGGCAGTGGACAAGGGCCTGGCGGTGGGGGGGGTGTTTGTCCACCTGGAGCCGCTAGAGGACCTGGGCGTTCGCCTAGTCCTCACCTCCGTCCCTCCCTTTCTACCCAATGCCGCCCTGTTACCCGCTCTCTCCACCCTGGGGAAACTTGTTTCTGTCATCAGCCCTCTCCCATTGGGCTGCAAGGACCCCACCCTCCGTCACGTCCTCTCGTTCCGCCGGCAAGTGCAGCTTCTACCGCCGCCGGCGGCGCGTGACGGAGAGGCGCTTGAGGGGTCCTTCGACTAGTCCTTCCTAGTCCCCTACCAGGGATCCCGCTATCGGGTCTTTTACTCCACGGGAGAAGCCCAGTGCTACCTCTGCCGCTCAGCGGGGCATGTCTGAAGAGACTGCCCTTTGACCCAGCGGGGAGGGGCACCCGAGATCCCCGAGACCCGGCAGGACGTCGGCTCCGTTGTTGCCGACGCCCCTGGCTGCCCGCACCTGAAACCACCTCTCCTCCTGCTCGATCCACCACTACTCCCGTCCGGGCCCAAGAGACACCTCCCCTACAACGCCCAGACGAGCAAGGGAGTCCCACCCTTGCTATTAACAATCCAGCAGAGCCTATGGAGGAGGGTGCAGCAAAGATATTACCGGGTATAGGAGAGGGCCCGCCCCAAGGAGAACCCCCCCGCCCCTCATGCTGCCTCACCGTTACCCCCCCGAACCCCTGAACCATCGCCTCTGCCCCCCGATACGACCCCTGCTACCCAACCCCCAGACGACGCTATGGAGGGCTGGACCCTATTCCAGGGGAAGCGAGGCAAGCGGAAGGCTCAAGCTCCGCTGCACCCATCCGATGCGGAGGCCCCCCGGAAGACCAGGAAGGGAGGCACTGATACTGAGCCTTCCGCTATGCCCACGAGTGAGATCCATCCGCTGGTGTCGGGAGGGGAAGACAGAATGGCATTGGAAGGTAGAATCTCCCCTCCACGGGAGACCCTCCCCTCTGAGACCCCTGAGGAAGCCCCTTCTACCCGGATACCACCCGAACCCCCCGCGAACCCCGAAGCAACCGTCGAGGCGGGCCCCAGAGGAGAGGCCCCCGGGGTAGCAGAAGACGACCTCTCCTCCGTGTATGAGGAGATTGAGGCCCTAGGTTTGACCCCAGTCACCCAGGGAGAGGATGATCTACTGCCGGCTGGCGTCGATCTGGGCAACCTCACCCCAGTCCCCCTTTCCCCATGCTCACTCCCCCTAACCGCCTTCCCGGGCGGGCACCCTACAGAAGGTGGTCCACCACCTGATGCCATGGCCGCCAAATCCACCACAGAGCCTGCGCCTAGCATCACCAGTGCATCTATATGAGTCATCAGTGGGTTACTGAATGCTGGATTCCTGAGTGTCAGTAATACCAAGGAGATCTCTAACTGTACCTCAGCTCTGAAAATGTGTGCACTTTCAGCTGCTATCATTAGGCACTCCTTTTTTTAACTTTAATGGGAAAATCAATCTGAGTGTTCCTTTCTTCTTGGTATCCTTTGTGTTTGTTTCAAATGTCCTCAGGGACAATCCTGAAGGAGCCAGTTTATTTATATACCTTCTAGAATTTTCACCACTTGTGATAATAAGTTTCAACACCATTTATCATTAGACCTTACAGCCCCTTTTTAATTTCCCTCTATTTTGGTCTTCTGGGAGCAGATTTTTCTCTGATGAAATAACTGTATATTAAAACAAAAATGAAAAAAAAAGCAGATGCGCACATTTCACTGCGTGTTTTGACAGCATTGTCAGCAAGGTGGTTTTGAATTTGTATGTTTGACATGTTATCACACAGTTACATACTGCCACCTTGAGTGCTTGTTGTAGTATATCTGTTCAAACTTTAAATTCCATGCAAATGATACTTTTAATTTTCCATTAATCAAATAGTTAATCGTTTGTTTTATTCTCCCAGACTTTGCACATTGGAAGCTCGCATTTGGCTCCACCAAAACCAGACAAACAGTTTTTGATTTCACCTCCAGCCTCTCCTCCTGTTGGTTGGAAACAAGTAGAAGATGCTACGCCAGTCATTAACTATGACCTTCTCTATGCTATCTCCAAGCTAGGGCCAGGTAAGAAGGATTCTGAGCTTAAAGTTTTAATACTTGTGTTTGAGTAAAAAATGACTTGGAATACTAGTAATAATTCAAAAAGATTTTTCCTCCAAGATATTTGTTCATTATCAATTAAATTACTAACTACAGAAAACAGTCTGAAGTTTTTTTTATGTCAAGGATTGTTTTCGAAATCACCTTTTTGTATCAAAAAGATAAAAATTTCCATAGGAATATCCTTGCCAGAACAAAACATTCTTGCTGAGTCATACAACACGAATTATAAGATTATAAAATTTAAAATAAAATTGTAACTCTAACATAAGTTTCCCCAGAAATAAAATGGCACTTCTAAAATATTTATATTTTAACTATATAGCTACTACTTTTTCTTAAACACGGTTGCTGTTGTTCAACCATCTGACAGTAAATTAATAACTGACATAGGTCTAGCCACTTTCATCAGAGGATTTGCAGACGTTGCACATATTAAGTCTCACACCACTGTGATGTTGTGTTGTATCCATTTGATAAAGGCTTTTTTGAAATCAGAGAGGATAAGTGACTTATCACACTGTAAGTCAGTGGCAGAGGGGAATAGAGGAAGCTCTAAGAGCCTGGCTCCCATTTATCTGCAGAACTGGAGGCAGAATCCCTTGTTTGTTCTGTGGGAGCTTTCATCAATTTTCTGTAAAACTATTTGGGAAAAACTGTGCAAGGGACACCTTACAAACTATCCAGCCTGGCTTGCTCTTTGGTTCCCTAAAATATCTGATGTCGCAAGCACCACAATTTGTATGGTGATGCAACTGCTAAGATACTGAGGTCTTAAAAGCATGAGGATAAAACATACCAAATTGAGTGGAACAGAAGAAAAAGTGACCAGAGGAACACACACAGAAATATGAGTGCTAGTTTCTTTCTCCTACAGAAAAGGTATTTGAAAATAATAAATTGTAGGGTTGTTTCTGATTGACATAGTCAAATGACTAATCAATGGACATAACAAAATTATAACACAGCCTATCTAAATGCTATCCAAGTAGATGTGTAAAATCCCTTCTAGCGAATTCTGTTGTTACACAGGAATCCCAGGGCAGAATTCAGCCCTTTAGGTTTTGGTCAGCAAAACTATATCTAACTTCATTAACTTCTGCCAGTGGAAGCCTTGGAAGAAATCTGCTTCTGTGGTTTTAAATCTTCATGGTATGGAGATGGACAGTTCTCCTGAATGATCAGATTTGATCATACTGTTCAAATTTTGCGGATGAGACAAACCTGGTAGAGTTGCAAACACTTTGGAGCCTAGAGCTAAAATTCAAAGGGATCTTGATAAATTGGAGAACTGGGCTATGGACAACAAAATGAAATTCAACAAAGGTAAATGTAAGGTGCTATACGTCAGGAAGAAAAAACATATGCACAAATACAGAATGGGGGATAACTGGTTTGGCAGCAGCACTGCTGAGAACATCTGGTAATTGTGGTGGATCACAACCGTAACACGAGTCAACAATGCGATATTGCAAAAAAGCAAATGCAATTTTGGGTTGCAATAACCAAGGTATAGCATACAAGTCACAGGAGGTGATAGTACCACTCTACTTGGTGCTGGTTAGTCTTCAGCTGGAGTTGTGTGTCCAGTTTTGGTCACTGCTGTATAGAAAGGATGTAGAGAAACTGGAAAGGATCCAAAGGTAAGCGACAAAGATGATCAAAGGGATGGAATGCAAGCCATATGAGCAAAGGCTGAAGGAACTGGGTATGTTTAGTTTGGAACAGTATAGATGAAGTAAGGACATGACTGCGGTGTTCAAATACTTGAAAGGCTGCAATAAAAAAGATGGAGAAAAGATGTCTCTCTTGCCACAGAGGCAGGGCCCGCTCTAGGTTTTTTGCCACCCCAAGCAAAAAATTTGCCTCCCCAAGCTCCGAGATTGCAACTGCCCAAGCATCCCTGGAATTTTGCCTTCCCAAGCACATGCTTGCTTTGCTTCTGCCTATAGCCAGTCCTGCACAGAGGGCAGGGGGTTCAAACTGCAGCATAGAAGATTTGATTAAATGTCAGGAAATACTTCCTCACTGTAAGAACAGTAGGACAATGATACTCACACCTTCTTGTCAATTGTTAGAAATGGGCAATGTCTACCTTGATTGCATTCGCCTCATTAGCACTACAAAAGTAATTTTCCTCCTTTGATATTCACCCCTTCTTGTCAACTGTTGAAAATAGGCCACTTCCACCTTAATTGATTTAGCTTCTTTAGCACTGATCCCCCACTTGGTAAGGCAACTCCTATCTTTTCATGTGCTGTAATATTTATACCGCTTTCTGTATTTTTCACTCCAGGCATCTGATGAAGTGGGTTTTAGCCCATGAAAGCTTATGCCCAAACAAATTTGTTAGTCTCTAAGATGCCACAAGGACTCGTTGTTGTTGTTGTTGTTTGTTTTTAAATTTAGACTGTTTGTTCTGTGCTTACTGTGTAGAATGGAGCTTTTTTGACCAGTTTTGCTAATGTTCTAACTTTCAGGAGAAAAGTATGAACTCCATGCTGCAACTGACACTACTCCCAGTGTTGTTGTCCACGTATGTGAGAGTGACCAGGAAAATGAAGTGGAGGAGGAAGAGGAAGGCATGAAGAAACCCAAACCAAAAATTATTCAGACAAGAAGGCCGGAGTATACTGCTACTCATTTAAGTTGAAGTGGTTCTAACTTTCAAGGGTTTCAAGTAGACGTATACAAGAAAAATGCTTACTATGGAAGTGTCAGGTCACAGGTTTGGTGGCAGTGGCTGCAGCAATAGTAGGAGAAATTCCAATGTAATTTAACCCAGAAAAACACTGGAAGTTTCCTCATTGTTTTTAATGCTGCACATTGGTTAATATGTATGGAACCGAAAATAAACTTCCAGATCAGAGTTAGGGTGATCAGAAAAAGGCATTTTGAGAAACCTTCCTTGATAAGGAATCCTAGGCTGCTTCATTATAAAACAGATGGGGAAAGCTTTCTTTGTTCTATCTCACATGATACGCCTCTAATTCATAGGCTAGACATATGTGAAGTACATGTGATACTGAGATGGTTTAAGGATATGGGAATTGTAAACATTTTTCTTAGGTTGTTTTGTGCATGTTGTTTACTGATGTTCAAAAATAACTTTGCATTATTTTCTATATAGTTTCTCATTTCACGCTTTTTGAAATCTGGGAAGTTGTCTTCAATGCTTATCTCTCAGCATCCTGGGTGTCTTACTGTATGTATGTTTTATTGGTACCCAGTTTCCAGTGGACATACAATTTATGTAGCACCTTATTTTGGTGCAATATAATTTGTGCTTTTAAAATTTTAATCTGTTATTAAATGCTTATGTGGGATTTTGTCTAGCAAAGTTATGGAAAAAACTGTGCAATAGGAAAATTGTTCAAGTAAGTGGATTTTAAGTTATTTAAACTTTAAGTTATACGTTTTTAAGTAATGCTGGTTCAATTATTTTGATTTTCTCCTTTTGAAAAACAAAATTCTTAAACATGTAAATAAAGCTAGTACTGTATATTCACAGCAGTGTACAGTTTTCAGTGAGAAGTATGGCAAAGGAAGAAAACCTGAGCTGTATTACTTTTTACATTAACTTGTACATTGTAGCTGGTGCAGTTACACATTTTAACAGTGATTCAACACACATGATGTGAAATAGATGACAGATGTGTGGTATGTTTAAGTGGGATGGAGTGCCTTTTCCCCATTAATTTGTGATGGGATTGTTATACTAGTTGAACACTTGTATTTTTTCTAATGGCTATGTCCGTCCAATATGTATTCTCTTTTGGCTTTGTTTCCAAAACAGGCTGGTATTTAGAAATGCTTAGTACCAAGTAATAATGCATGCTTTATCAGTTCAGGTGATGGCTTGCTGTGGGAACAGATAAGCTTTCATTCTGTTTGGTTTGAGTACTGTTTTAAGGACAGTGACGAATGATGTACAAGTTTTCTGTCATGTTTACATAACAAACAAATACATGCTGTACCAGTTCAAGTGTTTCCAAGAATCTGCTTTTAAAATGGAGATTCTGACTTTGAAATATTTTAATACTTTTTTAAAATATACTAATATATTGACAAAATATACTGTTGGGGGAGGACATGTTTCTCTTTTAGAAGGAGAGGTATTTTGGGGGTTCGGACATGTTTTTAGAAATAAAGACCCTGATCCTCTTTTTGAAGTCAGTGGGAACTTTGCCATTAGCTTCATTAGTAGTAAGACTAGGCTTGGGATCAGCATTGTAGCTGTTGTTGCATTAAAATGAAATGCGTTATGATGTGCCATTTGTAGTTAATGTTGACTTGGAAGCCCAACATAATACACTTTTGGGTAGAAATAGACAAATATTATAAAGAATACAATACTGTATGTACCGATGAATTCGTACAATCATTCCAACTGATAATACAGTATAGACTCCACACCACTAAAAGCCTACCATTGTGCTGACCAAGACACACAATGTTATTGTGACCAAAGAGAACAGAAACCTGTTAAACCTCAGTAATCGTCTGGAGTTGTAGGGCCCTATTCTGATGGATTAGATTTACAGTAAGCAGGCATGCACACAGACTGATGCTGAGTTTTGGTTCCTATCTGTGACAGAGAGAGAGAGAGATGCTCTCCCTGTGTATGTTATGTTGTTTGATACCAAGTTTGCAGGTGTAGAATGTCACCCAGCATAGCTTTAGGTCAGGCTGTGTTTTACTGCTGATTTCATACAGTATATAAATTCAGGGGCACATGAGCTACTTTTCTGTTACTGAAGTGTAAACAGACTGCAATGCATGACATTCTTTGTTCTTTTTATTTTTAAGTGCAGGATACAATGACCAAACTTAGAGAAACATCGAAGCACACAAATGTCTCTAGTATAGCTTTCTAAGGCTTCCCATGTAGCCAAAGACACTGCTGCTAAATTTGATGCAGATGTTTTATATTTGCCCTTCATTCAGCACAAAACCTTTGGCCTAATTTCTGTAGCATTCTCCTCCATCTCCTCTTCTGCTGCCAGCATAGACCCTGAACACTGGGTGCTGTTACTGTTGCTTCTATGGGACTGCCAAGATGCATCAATTATCTTCAATAGAAAAGAGAATGTAAAACAAACAGTGACATGATTTGGAATGTTGGTACACATTGAGACATTCTGCATGATGGAGGTTGAAGGTAGTCATTCAGATTCAGAACTATGAATGATTTGGGCTGGCTGCAGTTTCTGCCACTCTCAACTGTATTTGTGAACATGGATTACTGGACGGTAACTGCCCATCTTGCTGTCCGCCCCCAGTTTGTGTATCTTGGCCTATGTCTGTTCTCTTAGCACCAATGTGGTGTATGGATCACTCTGTTTCTGTATGAAAATAACAGCTGTTCTGTTAAGACAAACTGGTATTTTATAAGATTGTATAGTATGGGACATATTTAAATTAAAATATTTGGATTGTCTACTTATAAATGTTGTGTTGTTTATGCATGAAACAATAGTTAAAGATTTTGGTGTAAAAATGCTTAAACTTCAAGCATCCAAAAATATACTTATGTTAGGATAAGGACTTTGTCCCCGCTTACTTGGTAGGCTCACATCCTTGCCAACCAAATTTAATATTAATTAGGGGGGAGAATCCAGTTTGATAGTCTTCGATAGTCTTTTACAACATTGTTTAATCTCTTTAAAAATATTTTTCATAGTGTCAATAGTTTCATATACGTAGCCAGCAAGCCTAGTCATTACAAAACATTACGAGGCATGCAAAATACATTAAAGGGCCACCTCTTAACCCAGGGTAAGAATTCTTTTATTCTAAAATAAGTGTGGAGAAAGGAGTTTTTGATGTCAATGTTAGTCTTTTACATTTTCTTCTGCATAGAAACTCTGTGATGTATCAGTATCTTACAATTGGCATTATTTACATTTATTGTGTGTAGCAACATTCTGCCTCTAATACAGACAAGCAATTCTCCAATTGAATTCAATGAAAGACACTTACACATCAGAGGGAATAATTTGGCTCTTGATAAGACAGTACAAGTAAGACTACAGGATTAATTGGACAAGTGTGCTTTAACTAGCACACCTCCTTAAATTCATTCACTTTTTAGGAACAAATACATGGAAGTTGCTGTGTCTGGCTAGTTCCACTCTGTTTTCCTTATTGACTTTTATTTTTTTTAATAAGAGTCTCACCCACTCTCATGAAACTCCAGAAAAATGAAAATGATATTCTGCCATTCAAGAAATCACATGCATATAAGAATGGTTACCAATGTGTGTTCATTCTTATGAAATTGGTACAGATGAGCTGTGTACAGTGCCATAAGTGTTAACAGAATATGGCCCTTACTCATAGTCAAGACAAGTCCAAAAATGCATAGGGCAAAAATTATTTTTAAGCAGGCTATTATTCCTAGCCATCAAGAATTACTTAACTATTTTGGGTTCTAATTCTTTAGGCTGGCATTGTCAAAGAAGCCTGAAGAAGTAAGGTGCCTAACTACCAATGAATTTCTCATGTCCTTTAAAAAAATCCCAGCTACTGTACTTGCCTGCATAGTTAAACTATATTCTGCATTGTGCTAGAAGGAATGTCTTAGCAAAACAAGTTCTGTTAAAGTTGAAGCTCTCTACCTATAATTTGTTTGTATTCTAGTTGCACCTAGGAGCCCCAAATAATCAAAATAATAAAGTAATAGGTAGAATCCTACTTTATTCATGCAGAACTGAGTATCTAAATATTCGGTTTTTGGTCTTATGTTTCATCTTCCCATTTTTACTATAATCTTATATTAGCTCCAGTGCTCCAAAATTGTTGATAATCATTTTTAAATGATCACATAAATTATATTTAGTATAATTCATGTAATTGTTTGTAAAAATGCAAGTCACTGACCCATATTAACACTGAAAATAAAATACAGAATGTTGTATATCATGCGAATGGGTAGCGGAGCCAGAAGGATGTTTCGCATCATCCAGTCTACTCACCTGTATTTTGCGGGATGTTTTACTTAAAAACCCAGTCCTGCAATCTCTATACTCACAAAACTCCCCTTGCTTGAACAATGACTACAGCATTGGGGCCTACGTCATTTACTTGTCCCCTCTAATCGGTATCTAAGTATCTAAAATAATGGAGCCCTACCACCTCTGTTGGTCTAACTACCCGGCTGTTAATGTCCCCATGCTTATCTCCACTGGCTGGTAGTGTGGGGACCCAGGAAGCAGCTATTTTCCATAGAATGCTTTCCCTGCGGCTCTCTGGAGATGCTCCAGCAGACTGAGGCTCCATGAAGTTTAGGAGACACTCCCCTTGTCACTTTTTAAGGCCTGAAGCGCCTCTCTTCCCCCACAAAAGACATGATAGCTCGATATCCATGGCTTCAAAACCATATTTTGATGATCTAGCACTTCCTCTTTTGAGTTTGTATATAGGCAGGATAGCATGGAGGAGCAGTAGACATTTTTTATATCTATATATATTTATAAACTCTTCAGTCCTTCATCCCATTGCTTTTTTGTGCTAACAAATTCTGACCCCGTGAATAATTATATTCTTTAACTTTTCCGGTTACTTTGAAGATATTTGTCACTTGCCCTTCTGTCTACTTTTCTAACCTATAAAAATATAGGTCCCTAATTTGTTCTTTATGTTTTATCCTTCAGTCTTTCTGCCATATAGTTGGCTGTTCCTTGTATTTTCTTTTTCTCCCAAAATGGTGGCACCCTCTGCATGCAGTCTACCACGTCTGGTTGCAACAGGGCTATTACTACTTTTGGTATTACACTAAGTTCTCCCTGCAAACACACACACGTGCCGCCGTCGTCTTTTTTTATTTTGCAACAGCAATGTACGATTTGTCCATTTGCCGCCTGTCACCTCTGGATTTCTGTCAAACGGGTGACTTTTCCAGATGTACAGTCTTTTGATCCTTTCTTCTCACTAGCTGCGTAACTTTACACTTCTTAGGAATTAACATGATCTTGTTGAACACAATCCACACTCTTCTTGTTTGTCCAAAATTCAAGGGATAGTAATCTACAACTTCGGACCTTGATAATCATACACCTTCCTATATCATATATTAATGTATTAAATGGTATGGGTCGCATGCCTGGAGCTTTAACTGTCAATGAGCACTCTTTATAATGGCTAATTTTCAGACACATGCTAATATAGTGGTATCAAACTTATTCAGTGGTTCTATACTGAATGTCTTGTTGCAAATTTAACATGCTCCATCCAGCCTTCCCTTTAACTTTATTTTTTAGATGGAAGGATGTTTCAGAGGTAGGGCACTAGCACTGGACTTTATATCTGGGTTCAATTTCCTACTCTGCCAGAGACTTTTGCATGATCTTGGTCAAGTCATAGTCTCTTGGTGGTAGTTCCTTGCCTCCATAGGGGTATTTTGAGGATAATACATGAAAGAATGCATCCGATGAAGTGAGCTGTAGCTCACGAAAGCTTATGCTCAAATAAATTGGTTAGTCTCTAAGGTGCCACAAGTCCTCCTTTTCTTTTTGCGGATACAGACTAACACGGCTGCTACTCTGAAACCTGAAAAAATGAGGCGCTCAGATACAATGGAAATGGGGCAACATATGTACCTTACAAATTAGCAGTCACTAAGGCCACTAGATTTTTCACATGCTCTTTCTAATAAACCTCTTTTTTATATAGTCTTAAACATCTCTTCCAATTTCCCCCCCTGTAATAATACACATGAATATTCTGCTTGGAACAGATGTTATGTTCATTGGCAGAAATTTCCTGCCAAAGTCTCCCTAAGTCTGAGCTGCTCTAGCTTCTCATCTTAACTTGGGTAGACCAAACACTTTCAATCCTGCCCTTCACAGGAGGAGTCTGTCCCACTCAGACCAATTCGTTTTCTACCTTTGCCCATTTCAGACTTACAGGTCGGTGTTCTGCTTTCAAAACGTGGTGGTTGTGAAATAGAGGCTGTGTTCAACCTGCATGGCTGGGATGTTTCCCGTGGTGACAGGGCTCACTTACCCTTTCTACCACCAGGGCAGTTGCTCTTCACCACTCTGCAAGCAGGGGCTGGCGACAGCAGGTATGTTGGTTAATATGGGCCACAGTATAGACCTACATAGCTGCAGCAGAAGCCATCATTCCAATTTTATCCCAGTCCATGTGCAGTTCCTCAGTTGGACCTTTAAAGGTCAACACTTGGGGAGTAAACCCGTAATATCTTACGCATCCTAGTGCTTCCTCTCATGTTTGCCTCATTCACCTGTTGATCAGCAGGTGTCTTAAGTTGTGCAACCTGAGCTCTTCCCTCTTATTGAATCCCTGCTACTAGGAAGAAGAGAGAAGCTGCTTCAGCACATGAGGGCGGGCAGAGAGTTACCATAGCACTTGGTCTACAGTCATTGGGTGAGGTACCATGGGCTTTCTTCCTGAGACAGGGCTCTCCATTTCCCGGCTATCACCCATTGTTCCATTCCCCTCCTGCTTCTTTAGGCCTTCTGGCTCCCAACAGCTCCCAAAGATGCTAAATAGTTTGGGAAAACCAGGTCATCTTCCTAGTTGCTGATCTATCTTTCTTTCTTTATTTATTTTTGGTCCTGTGATACAGCACTGGACACATTCACCCTGTCATCCCTGCTTCCCATCAGACAATTGACAATAAGACATTTCCTTGAGACGACAGGCCGGGAAGCTGAACTTTCAGTCCGAGGAAAAGCCTTTCTTAAGGTAAATGAATGTACAGGAAGCCCAAAGCACAGGCATTAGTTTTATTTGTAATTCCTTGGTAGCCCCCCTCCTCTGTTCCCTTTTCTTTTTTCAGTCTGAGTTCTTGGAAATACCACAGCAGGCAGGGAATCTCTAAATAGGAGTGCTTTAGACCAGGCACCCTGGCTGTGGTATTCAGCACCCCTCCACTGGTAATTAAATCTCTATTCAGATTCTTCATTATTTCCAGGGCTCTGTTTCATAGCACATCAGACAAGCTTCAGTTTAAGGTGCAGTCAGTGAATGGGGTTCACTGAAACATTGTGGAACTTCTGAATATATATTCTGGAACATTTTCTAGTCTAGGTATAGATCTATCTCACCACAGTATCTGAGATGCCTTCGTTCACTTCTCTCTGACCGATGGAAATCAAACTTCCACCCTATTAGCCAAGTGCCTGGAGTTTTTTCTGTGGTTGGTTCAAGCTCTTGACAATGCTGCGAAGGAAGGACCTCTACTCTAGGAGTAATTCAGGAAGAGCCCAAGGAGTACCTGATTTGGAGTCACTCAATGTAATGTTTTTTTTATGGACTGTAGAAAATATAGCTATTACACTCAGGTATATATACCTGTGCTGGAACCTCCATTTAGTTCTATGTATGCTATGTCCTCTGCGCTTTTGAACCTCTTCACTCTGTGCTCTTGTTTTGATGGGCAAATAGTTGCCATTTAGTGGCCATCACTAAAGCTTGGGGGTGGGGGAGGGTCCAATCCTCAAATCACCTCTTCTGACTCTAGTGATATTTTTCTTAAGATTATTTTGAGAAGTTCCAAGATTTCCTCTGCTAGTTCTCTTAAAACTCTTGGGTTCATCTTTCAAGCCTGACTGAAGTTTAAATAGATTTTAATTTTTGCCTAATACTTTTCACTATCCATCTATTACATTTAATAATTTTCCTCACAAGACTCTCAGATCTCCTTAATGTTGTTGATTTTTAATTCAGAAAACTGATCAGAATAGCTATTTTTGGCGATCTTGCCTTTCCAGTATTTTCTAGTGGTTGTGACCTCTGGATTCACAAAAATAGCTAATGAAACCTTGAACTTTCACTGAAGTAAGATTTGGTGTTGGAAAATCTAATGAAAAACAGGGACCCAGCTTGATAGACAACCTGACCATTTCTAGATGTATTTTTATCCATGCTCTTTGATTGAAAAAGATTTAAAAAAAAAACAAAAAAAAAAAACTGTTCCCATGAAAATAAGTGTAGTTTAGGCTTTTTATACTCTGTTTTGTGCAGTAGTGTATAAACTGCAATTTACAGAATTATTTCAGATTTTCACTTTAATCCATATCAGGTTAGATTTTTGAACTGTCAAAATCTTTGAAAAGTTAGAGGTATCCAAACTTGGAACATAGATTTCAAGCCAACCATCACTGTAATAATCTGTTTCATGCGGGCCAAAATAAAATGGGCGGGGGGGGGAACTAGAGGTTTTACAAAGAGTTCTTACTGGCTGTGCAGGTCAATCTCTCTATCTGATATGTCAGACAAAAGCTCCCAACCCATTTTGGAAAGCAAAATTTAAATGGTTCTGCTGCCAACCCAAAGCAGTCTAAAGAGAAACTGAAAATATTTTCTTTTTCATGCTTCATTTTAAAGATCTACAAAATCTAATGGCTTTTATTATTGAATGCTTTCTAGCTTTTTCCTAGTTTATTTACAATGAAAACTGTCCCAAAACATGCTGTTTGGGCCAAAAATGTTTTAAAAGTACACCCTGATTTTGCATGTTGCTCTAAGCATACCTGTACATCTGCCTGTGTAGAAAAGTTCCAGGATCAGGCCTCAAGTATAAATAAAATAATTTAGTCCCGCTGCCTATAGTTATAAAGTAATAGTATATGTAGGTGCCCAGTAGGTGGAGCTAAGTATCCAGCAATATCAAACTGCTTAGCATTTAGCCAAAATAAAGGCCCAAACCTGCAAGCTGCTGATCACCTTTCAACTCACAATAGAAAGACCGCTGTAGAAGAGAGAGATGTGGCCATCACAGAGCCTCTCTTCCTTTTGAATATGGCTGATTAAAATATAAACTGTACAATGGGCTTTTAGTTAACACCATGTAATGATATTCCCTTTTTAGTGATGAAAATTCTAAACTTATAATGTACAAATTGCAATTGCCATCTTAGGCCCCAGCCCTGGGAGCACTTAAGCACTCTGTGACTTCACATGTGAAACCATTCTCCCCTGAGTAGTCCCATTGAACAGGATGAGGGCCTAAAGTAAGGACTTCCACTCATAAGTGGAACCAGGGTGCAGGAAACTCAGTGGGCGTTAGGTCAGGGAACAGAATTCACATCTTCAATCTATGGACAAGCCACAGGGCTGCAACACAGTCCTGTGGCTACATCTACTCACAGACTAGAGTTTTTGCACAACTGTGCTATTTCTGCAGTCTCTAACATACGGCGCTTAAGTGGTGCAGGACAGAACATCTTGTGTAAGTCCTCAACACTTGGGTGAAATTCACCTGTAGTGTGAGGTGGTTCTTGTGGGGGTTAATGGGTGACAAAAGCAGTACATGAAGGTTACATGGTACATGTGAAAAGCAAGGTATACCAAGACTTGCATGCATTATAAGCTGATATACAGTAGTAACTAATGCTTCTACTTTTTAAAAAGTCTTTGTATTGCAAATTTTCAGACTACTGTTATTCTAAACCCCAGATTTGAGGGCTATTTCAGAGCACATATAACCCAAAAACTAAGCTACATATAAAAAAGGGGGAATTATATGTTAGAAGAGAGAAACTTAAAACAAGCATGCTGTTTGTGGTGCAGTAACATTAGCAATCTAGCCCTGAGCATGAACTTCAGTATGGTTTCTAATAGTTGTGTTGCCTCTGACCAGTTGTATTGTGCATATATATACAAAAGTCATGAAAATCTATATGCGATAGAGACTTTTTGTTCAAAAATATCATAGTTTAGATATTCCAATTCTGGAATTATCACAACTGTTTACAAAAACAGGAGTCTGGATGTTGGATTTTTAATCTGCTTTTTAAAACCTTTCAGCTGTCTAAAATGATTTTTTTAGTATGGTTAATTCACTTGTAAATGAATGTGTAGAAAACTGATAATGAGAAAATATACATATATTTATTTTGCAAATTAAGATATAATCCTGTCCTACATGAACACTTTTTAGATTATTAGAAATGTCTGATATTAATTCATGCTCTTTTAAATAATAACGTAATGTTGCAAGATTAGAAGCAGTATGGAATGTAAATATATTAAAAAGTTAGGCCCTGGTTCAGCCAAAAGGATTTCATAACGGTAGTGAACAATGGAAGCAACTTCAAAAAATGCAGCATTTAATGTCTAGATACCATTGTGAATTTTGCAGCAGTATCCAACGTTGAAGTCAATGGAAGTTTTTCAGTGGGTGCTGGCTTGGGCCTGTAATGGGGGTATTTAAGCAATTTATTTGTTTTATTTAAGGTATTGACGCCATTGGGGCTATTCACAGAGAAAAGTACTACTCGGCATGAGTAAGAGAGCAATCTAGCCCTGAGATTGAACTTATTCTCGATTTGTTAAGAGGCACATTTGATAAATAAACCTATCTTATCCTTATGTAGGGCTTGATCCCGGAAGGTGCGGAGCACTTTGGCCTGAACCAGCAAAGTACTTAAGCACTTGCTTAACTTTGAAGTCAGTGGGGAAATATTAATGTGTTTAGCTGTATCAGGTCAGAGCGTTCGATACCTTATAGGATTGAGCCCATACTGAGCTATGATGTCATAATATTCCTGAAAAACAAAATGAATAAATTGCATCTGGAATTATTGGGTAGTTAGCAGACAAATAGTGTATAACAAGTCCATTATGGACAATGGCTTTGTGTGCCTATCTATGTTCTCTAAGAATTTACATATCCTTCAATGTATTAGATCTTCTCCATTACCTACATGTAATTTATTTGTCATGCTAGGATGCACTTGAAAAAGTTGTTCCTAATCACTGTTATTGCAGAAATGAACAGTCAGTGAATGGTTGCCTTTAAACTAAAAGCTTTATGAAAATATTCTTCAGCCAAGTATCTTTAAAAAAGCAACAAAAGAAAAACTGAGAACCCATGTCAGTTAGCACCTACTGTATGTATAGTTTCAGGGCAAGACCATATATAAAAGGAATAAAATGTTTTGTTGCAAAATGGAATTGTAATGCATTCCTTGTCATTTTGATATTGAGAAGGTCAGCGCTATTTTTAAAATGTTACAATGTAAAATATTCCAGTTGAAAGAATATAGGCTATTTTGTGCTGAAGAATGATTAGGGAGAAAAAACTATTTTTGTAAATAGAAATTTTGCTGTGGGAAAACTGGTGCCTCTCTTGCCTGTAATTGTTTTATCCATTCAGCATAAAGTGGCCGGTTTTGAAACATGGTGATTGCCCTGGTTATTGAGAACATCCAATTCTCAAGCGGTTATGTTGTTTTCAGATACATTACAGAAAGAAGAATTGTTTGAAACGTACCTTGTTTCCTTTGCCATTCATGGCACTTTATTTATTGAGCCACTCAGTTTCACAGGCAAGTTTATACAAACTGAGCTGCATCGCTGTGTACAATACTTCTCAAAATATTACCAAACCAATGTTGGCAAAGAGTCCTTCCTGTGGCACCTTATAGACGAACAGACGTATTGGAGCATAAGCTTTTGTGGGTGAATGCATGCATCCGATGAAGTGGGTATTCACCCACAAAAGCTTATGGTCCAAGACGTCTGTTCGTCTATAAGGCTCCACAGGACTCTTTGCCGCTTTTACAGATCCAGACTAACACGGCTACCCCTCTGATACTTCAAACCAATGTTGAGTTTTTGAAGAGGGTGCAGGCGGAGCATGGAGAGCAGTAGGCAGACTGAGCAGAGTATGCCAGGAGCGTGTGGTGTGGCAGAAAGACAATATGATAAGAGACAAGGGAAAGAGGGAGGCAAAGGAATTGAGGTGACAAATGGGAAACAGGCGACTGTGGGGAAGTGTGGAGGGAGATGTTGAGTATATAGCAGCCATCATTCCAGCCCAGCAGGAAACCAGCAAGAGGCACCAAAGTTGGTACAGGGTCTGGGTACAGGCTAAATCCAGGCCACAGCAAGGATTTTCAAACCTGCAGCAGTGCAGCTAGTTGGAGAACTGAGGAGTAGAATGGAGGAGAGGAGCCACCAATGTACGAATTAGTTTAGTTACAAGGAATATATGCAATTAAGACTGATATACCCATACAGACACATTCTATATTCCAGTGATTAACTATCCGAAAAACCCAATCAAATTGAACAAAGACAGAACCTCAAAGACATGACTGGAGGGTGGAATGCATATTTAAGTGCAACACATTTACTATATAACAAGTCAGTTGACTTGCCCCTCTGTATGCCACAGAAGAAGGTAATTATGTTGTTCTTTGAGTGATTGCACGTGCCCATTCCACTGTAGCTGAGTGTGCACCTAATCCACAGTTGTTTGAGATTTTTCTTTCCTTCAGTAGTACCTGTCGGGGTGGCTTGAGAGCTCTCTACTGCCGCATGGTTCTGTGTTTACGTATAAAATGTGGAGCCAGCCCTGACCCTCCTCCCCCCTCCCCCAACAATTCCTTCTTACTACCAATGCCAGTTGCAGTTGGAGTGATTTCAGTCTTACTACTGCAAGTTCTTCCCTCATATCTTTGTAAAGAACCTGTTTTTCTTAGATTTAGTAGTCAGTTAGCTAGTTATACTATAGACAGTTAACGATATATTTCAGTTTAAATTAGGTCCTTATTCTCACCAAATTTGAATTTCGGTACTAGGACCAGTACCGAAGCACACTCTCCAAGGTTTAAGACCTGTTGGTCATGTAGTAGACCAATGCTGGTAAGCAGCTCACACCACACCTGCTTGAAATTCTTGGGAAAATCCCATGTAAGTGACAAGTGTCACATTTGCAATGGGTTTAAACCCCACTCCAAAAAGGACAGAGCAGCCAGACATAAACGTCTTCTGATAGAGGCAGCCACGTTCGGAGCGGGCTCCAGGTACCATGGCTTCTGTCCAGAGTGCACTGCCTGAGTTGGCAGCACGTTCCCTGTCACCAGTGCCAAAAAGGTGGCACAAGGCTTCAAAAGACTGTGTCCTGTTCAGCAAGTTCATCGAGTTGTCTAAGAAGAAGAAACCTCTGCCATGTCCATCGAGGCCGGCACCTGAAGTGCCTGTGGAAGAGTCTCAAAAATATGAGTGACTACTGGTACCAACAACTCCGGAGATATTTGCAGCCTCTAAGGAACTACTTAACCTCTTGGTACTGATGTCCCCTGCGGTGCAGGAAGGTTTCCAGCCAATACTCATACCTAAGGCTCCTACTTCTGTTCTTCTGGAGGATGCAGTACCGATGCCATCTACACTTTCCCTACCTCAGAAGATGGTATGGTTGAGAGAGAAGCTGCTGATGGTCTGGCTGGTTCCACCATCTCTGGACTCTGGCTGTCTTTCTGTGGTACTGACAGGGTCTGTTGCCCTGTTATCAGAGCAGTTGGAGTCGTCATTTTTCTCAGTGTCAGAGACTGGGTCATGTGTGTCTCAAACTAGATAGGACATATATCCTCCATCAGCCTCTCGTGGGCCATGGAACTCACAGCAGACTCAGCAATGGTCACCTGTTAAGGGCCAATGGTCCACACAAGAATGGGTTCCAAGACCGTCAATGGCCTTCTTGGACCCTGTAGGGTTTCCTTCCTCCTACCAGGGCATTCCCTCACCCACCTCAGTTGGTCTCCTTGAGATCTCACCATGAGCATCAGCACCACAACTAATATCCACTGATAGTCAGAACTGGACCAGTACCAAACAAGCAGAAGCCACTCTAGCAGTTCTGCCATCACAGGAGTTAGATAGAGCTCTGATTCAGCATCCTGCTCCATCCTCTTCCTCATCAGATCAGGCTGTAGGAGCAGTGAGTGACACTCCTGCATGGTACCATCTGTTCCTACCCCAATGTTTGCCAATCATCTATCCTACTTCCTATGTGCTTGGACTCTCATCACATCAGATCAGTGGGATCTCAAGCACTGTGGAAGTGGGATACTCCCTCAGTTTGTTCCTATCCCCACTTTCCCGCCCCAACAGGCTGTCCTTCAGGTGGAGGCCATAGAGGAAGTTCCTCTGTTTCGCAGGGGGAGGGTTTTACTTCCACTACTTCCTCATGCCTAAAGCAAGAGGCGGTCTCAAGCCTATTTTAGATTCAAGAGAGTTAAACAAATACCAGAAGGAAATAAAATTTGGCAGGGTTCCACTGGTTTCTGTTGTTCCTTCCCAAGAACAAGGGGGCTGATGTGCTGCCCTTTATTTGAAAGACGCTTACTTTCACTTGATGATCCACCACAATCACTGAAGTTTCTCAGGTTCATGGTAAGGGGGACTCATTACCAATTCACAGTACTTCCATTAGGGTTGCCACCAGTCCAGTTTTCACCTGGACAGGCCAGGGTTTGGCTTGTGTGGCTGGGTGCCATTTGACAAGCCTAATGTCCGTTTCTTTTATCTGCAGGGTGGGGGGGGAGTCTTGGGGGAACAGGTGGAGCAGGGTGCAGCTCCTCTCGGCACAGGTGCCAGCTTCATCGGGCCCCAGGGGTGCTCAATGCCCTGCTCCACTCCAGGTCCCGCCCCCACCCAACCCCTTCTCCCAAGTCCTTGCCCCATCTCTTCCCACCCCTGCCCTGCCTCTTCCCACCCGGTTCTGCCTGCTGCTGCTCCTCCTCCTCCTAGTGCCTCCTACACACCACGGAACAGCTGATTGCAGTGAGCGAGAGGCACT